>NC_090936.1:16973189-17282610 GCF_040938575.1 Ambystoma mexicanum | reverse complement strand
ACAAGTTACTGCGACCTCTTAACCCTCAAACTCAACACCTCCCACAACTGCACCATCAGAATTCACATAGTTTACTGACGCCCTGGTCCACTTGTTGACTTCCACTCAACCCTCACTCACCTCCTCTCGACAACCTGAAGACCTCCATCCACCATGGTCATCCGAGCAGGAGATCTCAACCTTGGACACTACGACACCAATGACACTCCAGCGAAATCCCTCGCAAACGCTCTGGAAACCCTAGGCTTCAAACAATCCATCTCAAATCCCACACACGTCAAAGGTCGCACCTTAGACTGGCTAGCACACCATAACTGCCCTCCAGTCATCAGTGCAAACACCCCCTCCCGTGGACCGACCGCCACCATACCCTATTCACCCTCTCCCCACCGAAATCACAGAAACCGCTGCCACACCAGTCCCCTCCTCCTCCGCCAGAAGCGCTCGCCTTCTCACCAAAGAGAGACTACTACCCAACCTACTAGGCCCATCATTTGGTCCCCCTTCTCCAATGACCCGAACACACTAGCACTCTCCTTCAATACCACTTACCAGATGCAGTAGAAGCCATTGCCCCACTAGTCGCCCGGAAAGCCAAACCTGTGTCCAAAGTCAAGCGTGCCAGAGGAAGTGGAGTCAGTTTCCCTTTCATAGCTGCTAGGCGATGGAACCCCCTGCCTGGCGCTCTCAGATCAGAACCCTCACATCTAGTGTTCCGCAAAGCCATTAAAACCAGACTCTTCACCATCTAATCTCATATCTACCGCAGCAGGGCCCCCAGGCTGGGTGGATGGGTGCTCACATGTTATAATTATATGTATTATGTTCCTGTGGCATGCTATGCTACACACCATGTAACCCTTGTGTAGCCATATCGACCTTGTAACGCACCACTGTGTTCCCATTTTTGCACACCCACCTTCTTACAACTGTTTCTAAGTCGCCTCCTTGTAACAGCGCCACAATGCCTCTGTCCTGCTTGCGTGCTTTATAAATGCAAATAAATAATAAAATAATGTGACAATATGAAAGGTGGGGAGGTGCATTCATGGCAATTGCTGCCCCCTGCAGTGCGCCGCTCTGTGTGTTTGGGACTGGCACAGATGCGGCTGCAGGGTCGCTCCTTTGAATTATAAGCACTTTAAGCGCTGCCATGAAGGCGATTCAAGTTATGAGCGATCTCACACTTTCAGCATGGGGTTAATACCCTATTCACTATTCGCAAAACAGAAGTTGTGACGTGGGCTTGGGAAGAGCGCCCGCCCGCCTGCGCCCGCCCGGGTGTGTTTTCTATTCATTCGCCACTCGCGAAGAAGAGGCTGTTTGATGCCAGGGCTACTTCCGTACTTAAGCAGGCCCAGCTTCTCTGGGGCAGACGTTGCTTCTCACACAGGAGTGCAGGCAGCACCGACATTGCTTGCCTGAATCTTTTAGTGCAACACTTCACAGGCAGGTTATCTTTTCTCTTCAAAGTATGTGTTTTTCTCACAAGTTCAGCTGAAAATATATCCTTGATAAGCTCTTGCAGAAGCATGCATGGCAACATTGTCCATTCCCTTTGGGAGACACTAGTCCAGTCCTGGTGTTAACATGCATTCTGTGACTTGGGTTTCTAGGGGGTCCTCCAGGACTACAAGTCCCAAAATGCAAAGTTAGAAGCTATAGATCAGGTGAAGCCAATTTTCAATTGAGAACTACTCTTATCACTAAACTAACCCCATTATGAGTTTGGTATGATTAGAGATGGTATTCATGAAAAATGCATTTACCGTTCGGTCACAGTCATCCATGATAATTCCATAATAAATCCATCATTATTGTTCAGAAGATTGGCCCATTTTATATAGGACTTCTTTGGGGATTACGTTATGCTGTTTTACTGCACACCACCTTTTGCAAGGCCACCTGGCGGGCTGTTGCTAGGTCTGTAAAAGATCCGGGGCTACGCTGATGTTGGGACTGGCAGGACTCGGGGCTAGCTAGCCTTTTGGTAGTTTTTTTTTTTTTTAAACTTTTATTTTTGCTGGCAGTGGCAGATGACATACACACATATTAGGCCGATTATGATATAACAGTGCAAGACAAATGTAATACATGGGGATGTACATAGGCAGTGAGGGATGACCCCCAATATGAGGAAAGCAAGACAGTGTTGCAGAGAATTCCGTACATAACAGTGGAGACTTAGGGAGAACCAACCCCGGGGGAGGGGACATCGAGACCGTTAAGATAACTGTTGAAGGCAGTCCAAATGTTTTTTGGCCGGGAACGGAATGGGAGAGTAGTAATATAATCTTCCTCACAGTTTCGGGACCAGGTCAGTAGATTCAGCCATTTCTGAAAGGTGGGAGGGGCAGCACATTTCCAATTTTGCAGGATACATTTTTTGGCTATTATACAACATATATTCAAGAGTTTAGCCTCCCTTCTGACCCCTACATCACCCCACACACCGAACAACACCCCCATCGGGTCGGGCTCAATCGTCACATCGCAAATTTCGGACAGTGTTTTAAAGATCTCATCCCAGAATGGGGCAAGTTGGGGGCAATCCCAGAACATGTGGAAATGGCCAGCGTCTTCCGCTCCGCAGCGGGGGCAGAGCCGCATCTCAGAGCGGGCAAACTTGGAGAGTCTACGCGGGGTATAGTATAGCCTATTCAGCAATTTGTATTGTATTGTTCGGTACCGGAAATTCAGGGATACCTTGCCGGTATGGGAACACAATTTACCCCACAGATGGTCTGTAATGTCAACCCCCATTTCAGAGGCCCAGTCGTCCCGAGCCCGTAAGGGCGGTGGTGTGGCAGCTGTGAGCTGAAGTTTATATAGCGATGAAACTACCCCTCGGGCCCCACCAGAGTTGGCGATATAGGCAACAGCGGGATGGTCAGGGGGTTCGTTAGGGAACACAGGCCAAGCGGTCCGGAACGCTGCTCGGAGTCTGTAGTATTGCAGCAGCTCCAGCGGTGTACCAGAGTGGGATGGCTTCCAAGTCTGTGGCGTTATAAACACCCCATCCGGATAGAAGTCAGTTAGGGCCAGGTATCCTAGGGACCGCCAGTGACGCGCCAGAGCTATGTCATTCGTGGGTTCCAACCCGGGGAGTTGCCAGGCGGGGAGCCACTTATAGTATGGGTGTTCCGCGGAGCTTGCAGCAAACAACCGACCCCAGGCTGATAGTGTGGTCTGGACTGGATCTATAGGTGAGTCAGGTACGTACCGACGATATAAAATTAGAGTCATGATATTGGCGCTGGAGGCAGCAAGGTTTTCAAGCTTGACGTGCGGGCGAGGGGAGGGTCCGGGGTACCAGTAAGTGGCAAATTGTGCCTGCGCTGCTATCCAGTATCGTATCAGGTCAGGGGCCGTGAACCCGCCTCTGTCGTAGGGCAGAGTCATATCCCCCCACTTTTTCCGCACAGCACCGGAGTGCCATAGGAACTGCGCACACAGCCTGTGCAGATCAGTGAAGTATTTCCTGCCAGGCCATATGGGGACATTTGTGAATGTGTATAATAATTTGGGAAGCAGTATCATCTTAACCAGTGATAACCGCCCAGCAAGTGACAACGGGAGAGGGCGCCAGCGCGCAATCTTGGTTTCGGCCAATTCTGCCACTGCTAGGTAATTGCTAGTCAAGAGAGCCTCCTTGGTCAACGACACCTGAACTCCCAGATATTTAATCCCGTTGGGGGACCAGCGGAGTGGGTATTCAGTGGCCGGCTGGAGCGTGGAGTGTGTGAGGGGGAAAATTTCGGATTTGGTATAATTGATAGTAAAGCCTGAGTATGTTCCGATACGAGTGATGTCCCGAAGGAGAGGATCAAGGTGGAGATCTGGGCTCCTGACGAAGAGCAGGATGTCGTCAGCGTAGAGTGAGATAATTTCGGGTGCACCCTGGAGGCGTATCCCCCTGCATGAGTGCCGCTCCCTGACATAGTCCGCCATGGGCTCGATGGCAAGGGCAAACAGGATCGGGGAAAACGGGCAGCCCTGTCGGGTGCCACGAGAGAGAGGAAACAAGGCAGATGTTTGGGAGTTGACGCGAACCCTGGCGACTGGGGATGTGTACAATAGTTTGATGAATGCGATCATCCCGGGTCCGACGCCCATGTTTTCCAGGACCAACCACATGTACTTCCAGGACACCATATCGAAGGCCTTCTGGGCGTCCAAGGTGACCGCCACCGCACACACGTTTTGACTGATACGAGCCATGACGTTAAGGAGCCGTCTAATATTGTGCGATGTGGATCTACCAGGGACAAAGCCGGATTGGTCCTCATGTACCATATATGACATTATAGGAATGAAACGATTGGCAAGCACCTTGGCGAAGATTTTCGTATCCAAGTTCATGAGTGAAAGGGGCCGATACGAACCACAGTCATCTGCTGGTTTGCCAGGCTTGAGGAGGACCGTAATAACGGCTTCACGTAGAGACGAGGGAAGGCATCCCAGCCGGAGGGCCTTATTCCATACCTCTAGCAATTCGGGTCCCAAAATGGCCACATGCTCCTGAAAGAATTCAGCCGTAAGCCCGTCGGGGCCCGGAGCTTTCCCCTTCGGGAGATTTGATATGGCTTCCACTATCTCATCTAGTGTAATGGGGGAGTCCAACTGTTCTCTCGTTGCCGGGGAGATGATAGTGGTGGGTGTCTGGTCTAAGAGCTCGCGCATATGGGATTCGCTATGCTCAGGGGGTTGAGAGTATAGTTCGGAATAGAAGCTTGTGAAGACCTCCAGTATGTCCTGGTCGGACCACTGAGTCGTTCCATGATTATCCTTAACACTGGTAATGTGGGCATGGCCCCATTCCCCCCTGGCCAGGGCAGCGAGTGTCTTGCCGGGTCTATCTCCCTCACCGTATTTCCGTGCAGCCTGTGGACGACTGAAGTACTGCACTTCCCTGATTGCCTGTTCATTGAAGAACTTGAGTTCTTCACTGATCTGGGAGAGTATACCAGGGTCAACGGAGGCCGGGTGGGCCCGTTCCAGTTCACGTAGCTTAGTTTCAGTGCGTGATAGGGTGGTTCTTATGGATTTGAGTACCCCCGACTCCCTAGAGATGGACGCCCCCCTAATGAAGACTTTGAAGGCGTCCCAGCGGATCCCCCGGGTGGTGTCCTGTGGTGAGTTGTTGTCAAAGTAGGACTGGATATCTGCAAGTATGTCTGCTCTAAAAACTATGTCCTGTAGGGCCGCAGATTTAAAGCGCCATGTGTTAATAGTGGGGGCTGGCATGCCCATGTCAACAGACAACAGGATCGGTGAGTGATCAGATAGTGTGCGAGCGAGTATACATGTCTTGGAAACCCTACCTAGCATAGGACCAGATAGTAGGAATAAATCGATCCTGGACGAACTGTCGTGGACCGATGAGTAGAAGGTGTATTCCCGTGTTGACGGATGTAAAGCTCTCCATGCGTCATGAATGTCAAGTGTCTTGCAGTGGGACAGGAGTCTGCGCGCTGCGCCCGACGGGGGCCTGGGCGCTGTGCCAGTCCTATCTAGGGAGGTGTCCAGAATAAAGTTCATATCCCCGCCCCAGACGATTTGCACATCTGTGTATCCCAGCAGTATGGAGACTACCTGGTCAATAAATTCGGGGGAGTCGACGTTGGGGCCATAAGTATTTACGAGCAGGTAATCTCTATTAGCAATGGCGCAATACAGTACAATGTATCTTCCGCAAGGATCTATATAGCTCCTATGGAGGACAAACTTAAGAGACTTGTGGATCAATGTTAGGACTCCTCTGGCGCGTGTGGAGTAAGAAGTAAAATATCTGTGGGGTCCCCAGGTAGGCGCAATGCTTCTGGCCAGTGGACCAGTGGAGTGTGTCTCTTGCAGGAGCAATACCCTGCAGCCGTGTCTATTGGCATAAGCCATGATCCTGCGGCCCTTGGTGTAATTACTTAGGCCTCGGACATTCCACGACATTATCGTCACTGACATCTTAGCGCATCAGAGAAAAATATCACTAAACACAATACCCATGCAGGACAATCTCCCACCGGGTGATACTCGCACCAGTGTCCCCCCTCGTGTGCCGCAAACACTGTCCCCAGAACCCCCGATCCCAGGGTGATTGTGATTGGGACGGTTGCATGCATTTCTACATTTTTAATGTACATCCCACGAAATTTGTTGAATTTCAAATAAAAGAGTGAGCATGCACAAATATAGGTGAGCCGGTGTATATCGCCCTGCCATTCCGCCACTGCCTTTTTCTAAAACATTTCCCGGGTAACAACCCTTACCTCCCCCCGCCCTCACTGCCCGCCCCCAACTTGCAGTGTAAGTCCCTTGTCCCCAAAAAAATGTGTCACCAACAGGTCCGATTCTCCCCGAAGGGTGGAGCTCGGAGGGCGAAATCCAACAGGGATAAGGCCCATTCTGTGCCCAACAGGGGCACCGAAGCAGGGACAACCAATAAACCAAAACCGTTGCCATTGCAGCGAGGTGTGCTGTAGCCGTGTGGGCGGTACTTAGACAAAGATGTAGGACAGACAAGGCTGTCATGAGTAGGTTCTGCGATGAACGGATCTAAAGACAGGAGCCCCTGATCAGCAGAGCTTTGCGGGAGAGACCAGAGTGAAGGAAGTTCTAGGATTCGTAGCCAATACGATGCTCCGAGCTGCAGGGGGAGCATTGTCCGCCGTGGTTGGGTCTAGTCTCAGCCCGGTCAGGCGCTGGGGGAGCCTGATGCGATGGATCTGTAGTGTGCTGTTTCCATATGCACGTTCAAGGTGACGGATGTTCCAGATGGAGAAGTAGTGACCGGCCTGTGTTACCACACATCACCCCTCATCACCCGGGGCCCCCGCTGGGTTGGGGAGCGGTAGGTGCGTCTCAATGAATTTCACAGCCTCCTCTGGAACAGTGAAGAAATAAAGTTTCCCATTATGTGTGATTTTGAGGCGAGCCGGGAACAGGATGGCATACGGAACGTTCCGTTCCCTGAGCAGCTTTTTTACTCCGATGAACTGACGCCTCTCCTGCTGGACCGCTATTGAGAAGTCCGGGAAGATCCTTATAGTGTGAGATTCAAGGCGCAGGTCCCCTTTCTCTCGTGACAGCCGGAGGATGAGGTCTCTGTCCCGATAGTTGAGGATCCTGGCTATAATGGGCCTTGGGATGTCGCCCGGTTTGGGCCTCGGTGACAGAGCCCGATGAGCGCGCTCAACGGTAAAGCATGGGGACAGGACTGGGTTGCCCAGGAGGTCCTTAAGCAGGGATTCCACAGCGTCTTCCATGCGGCCCCTGAGGGCATTCTCAGGGACACCGACGATCCGCAGATTATTCCTGCGAGAGCGCGATTCCAGGTCGTCGCACTTCGCTTTCACACTGCGCATGTCACGTGACAGGGACGCCACTGTGTCCTGTAGTGCATGTATTTCGTCCTCATTGGTAGATATACGATTTTCAGCGTCGCTGATTCTGGTCCCCGCCTGATCCATCCGCGTTTTTAGGGAGGCAACATTGGCATTGATGTCGTCTAACTTCTCATGAAAAGACGCAAAGTTTTTGGCCATTGATTCCATAAGCGTGGTCAGATCTGGGGGTGCGGGAGTGGGGTGATGGTCAACTTCCAAATCATCCTGGATGGGCGAGTCCCGCTCCGCCTCTCCCCTCGGGACAGCTTTAGCGAATCTGTCCATGGCACCCCCTCTATGGTTCCCCTTGACCTTGCCAGGCATTGTTGTTATAGGTCCACGGACAATGCAGACAGGGGGCCCGGCCACAGGGGGGACGAGTATGGTCCCAGGTCAGGGGTGCAGACTGTAGATGTTGGGATTACTCCAGCCGAGATGTGAGCAGGGCCCAGGAGGGGACGAGTATGCAGGGATCAACTGGTACGGTGGTGTAAGGTGGTTCCAGGGATTGCCAATGAGAAGGTGCTAAGACCACAGGGTCAGCCGCATCTGGGGGGTGGCGTCGCGGCACAGGTGAGGGAGCGGGATATGCCTTACTGGTTGTTATTCCGCCTGCCACCCCGTTGAAACGCCAGAGTCACACAGGGGTTTGGGGCCAGTGTCTACCAGGCTGCTGGGGCAAGAGGTGCGCGCCCTGGGCAGGACCCACGTCGAGGGGCGCAGGGCCAGGTATAAGTACTCCAGGGAGGGGTCCCTGTACAGCCCCCAGCAGGACGTGAGCGGGCGGCCGCTCCACGCCACCGGGGAGCGGAGCCAGACGGGAGATGTTAGGCGCCGGGGCTCGCCTGGACGAGGGCGCCGCAGCGCGCTGCACAATACGGGGACAGGTCGGGCCGCAGTCCGCCCGCCCCCCCAGGAAGAATGAACAGAGGAGCAGCGGGGGGGAGGAAGGAGGGCAAAACGATCCCCCCCTTGGAGGGGACCAAGTTGGCACTGGCAGCCACTCCTCACCTCGGGGGGAGCCGCTCCACGCTCCCCAGGGCCGCGACACCCTGCGTGGGATGATGACGAAGGTCCACAGCCGGATGGGCGGGCGGGCGAGGCCGGGGCGCGCTCCGGCAACGGCCCCAGCCGCAGACCACCGGTTCGCCGCGGAGTCCCCAGGAACGCGATCGGGCCGCAGTCCGCCCAACAGAGCGCCAGGAGGGGCAGGCGGGCCGAAAGGCGGGGGCGGGATCCAAGTCAGCGCCGCGGCCTCCGCGATGAAGAGGGCCGCACCGGCAGAAGGTCCAGTCCGGGGCTCCCCAGGGACGAAGAACAGCCGGAGCCCCCCCGGCGGCAGCACAGTGATGTAGGGCAGCGGCACTGCAAGTAACAGGAAAGAAACGCACGCTGTGGCCGCAGATGTAAGCAGATTTCTACCGATCCCACACGGAGCTCAGTGGCTAGGCAGCCATCTTGGGCTGCTCCACAGCGCCACCCCTAGCCTTTTGGTAGTTGTTAGGCGGAAACCTGTGCAGTTCCCTCTGGGACCACTGCAAAAGATTTAGGACTACAGGTGTTTGGCAGTAAACCCATTTGGTAGCAGTCTGTACCACACAGATTCACTTGGTAGCTGTGGCTGAGCAGTCAGACTTCCCTCAAGAAGAGTTAGGCAGTATGTGGAGTATACAATATAGGGCAATCTACACAGTAGAACAAGCAAACACGGAACAAGGCTTCGGTGTAAAGATATAAAGGTATTTATTTATAACAACACATCTATGGAAAACACTCTGGCACTAATACGGCAAAACAACTTCAATCACAATTACTATACGAAGAAAAAGATCAATCCCCCTAACAATAGTTTGACAAGTCTAGGTTCACCGGCATCACTTATTTGCAGACAGAGGTGTATGCTTCAACCTAGATGGTACTCTAGTATTCGTTAGGACGGGAGAGAAAAATAAGGCAGGTTATGAAGTCAACTCGGTACCAATACTTTTCGGACAAATGCAAGGCAAGTAAGGCAGGGTCTACTGCAGATCACATAGTTCAGAGGCCAGGCCCACTTGGAGAGAGGCAAGGCGATATGTCCCAAAAAGTGTCTCAGTGGAAATGCGCTTCAAGTCTTTATCGCAAAATTGTTATGGAAAGATTGGACCAGTTCAGAACAACACGTTAAAGAAAGCTTGGAGGCGACCCAATGGAAAGGTGAGGATTAAGACACCTCACTCGATCCGGCAGAAAGGGAAGCCAGGCGGACACGGTACCTTGTTTGTGGAGAGACAGCTCCGGCGGGGGCAGTTGTTCCTGGTGGTGGATGCACGTCGGGTCTTTGCCAAGAGTAGAGATGATCTCGTCGTCGAAGAAAAGTGAAGTCCGGTGCACCACCAGGGAAGAGACCAGCCGCGGAGTGCTCCGTCACAAGGCACCACCTTTTGGTCGCGGTACAGGGGTAGTGTCTATCCGGTTGCCAAGGTGCTCTGCACGGGCAATTCGACCACTGCGTCCTGGAGCGAAGAAAAAGCAAAGGGGACTGGTTGTTCCCACCAGTCAGGGGAAGAGACTCTCCGGCAGGGAGATCTCCTCTGTCGTCGGGAAGTGGTGAGTCGGTTCCGCAGGGCCCCACCGGAGGTGTCGTCATTGCAGGTTGGCTCAGCTTTACCCTCGTCGGATTCTTAGGTCCTGTGGCGACTTCTGAAGATCCAGTCCCAAAAGCCCTGCTTTTATGCAGAAAACCCCCATTCATTCAGCCTAGCTGTCAATCAAAACACGCTAAGTGGTGAGCGGGGTGGCTCACCACTTGGGCCAATCACACCAGAGTGCGACTGGAGTTGGCAAGGCAACTCAGTCCAGGGTGCCTAATCCCCCTCCCACACCCCTGTGGTAACCCAGACAGAATGGCACCACTTTGGAGGGTCTCTGTACAGAAGCCCGCCAAAAGTGGAACAAAGGGCTCAACCTTTGGTTTAGGAGTCACAGAGACGAACACAGACGCCATTTTAAAAACCAAGTTCTGGCAGAAAATACCACCCGATAGACTTATTTAAGATAAGTAAACCGGTGGTATGTTAGAGATTAACTAGGAAAAGTATCAATCTCCAGCAATGGGAAGAATCCCATAGGGTTATATTCGGGGTCGAACATAACAAGTAGTTTCAACTGCCACCAGCCAAAAATCGACGATGGGGGACGGGACAGTGCCCCCTCGAATAACAGACCCAGGAGTAATCGAATTACCCCTACTAGTACGTCCACAATAGGATGGTTTGTACTAGTTCTGTTAGTAAATTTAGGTCTGGTAAAGCCAATGGTGACTTTACATGCCCGGGGAGACAGTAGTCAGTCCCTGGGTATGGAGTCTATGATGGAGGTCCGCTAGGACGCCCCAGTGCTACGGCACGGAGGGTGCAGTGTAACACATAGCAAAACATATGAGATCCTATGGAGTAAAAGACCCCATAGCCCATAGAACACATTGACATTCAAAGGAATTACACACACTCATGTCCAAGAGTGGGAGAAAAAGAGTCTCACTCTTGGCAGGATGGAAAAAAACAAACTCCAGAAATCCAGCAAAGCTGCTGGGGGACTCACTAGGTTAGGAAATTCAGCCTAAACAGAGAATTCTCCCTAACAGTAGTAGCCCCTGAGCTTTTATCCGGGGCTCCAATCAAAAGACCTGGACAATACCCCCTCAGTCCCCCCCTAGGGATTCCCCTGCCACCTGGCCCTCTGGCAGTTCTCAAACAGAGGGGGTTGGGTTACGTCAGCGTGCGGCGCTCCACAATGCAAGATAGATGTGCTGCAGTGTTGTGGCATGCAGGTCGGTAGTACACAGTTACTATGTGCGCGTCTCTTTCTAGGTGGTCTGTGTCGAGGGCATGGAGGCATTTGTGTCCAGATGGAAGCCTTGTGTGCCCACGGTGCTAGCGTGCATTGCTTGGGGGCAGTGGTATTTGAGTGGGTTGTAGAGGTGTGGGTTTCTGATGTTTGATGTCTTTGGAGAGGGGCTTCGGGTAGTGTAGTTGTCCTGTGTAGAGTGGAGTTGAGTGTGAAGAAGAGTTTTAGTAATACATATGAGGCAGGACCTAAAAGGTGAACCCTACACATGGTTCATGTACCCTGGATGAAACAGAAATTTCTTTTGTTGAGGTTGTGGACATTCTTCTAGTGTGTAGTCTTGGGACTTTATTTGACTGTAAAAGACACAATCCGTCTCGCAATACTAGACTAGCTTGTGTGGCAGCCTTCTACACCTGGTGGGAAGGAAAGAGCTAGCTCAATTGTATTTATATTTAATATATAATTGGTTATTTATAACCTGCTCAATACCAGAGGTTTCTAAGTGAGGACCCGGGGATCGATCATGTGTTGTTCGGCTTTGTCTTGCTTCCAAGGCGTGCACGTTGCACGTGAGCTATCATCCTGAAACAAAGGGACGTTCCTGCCTGCGTTTGCGCTTCTGCAAAGAAAGTGGGTAGCTCTATTGAATGATTCATGTGAAAGTTTGAGATACATTTTGGTGAGAATTGGGGGTGAGTTCTAGAGGCCACTTTGACCTTGTGTGTGGCAATAGATGGTTTGTCTTCTGACAGATTCTGTAGTTGAGGCACCCCTGCTGGTGGCAGCCAATCTGGTGGCAAATCTACAATTATTCAACAGGAAATAAAAGGATTCAACCACAAGGGCAGCAAAATAGAAGTGCATGACAATTATATTAGTGCATCTAGTCCTATTTTTATGGCAATGGTGGTGGCCATTTTAAAATCCTTTGGAGACAGTCCAGCACTTTCGATTGCCACCCCGGCGAGAGGAGTGGAGAAGCAAGGATGGGCAGCATGCGTGTGGCAAATTCTCAAAGCAGGACTTGATTGGCTTGGCAGGAGAGGTAGAATTGGAGTGCGTTGCCATGAGTGAAAAGGACGTTGATTGTCACTTATGCTGCCTGTGCCGCTCAGGTGGACAGGATTTCCCGGCGGGGTTCTATCCTCTTCCTGGCGGCCATGTTGCATTAAGAAGGACCGCGCGTCTTTATTGTCCAATCCGGGCTTTTATCCACGGCCGTGCACTCTTCCCGTGGAGAAAGCACAGCAGGGCATTGTGCCTTTTTAAAATGGCACTTTCACAGATGCTTTCATTCAGATGTTTTTTTTGTTTTTACAGAACAAGGATTTTTTGAAATCCAATATCTGTGTTCAGATGTATTGCTCTTAAGTTAAGGTAAGCTTTGCAAGACAGCATGGCCTGCATTGTTTCATTGTTTAGCTTGCCAGTACTTCCTGCAGTTACCTGCAGGTGTTTTTGCAAGGGAAAGAAATGCCCCTGGCTGCTTCTCCTCCTTTTCATTCTGTCGCCGCCGCCTGATGAAGATGTCTGGGGGACACGGACGTTGTTTTTTTTCTCTGCCATATTAGCATTCTAATTTTAGTTAATTCAATAAAAAGAAAGTAGCTCCACCTGGACTTCGTGAATATATTAACAAAAAAATCGAGCAAACGTGCTATAGAGCCAGAGTGTATCAACCAGAGGCATTGAGGATAACTGATACTGCAGTGGCTCGGGGGTCTCTGTGGCTTTGAAACGCAGCTGAAGCTAAAGATTTCAAGAAGAGCAAAGGAACTGAATTCACCAGTTTCAGAAGCTGACACTATTTTTTTGTTTTTGTTTTGTTTCTGCATTTATAGCAGCACACAAAGCCCTCAGGCATCTAGGCGCTAGTTACAGTACAAGTGCAGTAGCACAGTCCACAGTGTGCAGGACCGAGTATAAAGGTTACAACACAAGGGTAGATCGTGCATGCACATTCCGGTAAAGCCGCACCTCATGGTGTGGGGGGCTACATCGCATGTACAGGTAGGCATAGTAAATAACATCGATGTAGGTTAACATTCCTGTAAAGCCGGGCCTCATGGTGTGGGGGGCTACATCGCATGTACAGGTAGGCATAGTAAATAACATCGATGTAGGTTAACATTCTTGTAAAGCCGCGCCTCATGGTGTGGGGGGCTACATCGCATGTACAGGTAGGCATAGTAAATAACATCGATGTAGGTTAACATTCCTGTAAAGGCGCGCCTCATGGTGTGGGGGGCTACATCGCATGTACAGGTAGGCATAGTAAATAACATCGATGTAGGTTAACATTCCTGTAAAACCGCGCCTCATGGTGTGGGGGGCTACATCGCATGTACAGGTAGGCATAGTAAATAACATCGATGTAGGTTAACATTCCTGTAAAACCGCGCCTCATGGTGTGGGGGGCTACATCGCATGTACAGTTAGGCATAGTAAATAACATCGATGTAGGTTAACATTCCTGTAAAGCCGCGCCTCATGGTGTGGGGGGCTACATCGCATGTACAGGTAGGCATAGTAAATAACATTGATGTAGGTTAACATTCCTGTAAAGCCGCGCCTCATGGTGTGGGGGGCTATATCGCATGTACAGGTAGGCATAGTAAATAACATTGGTGTAGGTTAACATTCCTGTAAAGCCGCGCCTCATGGTGTGGGGGGCTACATCGCATGTACAGGTAGGCATAGTAAATAACATCGATGTAGGTTAACATTCCTGTAAAGCCGCGCCTCATGGTGTGGGGGGCTACATCGCATGTACAGGTAGGCATAGCAAATAACATCGGTGTAGGCTAACATTCCTGTAAAGCCGCACCTCATGGTGTGGGGGGCTACATCGCATGTACAGGTAGGCATAGTAAATAACATTGGTGTAGGTTAACATTCCAGTAAAGCCACACCTCATGGTGTGGGGGGCTACATCGCATGTACAGGTAGGCATAGTAAATAACATCGATGTAGGTTAACATTTCTGTAAAGCCGCGCCTCATGGTGTGGGGGGCTACATCGCATGTACAGGTAGGCATAGTAAATAACATTGGTGTAGGTTAACATTCCAGTAAAGCCACACCTCATGGTGTGGGGGCTATAGGCATAGTAAACTACATTGGTGTAGGTGCACATGCCGGTATGCGGTGTGAGGGGCTAAATCAGTTATGAGTGGTCTTGGTGGAAGAGTTTAGTCGGAAGTAGTGCTTGTTAGAAAAGGCAACTCTGCGTCTGCCTCGGTCAGTGAGCAGAACATGGAGGCGCAGTAAGCAGCGTGCCGGAAGGCCAGTGAGGGCAACAGTGGCAAGGCTGATGTCGGCATACACATTCATCACAGGTAGGGGAACGTCCTTGAGGAATAAGGTGTGACGTGGGGAAAGGATGGTAATGATAATGTTGAGTTAGACGACAGAAGGCTGCCTCACCTGCCACGAGGAGCGACAACCAGGGCACATTTCCTAACGTGTCTGGATTGCAACTACAAGGACTGATAGAAACTGTTAGGACGGTGGAGGGCCCCTTCATGCCCTGACATGGGTAGATGCCCTCGAACATGGCCCTTCAATGGGGGCCGGCTTTGCCTGCCAGCTCCCCGGGATAGGCATATTCAGGCATCTTTGCAGCCAATCCGCACGTCGAGAGGGTGGGAGCAGGGCTCACAGGTCCCATTCACTGCTGATGGCGAGGCGGACGCCATTTTTAAATGGTGCTGATGCTCAAGCACAGATGAGTGTCTAACAGCAGATCTCTGCATGCAGCTCTCTCCTGGCTGCAGCCGACGTGTTGCTTTAGCCGATGAGCACGCCCCGTGTGCTGTGCCCACTGAGGTAGGGAACTGGAGTGTGGCCCAGACATGGGTAGCTGCCCTGACACTGTAGGCTAAATAGGAAATGACTTTGAATGAGGGTCAATAAACCTACAAAATATATATGGACGATAGAATCTAAGATCATTTTTTACAGCAATTGTTTACGAATCACCATCTTCAATCACTTTCTGGAACATGTACTCAACACACGCATGACCTGAGCAATCACTGGCTGCCCTCCCTCAGCACAGGCAGAGTGTTCCATGGTCACTTCCTTTCCACTGATGGCCACGCGGCTGCCTTCCATTCCAGCTTATTGCAGAGTACGCTACCAGCGTCAGATCAACTCGAATGGACTTCCCGGATTCATCTGTAAAGTGATTCCTACTTCTACGGTGTCTGTCTAACCATCCCCCTTTCACAGGCACAGGTGGTTTCCTGCCCCGACCCAAGTCACGTTTCAGATCCCTTCCACCCTTATAACTGGATGCTTCATGCTGTACTCCAACATGATGGGACCATGCATTTTGTGATGAATCTGATGATGTCATCACTCCTTTCCCAGAGGTGATCCCCACTCATGTGGCCAGGCGGCGGCAGCCTCTCCTGATCCTGACCCTGGGGGCAGCTATATGAGGGAGGACCTCATTCACCAAAACATGGACTCTCTCTTTCTCTCTCCCCCCTCTCTCTCTCTCTCTCTCTCTCTCTCTCTCTCTCTCTCTCCCCTCTCTCTCTCTCTACCTCTCTCTCTCCCCTCTCCCTCTCTCTCTCTCTCCCCCCTCTCTCTCTCTCTCTCCCCTCTCTCTCTCTCTCCCCTCTCTCTCCCCTCTCTCTCTCTCTCTCTCTCCCCTCTCTCTCTCTCTCTCTCTCTCTCTCCCCTCTCTCTCTCTCTCTCTCTCTCTCTCTCTCTCTCTTTCTCTCTCCCCCTCTCTCTCTCTCTCTCTCTCTCCCCTCTCTCTCTCTCTCTCTCTCTCCCCTCTCTCTCTCCTCTCTCTCTCTCTCTCTCTCTCTCTCTCTCTCTCTCTCTCTCTCTCTTTCTCTTTTCCTTGAAAACACACATAATTATAGCAGGTCGCTCTTACTCCCTCTCCCTCACTAGATCCCAGGTGGACTCCCCTTGCAGTTCCCTCTGCTTCACGAAATGAAATGTGCAGCCACTGTTCCAAGAAAGTGCAACTTGAGAGCACAGTAACACAAATTAAGGAGATCTGCTGTATGCATGTGATTCAGGGCAATGGAAGGAGGGAGTAAGAAGGATCTGGTGACGGAGCAATGGGGGCAAGGGAAGTGGGTGCAAGCAGTGTAAAGGAAGGGGACTGAGTTAAGTGTTCAGTGATGGAGCAAAAGGGAACAGAAGTCTGAAAGTTAATTGTAAGGGAGGCGGGTGACAGGGAATTGAGTAGGTGGTGGAAGGGAAGGGCACCAGATGGCAATGGTAAGAAAAATAGGATAAATGAGACAGAGGTACACATCTGGGCAGGTAGGCCAACAGATTAAGAGAATGTTGCTTCAATCTGTGCCTGACCTGCACCCTAATGTGAGGCTGGCTTTGGTCCATTTTATTTTGACAAGGTGGTGCATACTTGCTTTATGAACATATGTTTCAAGGGAGACCTCTCGTACATTTTGCTAGGCTGCTTTCTCATGTGACTTGGTGCTTTGAAAGCCAGATTTATTCAACAGTGTACTAGATGAGCTCTTGAATAATAACTATTGTGTTGAGTCGAGGGAATTTGTCCCTTCTCCCCCGCTGTGAGGCTAGGGCGGTGAGCCCACTTTGTAACACCCTGCCTAGGGGTCGAGGCAAGTGGAACCTCACCGGGAGAGACTTCCCCCTTAAGGTACGAGGACTCCCGTTCCATTGAGGAACTCCAGAAACCGTTAAAAATAATGGCATACATGGGACTGTATAAAATAACAAGGACTTAGAAATCCCAAGGCTTGGGTGAAGAAAAAGCCAATCTATACCATTTACAAGCAGAAAGGGAATGTGTTCCTTTAAATACAGGTCTCCAATCAACTGAGATGAGTACGTTGAATAGCGAGTACATGCCGAACAATGTAGAGAGAGATATATGTCATGTCATTTATAAAGCGTCTGTACACAAGTGTTTCTAAGCGCGACAAGACAATGTAGGGAAGACGGAGGGAGGAACAAACAAACAATATTATAATGCATTGTGTCATTCAGAATGTGCAATTGCAGGGAGGAGAGGGAGAGGAGAAGTGCCGGGGGGAGAGACATGCATACGCAGGGAAGGGAGGCCTCCTTTCTGCATAACACCTGAAGGAGGCAGAGCAAAAGTGAGCCATGGAGCCCACAAAATTCAAGCTTGTGTTGGACAGAAAGGGGAGATGCCAGAGACATAGCATATACCATGTGCGAGAAGCAGAGAGGGCTAGAGCCCAAAACAAGGTGACGGCATGACCACACATGATAAGTGGTGGACGGCGGCCCTCAAACCAACACCAAAAACATCCTGAGATAGAAGCGTCAATCGACCGGGTTACCTGAAGAAACACAGGGATGCTGCGGGAAAAAGAGAGAATCCCAGGAGGAGGATGTAAGCAAGAGTGAGCCAACAGCAACGAGGAGCTAGAGAGAAGCTCCCAGCTTGGAACTCAATGGGGAGAATGGGAAGACCTCTCAGGGACTGCTATGCTTCTCTTTCTTACATAAAGGCAATTTAAGTTCATCAGTTTTTTTTTTTCAACTTTTCTTTGCTTGTTCTGGGACAAGTTTCATGAAATGTATAACGATTCCCTTTTGGCTCCCGGTCTTCAGGAAGTTGATCGCTTTCCTCAGCTGGCTCCTTTCTTTGGAACAGGCACCCTCTCCCTCTTTGTCTTGAGCAGGACTTTCTTAAATGCCAGAAGATGCTCGAGACCTTCCTCTTTACCTCTTCCTTCCCTCCCTCTCGCCTCTGATAATCTCACAGTTGTCTGTTTGGTTTCCAGGGCCCTTATGCATCCTCGGGGCCCTGATCTCCTACACCAAATTGCCCCCCAGCTTCTGTCTATCCTCAGCACTTGTCACGGCTTACCCTTCCCCCTTGGAGGATCACACTTACCTTACATTGCACTTCACCTGTTGCTCACCCATGAGCACACCAGCACCTATCCCATTCCTTCTCCCTTCTGCACATGAAGACTCACAAGGCATAGTAGGTACATCCTCCCCCCTCGCCCACTGTATTTAATATTTGTTATGTATTTTAATAGTTTGTCATCCCTTGTCCACTCCCTGTTGCCTTGTGGCCACTTTGAACCAGTATTTACTTCCTGTATAAGGGCCTAACAAGCGAACAATACATAAATAAATACATTCATAAAATGATTTGCTCATAAATAAAACTAAAACGCTACCAAATGTAGTAGGGGACAATATTCACAACCCCTTCAATTAGCATTAACTGCAATATACAAACCTAACACATAATATTTTTTTTTAAGTAGCCTACTAAAATTACCCTTAATAGGGGAGACCCATAACATAAAAACAGATCATACAGCTATAAGGTCCTCAGAACCTAAATGAACAAACACTTAACAGGTACATTCAGTCCTAAAATCAAGGGAACAATTCCCTTCTGGCTTTATATCTTACCGACCTTACACGATGGAGGAATTCTACAACTCTGAAAACCTTATCCATAGCATCTGTCCTTTTGCAGATTCCTATGGCTCCAAGGTCAGAGCGAGTCCCTATTACTCCAAGAAATGGTCTCAGGAAAATAGACCTCAGCGGACTGGACTCCAGACACACACAAAGGAAATGTATCTTTGTTTCCTCATCAATGCTGCGACAAGGACATTTATCTGAGTTGCTGGTACCCTAGAATTTTGTAAAGGAGGTTAACTGGAGGCTTCCCATCCTAACATGGATGAAAAGGGCTCTGGCAAAAGAAGGCTGAAGTGGATCAAGATAAGGTTCATAGCTGAAGTCCTGTTTTATCCTAACATAACCAGCATTCTCGCTTGCCAGGACCAGCCCCCTTCTTATATGAGATACCAGTGAAAGTATGAAACACCAAGGAAAGACATTCTTCAGGAAGAGAGAAAGGGTAATAATCTCATGAAAGAGCTGCATGAACTGATACAGAAAGTAACGACTGTGAGAAACCTGAAGGCCCCAGGGACCTGTCATCCAGGTGGCCAGGACTCGGGCATCACTATTGGATCCAGTTCCTGGGGGTGGACCAGTGGGGGAGGATCACCTGGATGAGGGGTCTTCAGGAGTGGAGATTGGACACTGACGGTTAAGACGCGGTACCCCCTTCCGTGTAGCACCTTTCCCCCATCCTACCCTGTAGTACACTTAAAAGATTTACCCCCCTTTTCTGATACGAACACTTTCTCACACCGTAACAAACAACGGACTAACACCAGAGCCATTAACCTGACATGTCCCAACACAAGGGTCCGGCGGAGGCAGGAAATTGCTGACAATAACCACACACACCTGACAGCCCTTTACCTTCCCCACAGGGATAAAAGGCAGAGCACAAGAGCACACTACGAGCAAGGCCAAATGCACAAGGAAGCAACTAATCCAGGACAGCAGTTTAAAGAGAGATGAAAGGTGGCGAGACCTGAAAGGATGACGAGAAGGGAAATGCCCTTGCCCTTTTCAACCCAGACCCGCAAAGCCTCCAAAAAATAAAACATAAGACCAGTATTTTCAGCTGGCGTGTGGAATAGCAGATATCAACGGTGCACGGGGGCCTCCCGGATTGATAACCCAGGCCGGGAGGCACGCTGGCTACCGTGATACTGTCCATGACTCCAAAGGCAAGACAAGCCAACGGGTTCCGCACAGCCGGTGAGTCAGAAAGAGCTGATAGCGAACCGAACTGTGTTGAGCCCAAGGTTGAAATCGGCAACATAGTAGAAACGCAAGGATTTGATGAACAAAGAACTTGCGTGTTTGTGAACTCTAAAGGAAGCCCAGTTAAGGTGCAGGAGCAGAGGGGTCTGGCGCCACGTGGGCTCTCATTCGAAAGACTCTGACCGGGACCTGTTTTGACACTGCAAAGACCAGAAGACCTTAGGCAAGGGCGGCCTGAGGCGTCAGAGTGGTCCTACAAGGGTCACGTCAAATCCCTTGTACAATCGAAAGTTTCTGACCCGTTGTCAGAGGAAAGCTAGGGGAAGGGAACCCTGCATTCCAATAAGATTGTGAAATAAGGCAATTGTGAACCCGACAGAGGGATGCGGAAAGAAAGGTAGGAGAAGGGAAGCCCGCTTTCTGATGAGATGAAACAACCATGAACTGTGTTAAAGATGGCTAGGTGAACCCGATGGAGGGATGCCAAGGGGAAAACCTAAGAAGCGCGAATCCTGCATTGTGTTAAAAGTAAAGTGACTGTAAAATTGGCAAATGTGAACCCGGCAGAGGGTTGTCCACAGTGAGAAGTTGTTCAACAGGACATTAAGACTCTAGAAAATTGCAAGCTTCATTTTCTTTTATTTTTTATTTTTTTATTGTGTATAATCAACTTGTGATTTTTACAAAGACGCTTTAGCTCCTTCGCATTCTGCCAAATTCTTGAAGTTCTTTAATTGGTAAAAGTACTGTTTCTGGCCTTCATTGTTATTTCCTGCTGATTACTTTATTCGCGTCTCTAAATTTCTGTCACTTTTATTTTATCAAAAAAGGCTGTCAAAAGTTTTGTCGTTGCAATCATCCATTTTGGTTTTTCCCCAGACATCATTGCAAGCTTCATTTGAAAGGCCATAGTGAACCAAATGGAGGGAGGCGCCAGTTGCAAGGAGACCTCAATCCCGGCGGAGGGTGATCCTAAGGGCGAAGAGCAATCGGCCAAGGTGCAAAGATCACAGAAGGAACTTTTTGTTTGTTTGGTGTGTTGATCCATCAAGCCTTCTGAGGCAATATACTTTGTAGAAAAGAGACTTGGGTCGTGAACGTTTTGGTATCGTTGAACTGGAATTGTGAACCTCGTGCTGGAGAGGCCCAGGAGTGTGCTGTGCTCAGAAGTCCCGCCTTGCCCCAGCCATACCTTATCATTTTGATGAACACGTCTTTCTTTTCTGGAGCACATTATCCCACACTCTTTTTGTAACTTAGTAGTAAGGATTGGCAATAGGTTGTTTAGTATTGACCCTCTTTGTTCGAGAAGATGCCACTAGGACTATATTATTATTTGATGGTCGTGGCTTGCTCGCATCTTAGATTTAGGTTTAGATTAGGCATTTTATCTCACCCATTAAAGTTCAACAAACACCCTTGATCTTTGATCACTTGGTTCTGTCTTTACTGTTGCCACCATGAATTCCTTACACTACAGACCATCTAAAGATGACCTATTAACAAGAAATGCAAAGACTGGGACAAGAACTATCCCCAGGTGAAGGAGCCGTTCTCCTGATCTTAGTTTATTTAATATAGTGGTAGAGCCAGGATTGGACAGCAGCCTCATTCATTTGGACATTCACGGACGACTGAAGAGCACACCATTTAGATGATTTAGGTAGGGAATCTCCCATAGTGACAGGGAACGTTAGGCCTTATTTTCATTACTTTAATAAATCATTTGAAACATGTCCTCAGAGTGTCCACGTCCTCCTACTGACCCTCCACACTATGCAGACAGCATTTTGTTGTTTCTAATAGTGAAGATGGGATAGGAGATGAAATCTCCCCTGCTATCTAAATTGGAAACTCTATGAGTAGGAAGCCAGGGCTCAAACCCCTCCCTTACACACTTCACACATGTGATCCGGGGGGTTGGGTGGGATGCTATTGAGTTTAGTGGTTCTGGAACTTGGGGCCGCTGCATTGTGCGCGATGGACCAGAAACCTGGACATGCCGCCCTGCCAAATGTTGCCAGTCTGCCCCTGAAGGGCTCCCCAGTGCCTGGTTTACCATCTGCCTCGCTGTGTCGGTCGCAGCGTGCGCGCTTCCCACCTTTTTAATCGCTGCTGTCAGAAGTATGGTGGATAGCTATGACCGACCTGCCTAATGAATATATTCATTGGGTAGATTATGTGCTCTTTTCTGCTCCTTTGCCAAGAGCAGGATTATTGGCTCCGGAACTCAGTAAAAGGTGATCCCAGCCACAGAACATAGCGATGCTACGATGGCGCCGCCTTTTTGACAATGTCATTAGTACACCTGACCCTGGTTCTAGAAAATCAAGCCTGTATGTTCTTTTCTATGAAGGCACTCACACCTTGGACCCCAAAGTCTTTGCTGATGCAGCGAGAAAGCGCCAATAGAAATAGCCCCACCCACGTGACAGCACATTCACGCATTATTATAGCTAGTCCACAGACTGATTTTATTTTGAAGGACTTATATAATAAATGCAAATAGGCACACCATACATGGGCATCCAGAAAGCATCATGCCCCCTATTCAGTATTCATTTCTAAAATTCTAAAAAAAAGAAAAAAGAACACATTAGCACTCAGGGCAGGAGAGTGAGCCAATCGGCTGGCTCGGATTGCGGGCTGAAACTCGGGGTCCAAGTCTCGGCTCCAACACAGCCATCTGCATTGCTCTCCATGCACTCCCTGCTGCCTAGTGAACACAGCACCAGATCTCCCACCACCCCTGCTTCACTTGCGCCTATAAATAGAGCTCCAGGCCATTAGTGGGCAATCAAGCCTGCAACCATGGGCATTATTGTTAAATTATTTCCCTGGAATGCTGGTTGGCCTTTGTAAACAGTGGATCAGGTGAGGGCCTTAATCACTGCAACATGGCCTGCGGTTTCTCGCCTAATAGCCTCCCTTAGTCAACATTCCACCTGGACGATGCTCATTGTAAAGTTGCAAGTACATTCCCCAACTCTTTTCTTTTGTTCTTGAAATGTTTTTGCGATTTTTCCATAGTATAATGCCATTATCAACCTGGGGGGTTAGGGGGGGGGGGCAGCGGCTATAAGAGGTATTATCGTCTAGTACACACATTATGTATCCTCAGCTTCAAAGTGTGGGCCGATAAAACCTGTTAAAGCCCTCCTTGATGGCTCTGTAATTCCTCACCATATCATAGTATCAGTTTCTAGTTATAAAAAGAAAAACAAAAATAACAATGAAACGAACATTGCAGGGTAGTTTCCTACACAAGCTTTCCTATTCAGAAAGGGTAGGTTGGCTTTTTAAAAGCCATCGCCTTGTTTAAAAGGCAGGTTAACATGGTTTTGAGAGCATGTGTTAAATCCCCCACTGGAGTGCTCATCCATCAGCCTGTCCAAATCGCAAAGGGAAACCACATTTTATATGCTTACCAAACACCGTAATAATGGGCTCATTTATCAAAGCTGCTTAAGGAAGAAGACTAAATACGAGAAAAGGAAATCAAATTCCATGTAATTGTTTCCCCTTAAAGAGGCATTGTGATTTTGTGCAAGAATTAGAAGCCATGATGTATGGCCCCTCGCATCATTTATTTGCATACATGGAAGCTTCTGGAGTGACGGGAAATTAAGACTGTGTAGTTCTTGCAGCTTCCAATGCAGGGCACAGAAAAGGCAGCAACAGCATTTCTTCGGGCTTTCTTGTATTGCTTGTTTTTTAATCTTAAAGTCATCCAAAAAGTCCAAGTAGCAGAGTGGGGTTTAAAAAATAAAGGTATGCGACCCGTGGCTCCCCGGTTCTTTTGGACTAGAAGTCACATTATGTTATGTGAAAGGTTCTTATACCGCGCACTGTCACAGCCCGCGTGGTTCCTTGGTGCCCTGGCGGATCTGTAAGGCAAGAGGGTGAGGGGGGTATAAGTAGGACTGAGCGCGAGGAAGAGCGAGATGTGCTGTTGGCAGCTTCAGTTCGGTTGACAGCGTTCACTGAGTTTAGGTGCGTTTTTCGGTTGATAGCCTTTCATGTGCCGTTGTGGAAGGGAGTGTGTGGCTTGTTTCATTGTTGTGGCGTAGTGAAGTGGTTGCGTTCAGTTCAGCGTCTGAGGGGTGGATGCCGAAGGGTGAGTTTTTTTTAGACGGGGGGTTGGTTAGTGGTGGTACCCTATCCTACCCCCACTGTGTTGATTGACTGTGGCAGTACCCCTTCCCCGTCATTTATTCTGGTCTGCTACACGTACCACACCTATGAAGTGAGCAGAAGATTGGGTCCTCAATGGGCTGTTTAGTGGCCGTACCTTTCCACCCCCAACGTTCAGACCAAGTGCTGCCCATATCCCTTCCCTCTTGGCTCACCCTGGTGTGCAGCAACCACCACCCTCGCAGGTTCCTCCAAGGCGGGTGCACACCTCATGTCTCGCGGTGCACCAGCTGCAAGAGCGGGATGCCTCACCATCCACATTTATTTTCCTAAGGCTCTCCATCAGTGGTCCAACCCCTCTCTCCCCCTGCCTCCTGTCCGACCCTCTATAGGAAAGGGCACACCCAAGTCTTCCTCCTCCCTGCACTCCACTCCGGTTCATCCCACTCCCCAGTCTGCCTTACACGATAAACAGCTACATTTGGGGCGCAACAGCAAATGCAGAGACAATCTGATCAGAGACACAGCAGTAAATGATAAAAATGCCTACATTTGAGGTACCTCAGTATTCAACAGTGAACGCAGTGAAGCCTAGATTTGAGATACAGCAGTGAGTGAAAAGACACCCAATTTTGAGGAACCCCCATCCCCCCCGTGCTCCCTGTGCCCTGCGGTCCATTAGTTTCGAGTTCTGGACACCTCTCTCTCCCCTTTTCTGTCTAAGGCCCTCTATCTGGGGTTCAATTAAGTTGGGCCCATTTCTCTCCCATGTTTCCGGTTTGACCCTCTACGGGGACGGGTACATTCTGAGTTGAAGAGGCAGGTTTTTAGAAGTTATTTGAATTTTAGATGGTCCTTCATGGTTTGTATTTCTCTGGGGAGGGAGATCCAAAGTTTTACAGCTACGCAAGAGAATGCTGATCTGACAAGGTTTTTCCCTGTGTATGGTTTAGGTTCTAGGCTGATGCCGTCACTGGATCTGAGTGTTCTAGTCGGGTGGTAGATGGTGACTTTCTCTTGTATGAATTCCGCTCCTAGGCCGTGGATCGATCTGTTTGTTATGCACATTGTTTTGAAAGTGATTTCTTTTTTGACTGGTAGCCAATGTAGCATCTTAAGCGCCAGAGTGATGTGGTTCCTTCGTGAGAGTTTGAGGAGGAATCTGGTCGCTGTGTTCTGTATACGTTGCAGTTTCTTCAGTATATAATCTGGCATTCCAAGATAAAGGCTGTTGGCGTAGTCTATCCTGGACATCACAAGGGAGAGGATGGCCAGGGTTTTGTGCGTGAAGGAGAGGAATGGTAGAATCTTTTTTATTGTGTGTGTATGGAAGAACCATTTCTTGATTATCACATTTTTTTTTTAAAACTTTGGTTTTATTGGTAATTTTTCAGAAAAAGAAACAAAGACAACACCAGGAGCAATATGAATATCACATTTACCATCATCATCAAACCCCCATGGTCTCCTTCCCCTCCCTCCCCCCTCTCCTTCCTCCCCAACTCCACCCCTCCCCCCAGATCAGTGTCCCATCGAAAAACCAATCGCAGGAGTTGTCCTCATTACTCATAGTTCGGTGCCTTGGAGCTGTGCTATGCGTTCCCGTAAATGCTGGCCTAGACGGATCCGCGGTCTCCCGGGCCATGGGTTACACCATTGTTCTTGAGTGGTACTCTCTGGGGTTCATCGCCCTCACGCCCCATGTTGTCTGCATAATGTCAGTGAGCATCCCACCCCCATGCCTGGTAAACCCCATACCTATTTGCCTGGAAGGTGCTTGATTCATTGTTTACCATGGCCGTCAGTTTGTCCATGAGGAACATGTTCTTAAGTTTATTTAGCCAGTCTTCCTTAGAGGGGGTCTCCGGGCTTTTCCACCTTTGCGCTAGGCCACTCTTCCTGCTCGCAACATGGTCTCCCACATTCTTGGGTACCTATATATTTCCGCCTCCTCCGGTGGGAGGCCCAACATCGTCAGTGGATTGAGTGGGAGTAGTTCCTCGGTGACCTCTGCCATCCATCCCCGTACCTTCTACCAGAACCCCTGTGCCTTAGGGCAGAACCACCACATGTGACCCCTCGTCCCCACTTGGCCACATCCTCTTGGGCATATGGGGGAAACCCCCGAGAACATCTTGGATAGCTTCAATGGGTCTCTATGCCATCCCTGCAGGATCTTAAAGTTGTGCTCCATGTCCGATGTAAACAGGTTCCCATGGAATGCTATTTTTAAAACCCTGGACCATGCGTCCTCCAAGAGAGCCTCTCCTGCCAAGTCATTCCAGAACCCCCGAAACCCTCTCCTCCCTTTCAAGTTAACAGTATTCAGTATCTGGTACATTTTGGATACTACCCCCTTCCTTGCTGTGGCCGTGTCTACTAATTTTTCAAAGGGGGTCAACTGTTTCCGCAGATTCAGGCCCCAAGTCTGGTCACAGAGGATGCCCTTCAGGCGCAAGTATTCAAAGACTGAAAGAGACCCCCGCCCAAGCACATCTCGCAGCTCCTCATATTCGAGGAACTCGCCGTCCTCGAACAGTTGCCCCGCCCTTTCCAGCCCCCCATCCGACCAGGACTGGGCATTCCTGAATCCCCTGCTACCCAGTCTGAGCGGGTGGCCCCAGAGCGAAGACATCGGGGAGGGCCATGAAGTGAGGTATGCAGTTGTAGGACCTTCCTTCCAGATCGACCAGAGTATTCCCAGGGTTGGGTGGGTCTGCAATTTATTTGGGATGTGTTTGCGCGGCAACCACAGGAGGTCACGTACTTTCAGAGGGTGGGCATCCATGTCCTCCAGATAAGACCAGTAGGTTCCCATCTCCTCCCTCATGTGCTCCATCAGGACCCTTAGCTGGGTGGCCCGGTGGTAGAGAAGGAAGTCTGGCAGCCCAAAACCACCCTCCTCCCTAGGTAACATTAGAATGGCCTTCCCTATCCTCGGGTCCGCCCTTGCCATACAAACTCTCGGACTGCCCTCTCTAAGTCTCGAAACATCTGGTCAGGGACCCCCGTTGGGAGTGCCGTGAAAAGATACAGCAGTCTTGGGAGGATGTTCATCTTCACCGCTGTCATGCGCCCATGCCAGCACAGGATCATACCTCCCCACCTCCTCAGATCTGATTTAATCTCCGCCATTATGGGCCCATAATTCGCCGAAGCCAATTTTGAGAGATCTCTCGTGAAGAGCACACCCAAATACCTAATGGAGTCCTTCCCCACCACAATCCCCACACACCTATCCCGGTGGTCCAGCCCCGGGTCCTGAGCCCTCATAGGGAGTAACATTGATTTTGATGCGTTAACTTTAACCCCGAGAATTGCCCAAAGGTTGTCATCAGGGCCAGGAGGGGGGGGAGTGAGGAGCTGGGCTCCACCAGGTATGCTAGAATGTAATCAGCAAATAGGGAGAGCTTGAACTCCACCTCTCCTCTTTTAATCCCTTTAATGTTGGGGTGGGCTCGGACCGCTATGGCCAGGGGCTCCATCGTCAGGACATATATTAGAGGGGAGAGTGGGCATCCTTGCCGCGTCCCCCGCGTGAGAGGGAATGAGTTAGAAAGTTCTCCATTCACTTGCACTCTCGCCGTTGGGGCCCCGTATAGGGCGGAAACCCAGTTCCTGATGTGCGCCCCGAAGCCCATTCGACGGAGGAGGAGTTGCATGTACCTCCACTCTACCCTGTCAAAAGCTTTCTCGGAGTCCAGGGAAAGCAGACTTGCATCTAGGTCTGATTCTTGGGCATGGTGGATTAGGTCTATCGTCTTCCTGATGTTATCAGAGCCTTGCCTGCCCCCTATGAACCCCACTTGATCCCCGTGAACCAGCTTGGGCATTATCCCCTCCATCCATTTGCCTATCACCTTGGCCAGGATCTTAACATCTATATTGAGGAGGGAAATCGGGCGATATGAGGAGCATTCAGTGGGGTCTTTGCCCTTTTTGGGCAGAACCACGATTATGGCCCTCATCATGGTATCCGGCAGAGAGCCCCCCTCTAACACCCCGTTAAACACCCTCACCAGGTGTGGGGCTACGCTAGCCCGAAACCTCTTGTAGAAGTACACAGAGAAGCCGTATTCCCCCGGGGACGTTCCCACCTTCATCCCACTAATCGCGTGCTCCACCTCCTCTTCCATCACCCAGCCCTCTAGATCCTCCGCCATTTCACCTGTCAAGGACGGGATCTGGATGGAGTTCAGGAAACCCTCTATCTGGGAGTCATCCCCGTCATACTCAGACGAGTATAACTTTTCATAATAACGGCGAAAGGCTGCTCCAATGCTCGGGGTGTCGTGATCCAGTGATCCCCGATCATTCTTCACCGCCTTCACCGTTCTGTTCCTCTGAAGCTCTCTGAGTTTCTAGGCCAGGATTTTGTCAGCTCTGTCCCCCTTCTCATACTATTTCTGTTTCACTAGTTGGAGGCTCCGCTCAGCCTTAAGTAGCAGGAGGTCTTTCAAATGAAGTTTGTAGTTTTCTAGGGAGGCAATATGATCCCTTTCCAGGGGTGCCTCCGGGAGGTCGCCCGGCTGAAGTTGGGCTATCGATTATCACATTTACTTGTGGTTTTAGGGTTAACTTGTCCATTATGATTCCCAGGTTTTTCACAACTTTGGATGGTGTGGGTGCTGTTCCCAGTTCAGTGGGCCATGGGATTCACTGGTTGCTTCCTAGTTTGTTGGATGTAATCATTATTTCTGACTTGTGCCTCGTCCAATAGTTGGTGTTTTTCCACATGTTCCAGTGTTTGTTCCTAGAAAAAGGTCTCTAATAGTTTTTCTGGATAGGGAATGTTTGAGATTGGTCTGTAGTTTGAGAGGTTTTCCACATCGCCCGTTGTATCCTAGAGTAGTGGATTGATGTACGCAGATTTGAATGCACATGGTACTCTACCCGTTGCGGTTTAAGTAGCATTTCGATGGTGAGCCCTGTGTAAGGATTTATTTATAGATGTCTGGTGGGCAGGGGTCTAATGGGGAGCCTGCCTTGTTCCTTTTTTTTTGCCAAGCTGAGGAGGTTTTCTCATTACATTTGGGCAAAGCTTTTCCGCCTGTTCTGTGATCCCGGCATGGGTAGGGGATGGTACGCGGTCTGGTTGATTGGTCTACTTTGTATGATCCGGTGTATGTCAGTGATTTTATTCTTTAAATGATCTGCAAGATCATTGCATTATTTTTGAGAAGGTACCAGTGTGCTGTTGCATCCAGGGGGATTTCTGATCTCGTTTACGATGTTCAATATTTCTTTTTGGGTACTGGTGACTTTTGTGATTCTGTAGTCGTAATATTTATTTAAGAGTTTCCTTTTTCTATGCTCATTTTTGTTAGTGATAAATTATTCTTTTGGCTTGGTCGTAGTTGTTTTCTTTCGTGATGGGATGAGGGATTTTTCCGGGGAGATGCTGTCAGTTGTTTCTCCCATCCATTTGTGGATTAGGTCTGCTTTTTCATCTAGGCCAGTTGTGTCTACGGTTGTGATCGATGGGTTTTCAGATTCTAGTTCTTCTTCTAACTTGGTTCTTTTGACGTTATTCCAGTTTCTTTTGGGTTGCAGGATTTTGATCTTGTTTGGATGCTTTAAATGGTAATTGTATCACAGATGGTATAATGAGGTAGTATTTGTATTGGTGGCGCAGTTGAGATCAGTTTTTTGTTGTTGAAGATTGCGTCCAGAGTGTGTCCTGCTGTGTGTATCACTCCTTTCACCATCTGGTGTAGTCTCGTTGTTTTGAGCTGCTTAGTTAGTGATTTCTGCGAGTTTGCATTCTCTTATTTGAACCATGCGCTGAAGTCCCTGAGGATGACCAGGTGATCATGTTCTATGGGCAGGTTCGTGATGGCTTGTATCAAGGTCTCTAAGAAGGTACCGACGTAGGTCGGTGATCTAAAGATGAGTATGTATGTGAAGTTTGTTTGTGGGTCCGATGTCAGGTGAAGGATGAGGGATTCGCAGTTTGGGATGTTCACCGGGTCCGCTGTTTTTATTTTCAGGTGTTATTTGTAGGCTACTGCAAGTCCTCCACCTCCTTTTCCTTTTCTGCTTACCCATGTGCATTTTAAGTTGTCGGCTAGACAGCCGTGTAGTGTGACTTTGTAGTGGTAATCTAATCTGGATATTGTGACAAATAGCATGTCAATTCCACCGTCGTAGAGTAAATCATACATCTCTGTAGTGTGTTTGGACATTGATCTTGCATTGATTAGATTGCAGTGTATCGTTTTCTTTATAGTTACCTGAATTGATCCCTCACTATAAAATATGCTGGGTTTAGCTGCTGGGGGCTGTAGCCCAAACCATCGGTAGAGTCCTAGGTAGCAGACCCCTGAAGTGAGGTGCTGGCACTGTGTGCGGGTGGAGGGGACTCTGAACCCCCTCCATTTCCTTTCCCGTTGGGAACCCCTGTTGCAGAGAATAACAGCCCCCACATATGGGGATCAGGGGACTTTCTGGGAACAGGCCTCAGTATCTGCACCCCACATTCTCATATTGTAGTGTGCCATTCTTATTGATTTTATCTTTCGATTGGTTATTTAAACGATAAACAAAAAAGACATGAACACGCTGGGGACACACTGCAGATGCAAACCAGGGAAAGGATGGACCACTATTGTCCGGTAACCGTTCAGAAGGCTCACTGGCCAGTGTTGTTTAACGAGTTGTATACCTTTGACAATCCCCATGTTCCCTTTGCCGTAAGCAATTCCAGGGCATTGCTCTTGTCCAGGAGATGCCATAGAGAATGCCATCCCTGCATCCACCATTGGCACTCTGTTCACCCCCTTGTAACACCTTCGACCGCAGTGATTCACCCAAAAAGACATTGTACATGGTCCTGGTGGTGGATCGCACTAGGATTGCGTGGTGGGCATGCTGTGGGAGAATTTGCAGAAGAAAAACAAACAATGCATTTTATTCTGACATCTGTCAATCCCAGAGTAGGCTGGGAGTGGGCAGAGGAGCCGTGGTTATGTGCAGCCAAGGTACTTCCTAAAGCAACCTCCATCGCGGTGACCAGGTGGCCTCAGGCTTAAGGTCCACACCAGACAAGATTGCATAGCAAAACAGAGACACCAGAGACGTTCTTCTTATTCACACTACGAAATCAGGAGGACATCGACCTGGATCAATGTGTGCGGTGCACCAGGTGGCCTTAGGCTTAAGGTCCTCACCAGATGAGATTGTATAGCAAACCAGAGACACCAGAGACGTTCTTCTTACTCACACTACAAAATCAGGAGGACATCGACCTGGATCAATGCGTACGGTGCACCAGGTACCCAGGCACCCCTGCTGGTGGGCAGTTCACCGAACAGGCATTGGGAGAAAGTAGTGGACACTGTCCCATGCCATTTCTTATTTTGAACATGTCTTTTGAATTTAAACATGACTGGTAACTTTAGCAGGGTCAGTGGAATGCCCTCAATTGTTCTTGATAAGATATAGTTCAATTTATATCTGCCTCTAAACCAGTGCCTGGGGTACAATGCAGCAGTTTCTAATATAGCAAAGGAAACTTTACAAACATATCTAGATATGCAACGACAAAAAAGGATGGACACTGCCTTGGATGTGTTATGGGTGGTTGCATATAATATGATAGGTTATTTATAACGCGCTTAATACCCAGAGGTTTCTAAGTGCGGACCCGGGGATCGAACCTTTGTTGCTCCGTGTCGACAGCCCTCTCCTTCCCTGTGATCCACCCTCAGAATACCACCCCCAGGGTCAGGATCAGGTAGTGACTGCCTTTCCCTTGTCACATGGGAGACTTTAGACTGGGGATCTGTGATGACTCAGTAGAATTCATCATAGTATGCAGAGTGTTATAGGGTTACTAGCAGGGTTAGTCAGGGGTTGACTGGGTTGTTTTCCATATTGGGTTAGCCCTTCGGCTTATTTTTTTCCTTCTCGGTTTAGCATTGCCTGTTTCTTTGGGTTGGCTGGTTTCATAGTGTATTCTTGCGTTGTAGTGGCAGGGTTTCTCTCTCTGGTGATTTCCTCAGCTCGGTGTGTTAAAAAGCCATGTTTTTAATAGCTTCCTGAATTGTAGGTGATCTTCTGCTGTTCGTATTTCCCTTGGGAGCGAGTTCCATACTTTCACCATTATGCAGGAGAATGCTGACCCACCCACATTTTAGTTTTGTGTGTTGTTTTGGTTCATGGCGCATGTCCTTGCTGGTTCTTAGTGTTCGAGTTGGTTTGTAGATGGTGATTTGTCTTGTTTGATTTCCACTCCTTGGTCATGGATCACTCTGCCTGTTATGCAGAGAGTTTTTTTCTGAAAAGGGTCCAGCACAGCAAAATATTCACCAAGTAGCATCAGCCAAATTGATGATATTCTCACTCTCTGTGCATGCTTTGTTTTACTGCACACATGGAGTGCTTACATCAAGCAACATCAAAAATAAGAATATCCTATATAAAGCTCAGTAGAACAATGACCCGGTGTGTATTGCCAATTGCCTAGTTTCAGGGCACTTAACTGCAGTACGCAGAATGAAGTTTTTTGTCTTATCTGTATGTGACATTAATTCAGTCCTATTCAATTAGCCTCAAGTGGCAGGCAGAATATCCAGGCAGTCTTGCAACTGAATATTGGTACACCAAGCAGTGTGTGAAACATATGCGGTTATGGTTCTGGACGGAAACCTTTAGCAGATAAAGATGTTTCTATGCCATCCCTCTATGACATCACTCCAGTGGAATATGGAATTCATATTCTACTGCTGCGCCCTCTGTGGTCACAAGGAATGATGAGACTGACCAGGTGGTGCCATGGTTGTCGCTGTGCCCTTTTATTTAACGTAAAAGACAAACCTATCTATCCTTAACTCTAATCAGGTTTCCCTACCTAAACTAGGAAAACTCAGGTGCTCGTCAGGAAGTCGGGGAAAATCCAAATCAAAAAGGCACCGTCTCAGTCCAAAAGCTCCTACGCTATCCCTGTCTCTACAATGAACAATAAGTTAAGTTCTGGCTCTTCTTCTGGCTCCCTTCTCCTGGATGTAAAAGTCTCTCAAAGCAAATGTTCCAAGGTTTCCAATACAGTGACAATTCTGTAAGAGTTTCCCAATGACTCCCTTCTCCTAGCTGGTTTCCCAATGTTCCTTAGGTTGTGCAACAACACTTGCAGGTCTCTTAATGGGGTGTCCACACACTCTACTTTCTTTATACTCTTTGACTTGCCCCCCTGGGACGATGAAGATGCTCCCTGAGTTTCTCTCGACTCTCCAGCACTCTCTTGTGGAACTGTCCCGGGAACAGCAATCCAAATGGTTCAGTACTCTCTGTTCTCCTACATGATGTACAGTCTCGAATCTTCCTGTTCCCCTCCCGCACTTGTACTCATTCCTGCTGCCTGCTCTCTCTGCAACTGCTCCTTCTTCCCCACTACTTCTGCGGTCTGCTTCTCTCAGCGGCCAGTTACTGCTGTCGCTTTCAGCGTACTTGTAAGACCACTCACACCACCACTATAGTGTCTCGTATTTTCCATGCACTCGCCCAGGCGGCCTCGCTGTAAGCTATGTGAGGTGGTCTTAGTGTCAAACCGAACCTACTACAGGTCATACTGCCACCTTTCCTACTCTTCACTTTTACTACGACAGGACAATAAGAACAATCAATAAGAAGTACGGCCAGCTGGTGGCAAGTGCAGGGTAAGTGCGGACATCAGGTGTCAACTGCTGGAAGGGGCTGTAGGGACACAGAACCAGCCCCAGAGAGCAAATGTTGCCAGGGGGGCATTGCAGGTGTGCAACTGGTGGGGAGGAGACCTGGGCCCAAGAACAGAAGGTAGCCAGGTGACCAGTGCAGTTTCAGCCAGGAGTTCAGCAGGGGGGTGGAAGAGAGAAAGCAGAAGCAGAAAGGAAGCTCTTGAGGTGCTTCCAGAACCGGAGATGGTTCTCCTCAATTTTCAGAGAGGCACAGAGGCTGTTCCAGAGGGAGGCCCCAGCTGAAGAAAGAGATCCACCACCAACTCATTGCTTGGAGAAGCGACTGACCCTGAGAGAGTTGGAGTTGGATGAGCGAACAGCTCGAGAAGGAAGATAATTAGGAAGAGAGAGTTGAAGGTATTGAGGCCCCAGGCCCCAGAAGGCCTTGTGGACAATGCAGAGGGTTTTGAAAGTAATCCCTGCAGCCACTGGGAGACAGTGCAGCGATTTCAGTGCTGGAGAGATACGATCTCTGGGCTTGAGGCCAAGGACAAGTCTCGCAGTCCTGTTCTGGATGAGTTGCAGAGGGCGGAGAGTAGAGGCAGGCAGATTTAGAAAGAGGCTGTTGCAGTAGTCCAGCCTAGAGAGAACCAGGTCTCTGGAGACGGTGAGCTTCTGGGGGAAGGAGAGGAAAGGAAGAATACCTCTGAGGAGGTGCAGCTGGTAGTGTGACTTCTTAGGGATATCAGAGATGTGAGGATAGAAGGAGAGTGTGGAGTCGAAGATGACCCTGGGGTTTTTAGCCCCACAGGTGGGAGCGGGAAGAGGGCCAAGGGAGGCCGGCCAGAAAGTGACAGGAAAGGAGGGTGTGGGTGTGCCGATGAGGAGAATCTCGGTCTTACTGGCATTAAGGCAGAGATCATTGGCGGCACACCATTCCTGGATGGCAGACAGACAGTCAGAGATGAGAGAGGGAGAAGAGGTGGCTGAGGGGAGCCTGAAGATGAGCTGAGTGTCATCCGCATAGCACTGAAAGTTGGAGCAGAGCGCGGCAATGCAGATTCCATATTTCCTCTGCTGCTCGTGGGTTTGGGGAGGAAATGTTGGCTACACAGGCCTGGTGCTGAAGGGTGGTCGGGGATCTCCATGCATTTTGTTTTTGGCGACAGTGGAAGGTATGTTAGCACCGTACAGAGAGGACCTTATGCAGCATAACATTGTAGCAGACCAATTATATGTTAGGGGGTTCATTTCACCTCAGGATTCCGAGTGACGTCATAGATGACATCAGCAAAGTCAGATGACTATCGCCACTGTTGTAACTTTCCGATCCATAATTGTATATATAACTATAGCCGGTGTGACTTAAAATGTTCTTTTAAGACATCATCTACTACCCTGTGAAATGTGGCCTTTTTTGCTGGCAAATGAAAACAAAATGGCTGACTGCGGCCATCACATGGAAAGGGCTATGAGAATATGGTATTAATTCAGTGATGCAGACAGGAGGCTTGCAGCTATGCCAGTCACACAGAGGCTTGCCTGGTGATGCAGAGGCGTTGTTGCCTTGCTGGCCACGTTCTGTCCATTTTCGCACCTGTTTCCTTCGCGGGGTTGGAAACGTGTTGCTCGATCGATCAGCGATGGGCGACAGGGGACCTGTGATGTAAGCTGCCAATGCCAGCGTTTCATCAAAGTCGCCTGTGGGTGAAAGTGTTCATCCCTGAAGCAGCACATTAGACACATAAAAAGCAGAGACTGCTTCTGGGGCCACAGAGTGGGAGTGGCCATGCATATATGCGTGTGTGTGTGTGTTTGCATGCACGCGTGTGGCTATGTGTAAGTGTGGACTTGCATGTGTGTGTGAGAATGTGTGTGCACATGTGCATGTGGCTATGTGCATGTCTGTGCTTGTGTGTGTGTGCACGTGCACAAGAGGCAACGCTTCCAAGCATTCTAATCATCCCTCAAGACCAGTCATGGTGGCGCACTGCTGCACACAAAACACATTTACAAGCCGTGCATATACCTTGCAGGAGAGACATACTATATTGGAAGGAGCAATAAAACCATGGAGATCTACCTCTGGGCTGCCCACGAATTGGCATTAGCATAACCACCTGCATGTGTAATAGCTTTTAAATTCCACTAATAAAAAATATATATAGGAAGTAATACCCTCCTGGCGTGCAGAAACTAATTTATTTTCATATTCAAGTTAAACTAATTAAAAATGTTTTCCAATGTGAGTTTTGTCGCAGTAGATGCTGCTTAAAATGCATGCAAACCAATACCATTAAAATGCACTGTTGCGCAATCAATGGCGGGTTCGGATGCCATGAGTAAAACATCCTTTAAGTTTATGGGGTTAAGAAATAATGCACTCCTTTCTGTAGGGGAAACCTTGAGTGCAGAGGCTCCTCTTGGTATCGCCCATTTGAGTTAGATCGTTATATTGTGTACTGCTGTGAAGGCTGATTGCAGTCGACATTGTTCGCAATATTGACATGTTTCGCACCCCTCTTCTTCAGGAGCTTCCTCCACTTGAGAAACCTAGGAGGGTGATGCAGTGCATGGAACTGACGAGCAGCTGTGTGCTTATGCCACTGTTTTGACCATCACTAATGTAGTTTGATAATGATACTAATATGTATATTGCATATTACAGAAGGCAATCTTTTTAAGCATACCAACTACTTTAAATGGAGGTCTTACTGGCAAGGTTGTACAGCTCCCTGGCATTGTAAATGGTAGAAAACACTTTTACCCAACACAATGGCATCTACGAATGGCGAATACTTGTAGCAGGTGGGCTAATTCACTGACCTGCTGCCACAGAAAGCAATCCAAACTAGTTTCCGCAGATAACTTTATTTACGTTAAGTGGTAGGAGGGGATTAGAAGAAAAATGGCCGCCGCTTGAGGCGGCTTGAGACCACAGAGACCCTCATAGAATCTCCGGCTCGGTCAATTTCACACCGCTGGATGTGGTCTACACATTTCAGTTCATAAAATGACATACACTATGGTGTTTCTGTGGGTTAGTCTCCTGAAAATCTCCCATTTGTCTAAGTTAAGCAAACATTGCAAGGTGTGCGTTCTCTTGCTGAGAGCTCCCACCACCTATTGTTTGTATCTGGTGGACTGTGAGGTTTTGTTGAGTCCTGATGGATTGACTCACTAACGAGCAGCAAACCGGAGCTCAACTGAACGCAGTCTTCTCAACCCAGAGATACCAATTTCCTCAACACTTTGTACCACATTACCAAATGATATGATATTATAGGTTAGATTTCTAAGCGCGGACCCAAGGATCGAACCCATGTTGCTCCGTGTCGTCTTGCTTCCAAGGCGAGCACTGTTGCCGCTGAGCTATCCTCCCAAAGGTCCTCTTCACCGAGAGAGCCCTGAATCTCTTTGACAATCTAGAGGATTAACAAGACCACAGCTCAAGAAACTCAATGTAGCAATGATGTTGGGAACTGCTGACTCAGCACGCGGATGATTAAGCATGAACTCGATCCACATTATTAAAAAACATATATATAAGAAAAGTGCCAAGCTCCGCACATTCGGCAAGTATTATGAAAACATGACACCGACTGAATCCACACGAGCACCACACATATGCTTCCTAATTCAAAATGTAGTGGTTTTATGATTACTACCCGATATAATGGCACTTAATTAATCAACCCAAGAAAGATGAAGGGATGAATCGGACTTCCTCAGGAGTCAAGCTTGTGAAGTGCAGATTCAAGCTTGTGAAGTGCAGATTCAAACTTGTGAAGTGCTGGCTGAATCCATGGCTGAGGAGAGCACTTCACTCAAGGGAGGCCCAGATGGGCACGCTGGCCCTCTCACTTCCCCTCTTGAACCCTAAGCCCTGGACTCTCCTTCAACCATTGCACAGAAACATTATGAGCAATTAATTGATCGACTCAGTAGAGGAAATGGAGGATGAGAGAGCTAAACCACTTCCTGTATCCCCTGAAGCAGGTGAGGCAGCTCCTGGTAAGTGCGGATATAGACACCATTTTCCGTAAATGTCCTGAAGTCTCTGGGGGCCTCAGCTTGGGTGATACCCTACCTGAGAAACCCAAGATGTAGGTGCTGGGTGTAACCCATGAGTGGCTGGGGAATTCAAATCCAAAATGAGCGCCATGAAGTTACCAGGCAGAGAAAATAAAAGATGGTAAACCCTGAGAATAAATGAATTCTGATTTCCTGCTTAAATGGACCAATGAAAGAACTGATGCTGAACGGACAGACACAGATCTCAGAAGACATCGAAACCGCATATGTGAAAATTGATCGAGCTTTGCCAGATCCTCCTTATTCGTCATCGCACTATTTTAATAGTAGGGTGTCGATCTCGACAGGTCACCAGGAGGATGTTGTTTCAATGTATTGATTAGGTTATTGGGTTTTGCTGAGTTATTAGGTCTACTGACGTTATCTCAAACGTATTGAAACTAGCCATGTACTACGTAATGCAACCCTAATATTGACTTCATCGCTCGCACGAGTCGCAGCCTGTAGTTTCATATCCTCCTCTGAGTAGTCTTCCTCTTTTAACATTCTGAGTGCCTTCTCCCCAATGTCCACTCATGGCTGAGTGTGCTGGGCAAACAAAGCTGTCCCCTGGGGTCCCGAGGTCTTGACAGGGAGGAGGGGAACCCATAGCATTCTGCCGCCACCTAATTAGGATGTACATATTGTATGTGCCATCATGTGGCAAAATTAAGGGCACTCAAAGTGCTTCTTTTCTGATTGTACATACTACTTTTCCTGTCTTTTATTTACAATTTCTGGTCCATAATTTGCCAGATGTGAAACGTATGATGTTGATGGGCACAGGTCAGGAGTAACCAGCAGCTGACTGTCAAACTGGTTTTATAGGTCTGGCAGAGACGCTTAGCGATATGTTATGTGAAGGACAGAATGAAACAACTGATAGGTTGCAGTACTTTGGGTTTGGTTGCTTGCTGATGTGTAGATTTGTAATACGATTAAAGAAGAGAGCTTGGAAATAGCTCAGTTAGTGTTTATGTGCTAACAGAAAGGCCTGCGGCGGCCATCGTTGGGGATTGAAGTGTGTAGTAAAAGGTGAAGCGAGATTTTAGAGGGGAGTGTGATGAATCTGATGGAGTCATCACTGTTGTCCCAGCGGTGACCTTCTCCCATGTGGTCAGGGAATGGCAGCCGCTACCAGACCCTGACCCTGGGGCGGCTGCATGAGGAAGGACCACATGGTGGAGACAACCTCAGGGGAAATAACCTTACTTCATCGGTTGAGATGCGGTATCCCCAGTTCCCCTTTCAGGGTGTATTCCCCATTTGCAACAATCTAATAAAACAATAAAAAAGGAGAAAAGACTCAGGAAGTGTGATACAGGACCTGGCTGCAGGATTCATGTGGCAGAATGGAAGGAGCTGTGTACTGCTGTTTGAGCCAAAGGAGGGGGGAGCTCTTGCACTCCAACTGCTTAAAGGGAGCTAAACAAATGCTGGAGGAGCCTAGAGAGAGAGAGGGTGGACAAGAAAGAGAGGATCACCCAGGTGGAGGGTTCTTGGGGATTGGGGAGATAGTGCCGGATGGGGAGACATGTATCCCCTTTCCTAATATAGAATCACCCTCCCTTCCCCTCAGTTTTCATGGGCTATGTTCACTCATGCCCTATATCTCCTTATAAATGCCTACCAAGCACTGAGAAGAGGAAGGGGCAACTTGGAGCAATGCACACTTCCTATGGCCAACACCACTCTAGTACTGAGAAGAGGAAGAGGCAACTAGGAGCAATACACACTTCCTATGGCGAACACCACTCTAGTACTGAGAAGAGGAAGAGGCAACTTGGAGCAATGCACACTTCCTATGATCAACACCATTCTAGTACTGAGACGAAGAAGAGAGGTGTAAGTATGGGCAGTACTGAAGGTCAGGCATGTCACATTAATTAGGCTCATTATAGCCAGGCAATTCCAATTAACAACACACACCTGAAAGCCCTTAATAGGGCTCAGGTGTATAAGGAAAGGAGAGGCACCTATGTGAAGCGAGAAGGAGAAGGAGAACCGTTGAGTTCCCGCTTGACCAGACAGCCTGAAGACTGGGCACGATTCCGGAAGACCGACAGGACCCGAGAAGGATGGGTTGCGTGGAGTTTGCAGGACCGGGAGCCTTCAGAAGCGAAAGCGTGCAGGCAGAGCTGTGAAATAACTAACCTGCTGCAAGAAGGAGCGGAAAGCAGAAAGAACGCAATCCCTGTTTGTTGTGAAGCATCAAGAAGCCACTGTATGCGAAGACGTGATCAGCGGGAAAGTAGAATCAATGGGGTTAGCTGCCCAACTACTGAAGAGGTGAGTGGGAGCAGCTGGGACCACCACTGGGGAGATGTGAAGAGCCAGGCAGTCTCAGAGGACACAGAAGACCGGAGCACTGCAGTGGGACCGCAGGCAAATAGCGGTTCATAAGCACGGGTGCAAATGCTATTGAATGCCAAACTAAATGAAAATGGCTCTTTGAATGAAAGCACATCGTATTAAATACCAAACTAAATGAGAACTCATATTGGATTCAGAGCAAATGATATTGAGTATTAAACAAGCACTTGGAAGTTCAATTGACAAATGGTGAATGTGTAAGTGTTTATCAACAAGTGAACAAATGCTTAGGTATTCGAAGTACAGCAAGTGGCAAATTGAACAAATACTTAAGTCGTCCAACTACAAATAGAAGGGAGATTTGTGATCTTGTGGTAAAGTGAAGACTGGTGCGGAAAAGGGTTGCACTTGCCAAAGGGAACGATAAGGGTGGACACCCCAATCCCCAAGGCAGAAGAACCTATAAGGACCTCAAACAAATCCAAGGAGAGACTTACGGTTGCACAGCCTGTAATACTTGGACCACGTTGTCTGACAACTGCGCCTAGACCAGGGAGCTCTCCATTATAAAGATCAGTCATCCTGAAGCAAGCCAAGCAGAAGCATAGGGTTCCTGGTTCTGTGACCTGTAATCGGTGGACCTTGTGGTCTGATAACTGCGCCTCGACCGGGCAACACTAAATGATGACCAACAAAGAACATTGTAAGTAAGCCACTGGAAACTGTGAACTACTTGATAAAGCAAGCAGAAGGCAGATCAAGTGAACCTCTTGTTTCCCTACATTGAACATTGAGCACATGACTTTAGAATAAGTACCACATTGGAATCTTGGGGAAGGGAACTCTGGTACTCTAAAGAACTGAGAAGCTTTATCAAGGGGAATGGAAACCTTAAGATCTTCTTTCTTGTGTGAACTGTATCAAATTGCTCTTGGGGGAAAGCAGCTAAGACTTAATTTTTTAACACTATTTTGGTTTAAAGAATCCCACACTTTATTTCTAGATATGAGGGCAAGCATAGATTTTTAGACACAGACAGAACTTTGAATTGGTCTTACAACCCCAGACTCTCCTTAATCTTCTTTAGGCAGGATAAATCCCTACCATAATAATAGGGCAAGTTAGGCCTTGTATCATCGTGACATTTTAATAAAGCTCTTTGAAACTTGAATTGTGTTGTCTGTTTCAGATCTTGATACCATGCCTGTCTGACAGAGTACATCAGGTATTTGAGAGTGCAAAGAGATGTCCTGGCAGGAGAGTACACCAGGCAGTTGGAAGTGGACAAAGAGTCCTGGGAGGGAGTATACCAGGTAAATTGCAAACCTACAAGGAATGTGAAGCAGAAATAGTGGTTTTGTTAAACGAATGAACCTTTGTTGTAGGAGAACTTACACGATTGAACTGTATAAATATATCGGAATTGTTGTGGGCCAAGGAAGGCACAAAGAACGGTTTGTCCCAGAGACATTTATGATACCTGTGAAGAATCCAGGGGAAGGGAATCGCCCTCTGGAATTAAAGTCTTTTCCATTTAGGAAGGCATTTATGTTGAAGCCATTCTACTTTTATTTAAGAACACTTTTTTGAAGATACTAGGTTATAGACATTTCCCTTGTCAATTTGTTATTTTGTTTTAGTGTGAGGGTCAGGATAGAACTATTTGGACACAAGGATTGCTGCTTTTTGATTTATGACATCCTGACAAAGACATATCCTTAGTTTTTGGTTTTTAGGTAGAGACACTCCTCTGTAGAATAGGGTCAGAGAGGCAATTACCCCAACCCTTTTAATTTGTATAACCAAAAACATGACAACTTTGTGACCGGCTTTCATTTCTGACCCCACACAGGAGTTAGTCAGTGGGTAAAGGGTGCAGTGTAGGCCTTACAAGATAATTAAAAAACATTGATCTTCCTTCCCTCCTACCACTGATAGCTTGCTGATGGGTTCAATTTTACTTCATCACATTGCCACTGTAAATCTCTCTCACACACTCTTTCTCTCTTCCCTATATCTGCATTGCTCTATTTCTGTCTCTACCACTATCTCTCGTGAATAAATACATTGTAGCCCGTGTGCAACAAGTATCTGGGAATTGGCAGATGACCTAAGGGGCAGTCTACAGACCTTCCTCATTACATATGCTACATGCTAAGGGGTAATGAGAGGCAAGAATCTTTGGTTAAAATAAATGGTGGCTGATTGAAATATGAGGACCCCAGGCATCCATTTCACCATCTTTAGTATGTTGGTTGGCAGGTTTTCTCTCTCTCTGTCTCTCTCACACAAACACACAGCCATCCACTCACCCATAGGCCATTGTGAGTGATGTGCAGTTTAAGGGGGTACTCCCAGTCCCCCTAATTTAAAAAACAGACCTTGATATGCTATTTACCGCTGTGTGACTAAAGTCTATAGATATATACATTTTTCTGTAGGACTTTGTGTTTTGGTGGCGCCACTGCCTCTTCTCATTTTCTGCGTGTCCGTCTTAGCCGCGCGACTATTTTTGCAGTAGCACCGCTGCTTCCCATCGCTAGCTTCATTGCATGTAGACTTGTATTGATGGAGGGACACGAGCTGGAGGATGAGAGGCTAATGATCTTGCATCGCATCCAAAGAGGGCATGAGTGCAAGTGGCTTTTATCATCATAATCCCCTCAACAGGGAAGATAGGATGTTGCTCCAGTGGAGGGGGGAGGCAGGGGTAGTGATGGATCAGGCATGTAGGATAATGGAGCGAGAACCTCAGCTTGCAAGTTTTCTTATCATCACTTTGACCTTGCCAGGAAATAGTTTGCGGTTACTCATATAGTCATGATGATGCCGACGCGCCGTGAACTCATTTGTAAGCCACCAATGTCCTTTAAAAACTAATGAAGGTAGAAGTGGCTCGCTCTGCTGCCTGTGCGCCATAGTTAAACGAAGCCATACAAATACAGAGTTCTGGATCCACATTGCCAAATAAATGCCAATGTTATAGCCATGGAGTTCCATACATTGCAAAGTCCCTTAATGCAGAAATTAATTTACAGTTGACATGCTCCTGGATTTTAGGAGCCATTGTTTTTATGACAATTAAAACAAATGCAAAGTGTGCACTGTGTATACAACGCTACACTGTGGTACTCTGAGCAGCTACTGAGCTCTCAGCATAAACCTGCTGAGCATTGATACAAGTACAGAGCATATACAACTCAAGCATTAAGTTAATGCCCTTGAAATATGACGCATTTGTTGGAGGAGAGCACAGGCTTTACTTTACACAGTGTTGTACTGCTGGGTCTGTCTCTCAGTTCTGGTTTATTTTTCATGACCCTTATTGTTGTTCTCCAGCTGTAATCCATGTAAGGTTATACACTTCCAACCTGAGGACCCCTTGCTCTGCCTACACGGCATCACCTAACTTCTGGCCTCACCCTCATGAAACCAACGCCAGCCACAAAGTGAGCCTCACACAGAAGATCACAATCCCACGCCTATGTCAAGCCTGTAACCTCTGGCTAACATTACTGGCCAGCGAGTGGAGGGCCTCTTAGTGTTGTAATTACCATGAGTGTGAATGCAATGTATGCTATATTCAATACTGCGCTCAACAGGAAACCCCGTTTAGTGCAACCTTGCAGGATGGAATGGTCAGCGCTGCGAAGTCACACAAGTCGGAGTTTGGCGCTTAACAAATACCAAATAACGTAACTACTATGTTAGCTGTGCCCGGTGCCACCTCTGCAGAAGGGTGAACAAGCCTATGCATGGCTCACATCAGATGTGCACTGTGGTAGACCTGAACCTTTTCTTTTATATACAAGTATTTTTTAGATGGAACTGTAAAAGTTCTTACACAGCACCCAACTCATGGCAGGTCACTGTATTTGTATTTATTTTTATTTATATAGCACTTTAATCCAAGGGCGCTTTACAAGAGGAACAAGCACAATACAACAAGCAATACATGACAAATAAATCAGAACCAGAAAACAGTACAAGGAACAATTTACATTATTGATGAGGAAAGGTGCTGGTGGCGAGGGACTAAGTGAGAGAGGGGGTCGGAAGGAGTAGGTAGAGGTAGAGTCAGTAGTGAGGAAAGAAGTAAAAGGATGCTTGGGGGTGAGTGGAAGAGATAAGATTTTAGAGAAGTGCGGAATGAGGGGTAGGAGGTAATAGAGCAGATGGGGAGCGGTAGGCCATAGAGGGATTTAAAAACTAGACACAGGAAATTAAATTTGAGCTGTGAATGAAATGAGAGCCATTCTAGTGAGTTGAGAGAGGAGGAGATGGAGTCGTGAGGTGAGAGAAGGCAGAGGGAGTGGATGGCAGAGTGGAAGAGGGATTTGAGGGGGGAGAGGTGAGAGGAAGGGAGTCCAAAGAATAGAGCGGAGCAGTAGAAGAGTCTGGAGACGATAAGGGAGGTGACTAAGAGTTTAGTAGTGTGAAAGGTTAGGAAGGGGCACATTATGCGGATGTTGTAGAGGTGTAAGCGACAAGATTTAGCAGTGAGAGAGATGTGGTGAGAGAGAGAGGGGGTCAATGTGCAGACCTAGGTTGCAGGCCTGGGGAGAGAGGGCGAATTGGGAAGGGGGGAAGAGAATAAAAGGAGGAGGGGAGAGGGAGGAAGAGTGTTGGCACAGAAGAATAGGATTTCGGCTTTGTCTGTATTAAGAGTAAAGAAGTGACAAGACATTCAAGATTTAAGAACAGAGAGGCAAGGGGAAAGCTTATGGTGGATATCAGGCGAAAAGGAGGAGAAAGAGAGGAAGATCTGGGTATCATCAGCGTAGAAATGGTGCAAGACAGCAAAGGAGGAGCTAAGATGGAAGTGTGAGAGAGAAGAGAAAGGGGCCAAGGACAGAACCTTGGAGAACACTGTGGTTGAGAGGAAAGGTAGGGGAGGTGCAGCCACCCCAGGAGACTGAAAAGGAGCGGTTAGTAAGATAGGAGGATAACCAATTGAGTACAGAGCCTTTAAGGCCAAAAGAAGAAAGAGAACTAAGGAGTAGAGGGTGGTCAACAGTATCAAAGGCAGCAGAGTGCTCAAGGAGGATAAGGATAGAGGAATGCTTAGAGTAGCGGGCAGAAAGGAGAGAGTTGAGGACAGAGATGAGAGCAGTTTCCGTGGAGTGTAGAGGGTCGGAAACTGGATTGGGTGGAGGGGAGGAGGGAATGGTTGGAGATGAAGGTAGAGAGTTGAGAATAGACAATGCATTCAAGAACTGACAGGCTGTCCTAGGGTGTGTCCTGAATTAAAGTATTTGTATACCTGGCCATATTGTAGCTTATATTATTTGACTGTCTAGGTTGAGATGTAATACCAGTTCCTTATGAATACTAATTTGATTAGATAGACATCATGAAGTTTTGTTCAAATACAGTCTGTACAAAGGATTACTAGGGGGATGGCCCTATGAGCTAAGCACCTGCCCATGAGATGGGGTGATCCAGCACGTGTGAAGTTCAAATTGCAGCAATACTGACTCAGCCCTTTATCGTCCCGAGGTCAATAAAATGAGTACCATACAATTGGGATATAAAAACAGCTTTTGTTACAGCATTTAGAAGTCTAAGGAGTCTGGAAGCAAACCCTGACTTTATTACAGCCAAGAGGCATTATCATTTTATTAACATCATCCAACTTTGTCAAATTAGAACCTTTGAGCAAACCATGTGACTAGTGTCTTTTAAAGTTCTAAAGTTCTGCACTGACAAAATAACCAATCGAGGGAGTGAAGTGGACAATCAGGCTGGTGAATCGGGCTATGCACACGTGGTAATTGACTGGAGTGTTGACATGGGGACCCGGTTGATCTTTGGAAGGAGGAACTATGGATATCAGGACATGACAAACAGTTTAGGAAGCTGAAAGGTGGGCATGTGTCCCTTGGGTTCTGGGCTGTTTGTTATGGAAAGCACTTGATCCTCTCTTAAATACCCACAATGCTGTTGTTCTTGCACACCTTAGATTGGCAAGTAGTGATAAGGATCACTGTTACTGAGTCTTGATTCTTGAGCACCCACATTTGTTATCTGCCCGAATCCTACCTGCATTGACCGTCCACTTCTCCAAACTTGTCAGACTCCTGCAACTCTTGTACGTCACCCTCTGTATGTTTGACTATCTTTATTTGGTGTACACAACATTTCCATGTTGAACTCTAATGGGACTCATCAAAGATGACAATATCAATTGTGCACCCACCAAGAGGACCTATGTCCACGAATATTGGGGTACCACACTTTACTGTTTCCCTGCACAGATGCCTCTTGGGGCACCAAAGGTTGGTGGTATCCTTTTGGGATTCAACTTGGGCAGAGCCTGTAGGTGTCTGTGCAAAGACCCTTTTTTAAACCTACTACCTGGTCCGATGCCAGACATTGATCCTACCTGCCTCCAAAAGTGAGTACTTCAGGTGCCCGAAAATGATAGCTCCTGAATCCATGCGTTATCGAAACCGCAGGACACCGGGCTGTTCATATGAAGGCAATGCTGTGATTGTGACCAAGAATCCCTCCATAGCCCAATATCTCCTACACTTTCTTGGTAACACCTATGGGTGTCAACTCCTGACGCTGAAGCTCTGCTCCCTTGCCTCCAGTTCCATGACTCCCATGACCCGATAGACACTTAGAAGCGTTGCCCCTCCAACCCCTCTCTGGAATCGTTTGAGAAGTTCATTTGTGCAAGTTCTCATGGAGAATGTGTATTCTTCATCAAGTCTGCTTGATTTCATACTGATAACATAGCAATCACTGGAGCACCTAATGTGTATCAGATGGCTATAAAATACTGCAATTATTCAAATATACCATCTAACATGTAGGAAGGACCATCACTCATAAAGAGCAGTACAGATTAGTAAATTATGGCGATGGAAAAACTGGAAGGTGAGGGCAATATAATGGATTCAGGTTAGAAACATATGACTTACATTTTTCAAGGTGTTTAAAAAAATATAATAAAGACTATATATTTAGTACATTTAATCCAAAATCACATTCACACTATTAGAAATAATCACTTGATATATGTCAAAATATTATACTAGTTAAGTATACAATCAATACATTTACCCTAGAATAGTGAAAACATTCACAATTCCCTCAGTTCAATATTCAAGTGTGGCTTGAAAATGCTCAAATTTAACGATTATTATAGGGTGCAATGTAACATGAATAATACAGTGATTATTATGTTGTGATTAGTAACATTGAGGCAATATTACCCAATAGGGTGGGTTGATCCCATTGCTATGGGCTCCACGCGGGACGAGCCTGCGTGAATACCACACTCTCTCTCTTCAACCTGATTGGCTGTGCGGACGTCCCAGAGTGCGTTTCCTGTTGTCTGTTTCCTCTTACTGCAGTCGTCGTGTAAATTGCTTTATTTTTATCATTAGCACATTGGGCGGGGCTTCCATGCATCCAGTCAGGCTGCTAAGTGGATGTTTTCCATTATTAAAAGCCTGCCACTTAACTCAGATGTACTGTTGTGCAGCCATTGGCCCTCACCCTCCCAATTGGATGCAGGTTACCGCCTGCATGCCCTGTAGCACTTGGAATGTCCATGCGTGGATGCTAAAGGCTCTTTAAAAAAAACATCAACAATCGGGTAAGCTCTGAATATATGTCCCTGAAAAAGCCTTTAACACTTGTGGATGAGCATCCTTTGGGGTACTGGTGATATCATGCCCGTGGATATCAGGCATTGTAGGCAACTGCACCGACACCCAGCTTGTGGGACACTTGCTTCACTGATGCCCTTAATTTAGCCAGGAGGCTATTACCGACAGGACATATCACTGTATTAGAATACATTTTATTGCAAACTAAGGTTATTACAGTAAAGGCCAAACGCCAGCCAGCCCTATTTTATAGCTACCTACATCATTATGTTTAAGTGTATTTATTTTGTTTCACTTTACAGAGATGTATGGCGGCAACAGCAATATAACATATCTTCCTGTTGATTTTCTATTTACCCCTACAACCCCATAAACAATATTGCATACAATAGACACAGTAATCACAGATCAAATGAGGGAATCCCAGTTCGTTTAATCTCCTGTTACCATTTACATTTAATTTGTCTATTTTTAGGTTTTAAGGAGATCTCTTAAAGGAATACAGCTTAGACACTTTGGCTTATGCAGTTTTCTTCTTTTTAAGTGTTTTTTTTTCCATATAGTGCATACATATTTATCTGAGCATGAGGAATGCAAATATTGGGATTTTAATAGTTTAAGACTTCTAAATAAGATGAAATATCAATAAAGTGAAAAATCAATTCCCAGCACTAAATTGATCCTCACATTTTATGTCATTGCAAACCTCATTTACCGTTGGACGCCAGGACAAGATGTACCCATGAGACCTCCTACGTTACTCAAAGTTCCAACATGTTTTAGATGGTGCCATCTCATTTCCACTAAGTAAATTACTTTGTTTTAATTAGTAGAAATGTGTACCCCTTCATTATAACCCTTACCCCAAACCGCTACTCACCACCACTTGACCCACCTTAAAAACTTTTTAGAGGAAAACTGTCGATGGAATTTCCACGAAGTAAATGACCACATAGTAATTTACTTTGTGGAAACGACGTGATACCATTTTAAAGATTGACAATTTTCAATGGTGTAACTTGAACCCCCGGCCCTTGCAAATCAAAATGAACCTCTGTAATATCAATCAGATCTGATTTAGATGAGATTGATTTCTTGTCAACCAATCGTTTCTACTTTTTGTTTAAAGAAGTCATCTACCCACCTCATATCTTTGGAACTCTGTGCTGTTCTAAGACTTGTGAATTATTTACCATTTTACACATTTTGTTAAGTACAACTTTACATGCAAGACATGGAATGCTCTTAGTCGTCTTGGAAACTTCAAAGCATCAGATTCCTCTGGGTCCAATTCTGAATTTATTGCTACTATGGGCACATATCAACCATCAAAATTAGATTCTAAGGCTGATTCGGTATCTCCCAATCTACTCCGACAATATTGATATGTTATTCAAGATTTATTATGCAAGTGAAACTTCAGAATACCTCATAGCAAGCTTGTATCTCAAAACATCTTAAAGATGTGTGGGGTCGGAGATATGAGGAAGACAATTTTGTAAAGGTTTTTCATAACATGCCATTTTATTAACTCAAAATGGTGGATACGTGCCTAATTATCACTGTCCTGGTGAGGATTTCCCTACCTATCAAAATAAACTAAAGGAAACCCTCTAACAAAAGGAATGTTGCCCTCACACTTATACACATAATAAACATACCAAGTAAAATGAATGGCAATTCAAATATAACAGAAATAACAGTTATGTTAAAAAAACCTGATGTTTCTCCTTGTAATCTGGGTGGATGCCCCTTCCCCAGATTGAAGGATTTTCAATAAACAGTTTAACAATAGGAAAGTTCTGTCTTGCAACAAAGTTCAAATGATAAAGGTTCTCCTTGTTTCAAACAGTCTCTCCTTTGGACCATGACCAACAGTTGGACAATATTTAGCAAGTCTTTGTCTCCCCACTTATAGCGGAGAGCTCACCATAACTTCTTAGCAAACAAGTATGGTTCCACAGTTCATTTTGTCCAGATGACTCCACAGCCATTTTTAATATGGTAGGAGCAGCAATAATTCTGTATCAGGATGATTCCACAACAATTCACAATATATTTTTGTGGTTTTACCACTTCTTTTTCACAGTTTTAACCACAACACATCACTTCAGTGACTGCTAACTGGTCCACTCACTTGGACAGGTCTATTGCTACAAAGTACCTGCCCTGCTATACTCTCCTGGTTAAAGGTTATTTCATATAATTTAGTAAAGTCTTCTGACTTTTCACAACATCAGTTTTAATCACGTCTTTTGGGAAGACATGAGACACATTGGTGCTGTTTGTTCCACACTTGTGATTGCCGCGCGCAATGCAGATTATGCTCCTCACTTATATACTTTATATCAGGAAGGCAGCTCTCCTGCCACTCTTGTTTTCCCACTTTTCTATGAACAAACTGCTGATAATGACTTTTGTTCCAACTAGCTTCTCTTTGGCTTAGATAATGCTTGCTTAGTACTTTCACAACACTTGCTTCTTTCTCACTTTCATACTATGGTTTACAAACAATTGATTTATTAATTGTCCTCTTTTGGCTTTGGCAATGTTGGTTCTTATAACATTGCCCCAATATTGTCCTCTTTTGATTTTGGCAATGTTTCAGGCCTTTACCCACTGTGGGATACCTTTCTTTCTTATTCCCAAACTTCTTATTTGTCCCCTTTAACTGCTTTATATCAGTTTGGCATTCAAAAGCATTATTTTTGGTCAGCGGACGATCACTGAGCGTTTGGGGGTCACACACTAGTGGTGAACTCACTGGGTATTGCCTACATGTTCAGTTGTTCCGCTTCCTCCCGGTCATCTGCCTTCTCTGCTGCACTCTGTCCGGCAAACTGCTACAATCCTCTGCCCGAGGCCCACGCCGGTCAGGAGTGGAGTATTCCATGCTCCCAGGACACTCTGGTGCTCACCTGCCATTCGTGTCCATTTCACACTGAGGAAAGCTTCTATAGTCGCCGATTCCTGCCTTGCAACCACTGCATGCTCGTTCTTCAGAAGCAAAGCTTTCACGAACAACACTTTCCACTACGCAACTTTTGCATACAGGTGTCTCTTGTTTCCTTCTGCTTCATCTGCAACTGCAGTGTGGAGCTACGGCAGTCACTCCAACTCCCACTACTGCTCTCTTGCTGCTGCTCTCTATGGCCTGCACCTGAGGGGGTCTTTTACTCTTCCTAGCCTCCCCCAGGTGAGAGTCATTGATACAATTAGACTGCTTGCAATCCAGTGCCTCTGAATCCCTCTTCTTCATCTCAGTATGTTGGGCTATGTGGGATTTGAAGTCCCCAATGTGACAATTACTTCTTTCAATGGGAATGTTATTTCTAAATGAACCAACCTCATTTCTCTCCTTAATGACATCTTCTAAAGGAGGATTATAAGGGCTTAAATAATGGTTATGCAAGATTTAGATCCCGAATCTAAGGTGTTCATGTTTTGAGATTTGCATTCCATATTCCCCTCTGGATTAAAGTAACTTTCACCATCATACCTGTAAGTGACTTTATTGGGGGACGAGGGGGATACTCACAATAAATGATTGATTATGCCAGTTTGAACCACCATCATGATAATTAGTTTTGGGAAAGAAAACCTCCCTCTGGCAGCAAGCCATTACGTACTCTGGCATCACTGACATTTGTCTCCTTGGAGAAAAACAAACACTGCGTCCCTCCCAAGTTATTCTGTCCTTCTGGGGCCCTTCTCCTCCCAGGTGATTGTCCCGGCTAATTTCACCCCCAGGGTCAGGATCAATTAGCGGCTGCCTTCCCCTGGCCAACTGGGAGAAAACGTTAGGTGTGGCTTTTGGGAGGACTCCGCAGGATTCATTACAAATAACAGAGAAGAAAACAAGAAATGAGTGAATGTAGATTTCTAGGTGTTGGATGTGTCTTGACTGGGTACTATGAAGCAGGTGACGTATATGTTGGGAGACACAGCTGGTATATTTGAAGAAATTCGGGGGGACTTTTTGGACTGGTATAACAATGTATCTATGTCTTTCATAAACAGTGCTAATGTTGGCAGTCTAATCCATGTACCCAATTTTCCCCTGCCTTCTGTTTTCCCAGTTTAGGTCCTAATTCACAGAAGCATTTTATAATGGCAAAACCCCTTTGGAAAACATTCTGTGAATTGGACCCTTAGTATTTTGAAACTAACATATGTTTGGCACTATTTACACGTATTGTTCAAGTTTTCAATGTGAGAGTCGTAATTCTTTTCAAGAGCTAACATGGTCACAAAACACATTGTTGTCCACCAAAATGGATACACTACTCCAAGCCAGAACAATTTCTGGGCTGTTCAGGCTTGGGTTTGAGATCTTACTTATTTGGCTTGAGTTCATCACTGTGTACCTCTGCAAATGTGAACTATATGGATATCATATATTAGTCCACACAGACACAAAGAGTATTAAAATGACACCATGCAGAGAAACGTAATGATTCATAATGAAACATATTAATAGAACAAACAGAGATGATACTGTTCCATACCCAAAATCGAAATGTGTATTGTAAACATGTAGTATGTCATTATATCCCTTCAATAATTATGCCCTTTCGTCTTTATAATAACATTGTTGCTTATGATAAATGTTAGTCTAAACTTGGCAATAGCAAAATGAAACTCTTTGTTTTGAGACTAACAGCCACTCCCAGCTTCGATATCTTTTTAATTGATAAAACTGTGTTTTAAATTCAAGTGAGCAGATAGCATGTAGTCTTAGCCTTTGAAAGAATCAACCTCAATGAGTGTCAGCTAGTTGCACTGTGAAACTGAATTGAAATTACCATGTTACTTTTGCTCAACTTGTGGAGAGTCTTGTAATGTTGGCATAATCCCTTTGCTCAGCATTATTCCCAAGTCAACTCCTAACTAAATTAATATTTACAAGTTTAACTGTAGTTTCGCCCAAAGCATCAAAAAGGTTGCAGTGCCTGCTTCAAACAGAAAATGCATTGGGGGCAGCCAAGAACATCAAGTTCAAATGGCTAAGCTTTCATTCCCAGGCCCCCATCAACCTCCTGCAAAAGGCTCTTCTTAGTTGTCACAATATCTCTTGGCAGGTTAATGTTAAAGTATATTTGTACTGCGCACAATCACCACTTTTACACATTTACAATTCTATCTAGATGCGACGCAGGCCAGGTTGAGGATTCTAAGTGTGGCACATGCTAACATTCAAAATTCTACCTAGATGCGATGCAGGCTAGGTTGTGGATTCTAAGTGTAGCACATGCTAACATTTACAATTCTATCTAGATGCAATGCAGGTTAGGTTGCGGATTCTAAGTGTGGGACATTCTAATATTTACAATTCTATCTAGATGCGACGCAGGTTAGGTTGCGGATTTTAAGACTAGCACATGCTAATATTTACAATTCTATATAGATGCGACGCAGGCCAGGTTGAGGATTCTAAGTGTGGCACATACTAACATTTACAATACTATCTAGATGCAACGGAGGCTAGGTTGTGGATTCTAAGTGTGGCACATGCTAACATTCAAAATTCTACCTAGATGCGATGCAGGCTAGGTTGTGGATTCTAAGTGTAGCACATGCTAACATTTACAATTCTATCTAGATGCAATGCAGGTTAGGTTGCGGATTCTAAGTGTGGGACATTCTAATATTTACAATTCTATCTAGATGCGACGCAGGTTAGGTTGCGGATTTTAAGACTAGCACATGCTAATATTTACAATTCTATATAGATGCGACGGAGGCTAGATTGCAGATTCTAAGTGTAGCACATGCTAACATTTACAATTCTATCTAGATGCGTCGCAGACTAGGTTGAGGATTCTAAGTGTAGCACATGCTAACATTCACAATTCTATCTAGATGCGACGCAGACCAGGTTGTGGATTCTAAGTGTGGAACATGCTAACATTCTCAATTCTACCTAGATGCGATGCAGGCTAGGTTGTGGATTCTAAGTGTAGCACATGCTAACATTTACAATTCTATCTAGATGCAATGCAGGTTAGGTTGCGGATTCTAAGTGTGGCACATGCTAACATTTACAATTCTATCTAGATGCAATGCAGGTTAGGTTGCGGATTCTAAGTGTGGGACATGCTAATATTTACAATTCTATCTAGATGCGTCGCAGACTAGGTTGAGGATTCTAAGTGTAGCACATGCTAACATTTACAATTCTATCTAGATGCGATGCAGACCAGGTTGAGGATTCTAAGTGTGGCACATGCTAACATTTACAATCTAGATGCGACACAGGTTAGGTTGCGGATTCTAAGTGTGGCACATGCTAACATTTACAATTCTATCTAGATGCGACGCAGGTTAGTTTGCAGATTCTAAGTGTAGCACATGCTAACATTTACATTTCTATATAGATGCGACGGAGGCTAGGTTGCAGGTTCTAAGTGTGGCACATGCTAACATTTTCAATTCTATCTAGATGCGACGCGAATTAGTTTGCAGATTCTAAGTGTAGCACATGCTAACATTTACAATTCTATCTAGATGCGTCGCAGACTAGGTTGAGGGTTCTAAGTGTAGCACATGCTAACATTTACAATTCTATCTAGACGCGACGCAGGCTACGTTGAGGATTCTAAGTGTGGCACATTGTAACATTTACAATTCTATCTAGAGGCGACGCAGGCCAGGTTGAGGATTCTAGATGTAGTGCATGCTAACATTTACAATTCTATCTAGATGCGACGCAGGCCAGGTTGAGGATTCTAAGTGTGGAACATGCTAACATTTACAATTCTATCTAGATGCAAAGCAGGTTAGGTTGTGGATTCTTAGTGTGGGACATGCTAATATTTACAATTCTATCTAGATGTGACGCAGGTTAGGTTGCGGATTCTAAGTCTAGCACATGCTAACATTTACAATTCTATCTAGATGCGTCGCAGACTAGGTTGAGGATTCTAAGTGTAGCAGATGCTAACATTTACAATTCTATCTAGATGCGACGCAGGCTAGGTTGAGGATTCTAAGTGTGGCACATGCTAACATTCACAATTCTACCTAGATGTGATGCAGGCTAGGTTGTGGATTCTAAGTGTAGCACATGCTAACATTTACAATTCTATCTAGATGCAATGCAGGTTAGGTTGCGGATTCTAAGTGTGGGACATTCTAATATTTACAATTCTATCTAGATGCGACGCAGGTTAGGTTGCGGATTTTAAGACTAGCACATGCTAATATTTACAATTCTATATAGATGCGACGCAGGCCAGGTTGAGGATTCTAAGTGTGGCACATACTAACATTTACAATACTATCTAGATGCAACGGAGGCTAGGTTGTGGATTCTAAGTGTGGCACATGCTAACATTCACAATTCTACCTAGATGCGATGCAGGCTAGGTTGTGGATTCTAAGTGTAGCACATGCTAACATTTACAATTCTATCTAGATGCAATGCAGGTTAGGTTGCGGATTCTAAGTGTGGCACATGCTAACATTTACAATTCTATCTAGATGCAATGCAGGTTAGGTTGCGGATTCTAAGTGTGGGACATGCTAATATTTACAATTCTATCTAGATGCGACGCAGGCCAGGTTGAGGATTCTAAGTGTAGCAGATGCTAACATTTACAATTCTATCTAGATGCGACGCAGGCTAGGTTGAGGATTCTAAGTGTGGCACATACTAACATTTACAATACTATCTAGATGCAACGGAGGCTAGGTTGTGGATTCTAAGTGTGGCACATGCTAACATTCACAATTCTACCTAGATGCGATGCAGGCTAGGTTGTGGATTCTAAGTGTAGCACATGCTAACATTTACAATTCTATCTAGATGCAATGCAGGTTAGGTTGCGGATTCTAAGTGTGGCACATGCTAACATTTACAATTCTATCTAGATGCAATGCAGGTTAGGTTGCGGATTCTAAGTGTGGCACATGCTAACATTTACAATTCTATCTAGATGCGACGCAGGCCAGGTTGAGGATTCTAAGTGTAGCAGATGCTAACATTTACAATTCTATCTAGATGCGACGCAGGCTAGGTTGAGGATTCTAAGTGTGGCACATGCTAACATTCACAATTCTACCTAGATGCGATGCAGGCTAGGTTGTGGATTCTAAGTGTAGCACATGCTAACATTTACAATTCTATCTAGATGCAATGCAGGTTAGGTTGCGGATTCTAAGTGTGGGACATTCTAATATTTACAATTCTATCTAGATGCGACGCAGGTTAGGTTGCGGATTTTAAGACTAGCACATGCTAATATTTACAATTCTATATAGATGCGACGCAGGCCAGGTTGAGGATTCTAAGTGTGGCACATACTAACATTTACAATACTATCTAGATGCAACGGAGGCTAGGTTGTGGATTCTAAGTGTGGCACATGCTAACATTCACAATTCTACCTAGATGCGATGCAGGCTAGGTTGTGGATTCTAAGTGTAGCACATGCTAACATTTACAATTCTATCTAGATGCAATGCAGGTTAGGTTGCGGATTCTAAGTGTAGCACATGCTAACATTTACAATTCTATCTAGATGCAATGCAGGTTAGGTTGCGGATTCTAAGTGTGGGACATGCTAATATTTACAATTCTATCTAGATGCGTCGCAGACTAGGTTGAGGATTCTAAGTGTAGCACATGCTAACATTTACAATTCTATCTAGATGCGATGCAGACCAGGTTGAGGATTCTAAGTGTGGCACATGCTAACATTTACAATCTAGATGCGACACAGGTTAGGTTGCGGATTCTAAGTGTGGCACATGCTAACATTTACAATTCTATCTAGATGCGACGCAGGTTAGTTTGCAGATTCTAAGTGTAGCACATGCTAACATTTACAATTCTATATAGATGCGACGGAGGCTAGGTTGCAGGTTCTAAGTGTGGCACATGCTAACATTTTCAATTCTATCTAGATACGACGCAAATTAGTTTGCAGATTCTAAGTGTAGCACATGCTAACATTTACAATTCTATCTAGATGCGTCGCAGACTAGGTTGAGGGTTCTAAGTGTAGCACATGCTAACATTTACAATTCTATCTAGACGCGACGCAGGCTACGTTGAGGATTCTAAGTGTGGAACATGCTAACATTTACAATTCTATCTAGATGCAAAGCAGGTTAGGTTGTGGATTCTTAGTGTGGGACATGCTAATATTTACAATTCTATCTAGATGTGACGCAGGTTAGGTTGCGGATTCTAAGTCTAGCACATGCTAACATTTACAATTCTATCTAGATGCGTCGCAGACTAGGTTGAGGATTCTAAGTGTAGCAGATGCTAACATTTACAATTCTATCTAGATGCGACGCAGGCTAGGTTGAGGATTCTAAGTGTGGCACATTGTAACATTTACAATTCTATCTAGAGGCGACGCAGGCCAGGTTGAGGATTCTAAGTGTGGCACATGCTAACATTTACAATTCTATCTAGATGCAAAGCAGGTTAGGTTGTGGATTCTAAGTGTGGCACATGCTAACATTTACAATTCTATCTAGATGCAAAGCAGGTTAGTTTGCAGATTCTAAGTGTAGCACATGCTAACATTTACAATTCTATATAGATGCGACGGAGGCTAGGTTGCAGATTCTAAGTATAGCACATGCTAACATTTACAATTCTATCTAGATGCGTCGCACTAGGTTGCAGATTCTAAGTGTAGCGCATGCTAACATTTACAATTCTATCTAGATGCGACGCAGGCTAGGTTGAGGATTCTAAGTGTGGCACATGCTAACATTTACAATTCTATCTAGATGCAATGCAGGTTAGGTTGCGGATTCTAAGTGTGGGACATGCTAATATTTACAATTCTATCTAGATGTGACGCAGGTTAGGTTGCAGATTCTAAGTCTAGCACATGCTAACATTTACAATTCTATCTAGATGCGTCGCAGACTAGGTTGAGGATTCTAAGTGTAGCACATGCTAACATTTACAATTCTATCTAGATGCGATGCAGGCCAGGTTGAGGATTCTAAGTGTGGCACATGCTAACATTTACAATTCTATCTAGATGCGACGCAGGCTAGGTTGAGGATTCTAAGTGTGGCACATGCTAACATTTACAATCTAGATGCGACACAGGTTAGGTTGCGGATTCTAAGTCTAGCACATGCTAACATTTACAATTCTATCTAGATGCGACGCAGGTTAGTTTGCAGATTCTAAGTGTAGCACATGCTAACATTTACAATTCTATATAGATGCGACGGAGGCTAGGTTGCAGATTCTAAGTGTGGCACATGCTAACATTTTCTATTGTATCTAGATGCGACGCAAATTCGTTTGCAGATTCTAAGTGTAGCACATGCTAACATTTACAATTCTATCTAGATGCGTCGCAGACTAGGTTGAGGGGTCTAAGTGTAGCACATGCTAACATTTACAATTCTATCTAGACGCGACGCAGGCTACGTTGAGGATTCTAAGTGTGGTACATTGTAACATATACAATTCTATCTAGAGGCGACGCAGGCCAGGTTGAGCATTCTAGATGTAGCGCATGCTAACATTTACAATTCTATCTAGATGCGACGCAGGCCAGGTTGAGGATTCTAAGTGTGGAACATGCTAACATTTACAATTCTATCTAGATGCAAAGCAGGTTAGGTTGTGGATTCTAAGTGTGGGACATGCTAATATTTACAATTCTATCTAGATGTGACGCAGGTTAGGTTGCGGATTCTGAGTCTAGCACATGCTAACATTTACAATTCTATCTAGATGCGTCGCAGACTAGGTTGAGGATTCTAAGTGTAGCACATGCTAACATTTACAATTCTATCTAGATGCGACGCAGGCTAGGTTGAGAATTCTAAGTGTGGCACATGCTAACATTTACAATTCTATCTAGAGGCGACGCAGGCCAGGTTGCGGATTCTAAGTGTGGCACATGCTAACATTTACAATTCTATCTAGATGTGAAGCAGGTTAGGTTGCGGATTCTAAGTGTGGCACATGCTAACATTTACAATCTAGATGCGACACAGGTTAGGTTGCGGATTCTAAGTGTAGCACATACTAACATTTACAATTCTATCTAGATGAGATGCAGGCTAGGTTGATGATTCTAAGTGTAGCACATGCTAACATTTACAATTCTATCTAGATGAGATGCAGGCTAGGTTGCGGATTCTAAGTGTGGCGCATGCTAACATTCACAATTCTATCTAGATGCGACACGGATTATGTTGAGGATTCTAAGTGTGGCACATGCTAACATTTACAATTCTATCTAGATGCAATGCAGGTTAGGTTGAGGATTCTAAGTGTGGCACATGCTAACATTTACAATTCTATCTAGATGCAATGCAGGTTAGGTTGCGGATTCTAAGTGTGGGACATGCTAATATTTACAATTCTATCTAGATGCGTCGCAGACTAGGTTGAGGATTCTAAGTGTAGCACATGCTAACATTTACAATTCTATATAGATGCGATGCAGACCAGGTTGAGGATTCTAAGTGTGGCACATGCTAACATTTACAATCTAGATGCGACACAGGTTAGGTTGCGGATTCTAAGTGTGGCACATGCTAACATTTACAATTCTATCTAGATGCGACGCAGGTTAGTTTGCAGATTCTAAGTATAGCACATGCTAACATTTACAATTCTATATAGATGCGACGGAGGCTAGGTTGCAGGTTCTAAGTGTGGCACATGCTAACATTTTCAATTCTATCTAGATGCGACGCAAATTAGTTTGCAGATTCTAAGTGTAGCACATGCTAACATTTACAATTCTATCTAGATGCGTCGCAGACTAGGTTGAGGGTTCTAAGTGTAGCACATGCTAACATTTACAATTCTATCTAGACGCGACGCAGGCTACGTTGAGGATTCTAAGTGTGGCACATTGTAACATTTACAATTCTATCTAGAGGCGACGCAGGCCAGGTTGAGGATTCTAGATGTAGCGCATGCTAACATTTACAATTCTATCTAGATGCGACGCAGGCCAGGTTGAGGATTCTAAGTGTGGAACATGCTAACATTTACAATTCTATCTAGATGCAAAGCAGGTTAGGTTGTGGATTCTTAGTGTGGGACATGCTAATATTTACAATTCTATCTAGATGTGACGCAGGTTAGGTTGCGGATTCTAAGTCTAGCACATGCTAACATTTACAATTCTATCTAGATGCGTCGCAGACTAGGTTGAGGATTCTAAGTGTAGCAGATGCTAACATTTACAATTCTATCTAGATGCGACGCAGGCTAGGTTGAGGATTCTAAGTGTGGCACATGCTAACATTTACAATTCTATCTAGATGCGACGGAGGCTAGGTTGCGGATTTTAAGACTAGCACATGCTAACATTTATAATTCTATCTAGATGTGAAGCAGGTTAGGTTGCGGATTCTAAGTGTGGCACATGCTAACATTTACAATCTAGATGCGACACAGGTTAGGTTGCGGATTCTAAGTGTAGCACATACTAACATTTACAATTCTATCTAGATGTGATGCAGGCTAGGTTGATGATTCTAAGTGTAGCACATGCTAACATTTACAATTCTATCTAGATGAGATGCAGGCTAGGTTGATGATTCTAAGTGTAGCACATGCTAACATTTACAATTCTATCTAGATGTGTCGCAGACTAGGTTGAGGGTTCTAAGTGTAGCACATGCTAACATTTACAATTCTATCTAGATGCGACGCAGGCTACGTTGAGGATTCTAAGTGTGGCACATTGTAACATTTACAATTCTATCTAGAGGCGACGCAGGCCAGGTTGAGGATTCTAAGTGTGGCACATGCTAACATTTACAATTCTATCTAGATGCAAAGCAGGTTAGGTTGTGGATTCTAAGTGTGGCACATGCTAACATTTACAATTCTATCTAGATGCAAAGCAGGTTAGTTTGCAGATTCTAAGTGTAGCACATGCTAACATTTACAATTCTATATAGATGCGACGGAGGCTAGGTTGCAGATTCTAAGTATAGCACATGCTAACATTTACAATTCTATCTAGATGCGTCGCACTAGGTTGCAGATTCTAAGTGTAGCGCATGCTAACATTTACAATTCTATCTAGATGCGAGGCAGGCTAGGTTGTGGATTCTAAGTGTGGCACATGCTAACATTCACAATTCTACCTAGATGCGATGCAGGCTAGGTTGTGGATTCTAAGTGTAGCACATGCTAACATTTACAATTCTATCTAGATGCAATGCAGGTTAGGTTGCGGATTCTAAGTGTGGCACATGCTAACATTTACAATTCTATCTAGATGCAATGCAGGTTAGGTTGCGGATTCTAAGTGTGGGACATGCTAATATTTACAATTCTATCTAGATGCGACGCAGGCCAGGTTGAGGATTCTAAGTGTAGCAGATGCTAACATTTACAATTCTATCTAGATGCGATGCAGGCTAGGTTGAGGATTCTAAGTGTGGCACATACTAACATTTACAATACTATCTAGATGCAACGGAGGCTAGGTTGTGGATTCTAAGTGTGGCACATGCTAACATTCACAGTTCTACCTAGATGCGATGCAGGCTAGGTTGTGGATTCTAAGTGTAGCACATGCTAACATTTACAATTCTATCTAGATGCAATGCAGGTTAGGTTGCGGATTCTAAGTGTGGCACATGCTAACATTTACAATTCTATCTAGATGCAATGCAGGTTAGGTTGCGGATTCTAAGTGTGGCACATGCTAACATTTACAATTCTATCTAGATGCGACGCAGGCCAGGTTGAGGATTCTAAGTGTAGCAGATGCTAACATTTACAATTCTATCTAGATGCGACGCAGGCTAGGTTGAGGATTCTAAGTGTGGCACATGCTAACATTCACAATTCTACCTAGATGCGATGCAGGCTAGGTTGTGGATTCTAAGTGTAGCACATGCTAACATTTACAATTCTATCTAGATGCAATGCAGGTTAGGTTGCGGATTCTAAGTGTGGGACATTCTAATATTTACAATTCTATCTAGATGCGACGCAGGTTAGGTTGCGGATTTTAAGACTAGCACATGCTAATATTTACAATTCTATATAGATGCGACGCAGGCCAGGTTGAGGATTCTAAGTGTGGCACATACTAACATTTACAATACTATCTAGATGCAACGGAGGCTAGGTTGTGGATTCTAAGTGTGGCACATGCTAACATTCACAATTCTACCTAGATGCGATGCAGGATAGGTTGTGGATTCTAAGTGTAGCACATGCTAACATTTACAATTCTATCTAGATGCAATGCAGGTTAGGTTGCGGATTCTAAGTGTAGCACATGCTAACATTTACAATTCTATCTAGATGCAATGCAGGTTAGGTTGCGGATTCTAAGTGTGGGACATGCTAATATTTACAATTCTATCTAGATGCGTCGCAGACTAGGTTGAGGATTCTAAGTGTAGCACATGCTAACATTTACAATTCTATCTAGATGCGATGCAGACCAGGTTGAGGATTCTAAGTGTGGCACATGCTAACATTTACAATCTAGATGCGACACAGGTTAGGTTGCGGATTCTAAGTGTGGCACATGCTAACATTTACAATTCTATCTAGATGCGACGCAGGTTAGTTTGCAGATTCTAAGTGTAGCACATGCTAACATTTACAATTCTATATAGATGCGACGGAGGCTAGGTTGCAGGTTCTAAGTGTGGCACATGCTAACATTTTCAATTCTATCTAGATGCGACGCAAATTAGTTTGCAGATTCTAAGTGTAGCACATGCTAACATTTACAATTCTATCTAGATGCGTCGCAGACTAGGTTGAGGGTTCTAAGTGTAGCACATGCTAACATTTACAATTCTATCTAGATGCGACGCAGGCTACGTTGAGGATTCTAAGTGTGGCACATTGTAACATTTACAATTCTATCTAGAGGCGACGCAGGCCAGGTTGAGGATTCTAGATGTAGTGCATGCTAACATTTACAATTCTATCTAGATGCGACGCAGGCCAGGTTGAGGATTCTAAGTGTGGAACATGCTAACATTTACAATTCTATCTAGATGCAAAGCAGGTTAGGTTGTGGATTCTTAGTGTGGGACATGCTAATATTTACAATTCTATCTAGATGTGACGCAGGTTAGGTTGCGGATTCTAAGTCTAGCACATGCTAACATTTACAATTCTATCTAGATGCGTCGCAGACTAGGTTGAGGATTCTAAGTGTAGCAGATGCTAACATTTACAATTCTATCTAGATGCGACGCAGGCTAGGTTGAGGATTCTAAGTGTGGCACATGCTAACATTTACAATTCTATCTAGATGCGACGGAGGCTAGGTTGCGGATTCTAAGTGTGGCACATGCTAACATTCACAAATCTATCTAGATGCGACACGGATTATGTTGAGGATTCTAAGTGTGGCACATGCTAACATTTACAATTCTATCTAGATGCAATGCAGGTTAGGTTGAGGATTCTAAGTGTGGCACATGCTAACATTTACAATTCTATCTAGATGCAATGCAGGTTAGGTTGAGGATTCTAAGTGTGGCACATGCTAACATTTACAATTCTATCTAGATGTGACGCAGGTTAGGTTGCAGATTCTAAGTCTAGCACATGCTAACATTTACAATTCTATCTAGATGCGTCGCAGACTAGGTTGAGGATTCTAAGTGTAGCACATGCTAACATTTACAATTCTATCTAGATGCGATGCAGGCCAGGTTGAGGATTCTAAGTGTGGCACATGCTAACATTTACAATCTAGATGCGACACAGGTTAGGTTGCGGATTCTAAGTGTGGCACATGCTAACATTTACAATTCTATCTAGATGCGACGCAGGTTAGTTTGCAGATTCTAAGTGTAGCACATGCTAACATTTACAATTCTATCTAGAGGCGACGCAGGCCAGGTTGCGGATTCTAAGTGTGGCACATGCTAACATTTACAATTCTATCTAGATGTGAAGCAGGTTAGGTTGCGGATTCTAAGTGTGGAACATGCTAACATTTACAATTCTATCTAGATGCAAAGCAGGTTAGGTTGTGGATTCTTAGTGTGGGACATGCTAATATTTACAATTCTATCTAGATGTGACGCAGGTTAGGTTGCGGATTCTTAGTGTGGGACATGCTAATATTTACAATTCTATCTAGATGTGACGCAGGTTAGGTTGCGGATTCTAAGTGTGGCACATGCTAACATTTACAATTCTATCTAGAGGCGACGCAGGCCAGGTTGCGGATTCTAAGTGTGGCAGATGCTAACATTTACAATTCTATCTAGATTTGAAGCAGGTTAGGTTGCGGATTCTAAGTGTGGCACATGCTAACATTTACAATCTAGATGCGACACAGGTTAGGTTGCGGATTCTAAGTGTAGCACATACTAACATTTACAATTCTATCTAGATGAGATGCAGGCTAGGTTGATGATTCTAAGTGTAGCACATGCTAACATTTACAATTCTATCTAGATGAGATGCAGGCTAGGTTGCGGATTCTAAGTGTGGCGCATGCTAACATTGACAATTCTATCTAGATGCGACACGGATTATGTTGAGGATTCTAAGTGTGGCACATGCTAACATTTACAATTCTATCTAGATGCAATGCAGGTTAGGTTGAGGATTCTAAGTGTGGCACATGCTAACATTTACAATTCTATCTAGATGCAATGCAGGTTAGGTTGCGGATTCTAAGTGTGGGACATGCTAATATTTACAATTCTATCTAGATGCGTCGCAGACTAGGTTGAGGATTCTAAGTGTAGCACATGCTAACATTTACAATTCTATCTAGATGCGATGCAGACCAGGTTGAGGATTCTAAGTGTGGCACATGCTAACATTTACAATCTAGATGCGACACAGGTTAGGTTGCGGATTCTAAGTGTGGCACATGCTAACATTTACAATTCTATCTAGATGCGACGCAGGTTAGTTTGCAGATTCTAAGTATAGCACATGCTAACATTTACAATTCTATATAGATGCGACGGAGGCTAGGTTGCAGGTTCTAAGTGTGGCACATGCTAACATTTTCAATTCTATCTAGATGCGACGCAAATTAGTTTGCAGATTCTAAGTGTAGCACATGCTAACATTTACAATTCTATCTAGATGCGTCGCAGACTAGGTTGAGGGTTCTAAGTGTAGCACATGCTAACATTTACAATTCTATCTAGACGCGACGCAGGCTACGTTGAGGATTCTAAGTGTGGCACATTGTAACATTTACAATTCTATCTAGAGGCGACGCAGGCCAGGTTGAGGATTCTAGATGTAGCGCATGCTAACATTTACAATTCGATCTAGATGCGACGCAGGCCAGGTTGAGGATTCTAAGTGTGGAACATGCTAACATTTACAATTCTATCTAGATGCAAAGCAGGTTAGGTTGTGGATTCTTAGTGTGGGACATGCTAATATTTACAATTCTATCTAGATGTGACGCAGGTTAGGTTGCGGATTCTAAGTCTAGCACATGCTAACATTTACAATTCTATCTAGATGCGTCGCAGACTAGGTTGAGGATTCTAAGTGTAGCAGATGCTAACATTTACAATTCTATCTAGATGCGACGCAGGCTAGGTTGAGGATTCTAAGTGTGGCACATGCTAACATTTACAATTCTATCTAGAGGCGACGCAGGCCAGGTTGCGGATTCTAAGTGTGGCACATGCTAACATTTATAATTCTATCTAGATGTGAAGCAGGTTAGGTTGCGGATTCTAAGTGTGGCACATGCTAACATTTACAATCTAGATGCGACACAGGTTAGGTTGCGGATTCTAAGTGTAGCACATACTAACATTTACAATTCTATCTAGATGTGATGCAGGCTAGGTTGATGATTCTAAGTGTAGCACATGCTAACATTTACAATTCTATCTAGATGAGATGCAGGCTAGGTTGATGATTCTAAGTGTAGCACATGCTAACATTTACAATTCTATCTAGATGTGTCGCAGACTAGGTTGAGGGTTCTAAGTGTAGCACATGCTAACATTTACAATTCTATCTAGATGCGACGCAGGCTACGTTGAGGATTCTAAGTGTGGCACATTGTAACATTTACAATTCTATCTAGAGGCGACGCAGGCCAGGTTGAGGATTCTAAGTGTGGCACATGCTAACATTTACAATTCTATCTAGATGCAAAGCAGGTTAGGTTGTGGATTCTAAGTGTGGCACATGCTAACATTTACAATTCTATCTAGATGCAAAGCAGGTTAGTTTGCAGATTCTAAGTGTAGCACATGCTAACATTTACAATTCTATATAGATGCGACGGAGGCTAGGTTGCAGATTCTAAGTATAGCACATGCTAACATTTACAATTCTATCTAGATGCGTCGCACTAGGTTGCAGATTCTAAGTGTAGCGCATGCTAACATTTACAATTCTAGCTAGATGCGACGCAGGCTAGGTTGAGGATTCTAAGTGTGGCACATACTAACATTTACAATACTATCTAGATGCAACGGAGGCTAGGTTGTGGATTCTAAGTGTGGCACATGCTAACATTCACAATTCTACCTAGATGCGATGCAGGCTAGGTTGTGGATTCTAAGTGTAGCACATGCTAACATTTACAATTCTATCTAGATGCAATGCAGGTTAGGTTGCGGATTCTAAGTGTGGCACATGCTAACATTTACAATTCTATCTAGATGCAATGCAGGTTAGGTTGCGGATTCTAAGTGTGGGACATGCTAATATTTACAATTCTATCTAGATGCGACGCAGGCCAGGTTGAGGATTCTAAGTGTAGCAGATGCTAACATTTACAATTCTATCTAGATGCGACCCAGGCTAGGTTGAGGATTCTAAGTGTGGCACATACTAACATTTACAATACTATCTAGATGCAACGGAGGCTAGGTTGTGGATTCTAAGTGTGGCACATGCTAACATTCACAATTCTACCTAGATGCGATGCAGGCTAGGTTGTGGATTCTAAGTGTAGCACATGCTAACATTTACAATTCTATCTAGATGCAATGCAGGTTAGGTTGCGGATTCTAAGTGTGGCACATGCTAACATTTACAATTCTATCTAGATGCAATGCAGGTTAGGTTGCGGATTCTAAGTGTGGCACATGCTAACATTTACAATTCTATCTAGATGCGACGCAGGCCAGGTTGAGGATTCTAAGTGTAGCAGATGCTAACATTTACAATTCTATCTAGATGCGACGCAGGCTAGGTTGAGGATTCTAAGTGTGGCACATGCTAACATTCACAATTCTACCTAGATGCGATGCAGGCTAGGTTGTGGATTCTAAGTGTAGCACATGCTAACATTTACAATTCTATCTAGATGCAATGCAGGTTAGGTTGCGGATTCTAAGTGTGGGACATTCTAATATTTACAATTCTATCTAGATGCGACGCAGGTTAGGTTGCGGATTTTAAGACTAGCACATGCTAATATTTACAATTCTATATAGATGTGACGCAGGCCAGGTTGAGGATTCTAAGTGTGGCACATACTAACATTTACAATACTATCTAGATGCAACGGAGGCTAGGTTGTGGATTCTAAGTGTGGCACATGCTAACATTCACAATTCTACCTAGATGTGATGCAGGCTAGGTTGTGGATTCTAAGTGTAGCACATGCTAACATTTACAATTCTATCTAGATGCAATGCAGGTTAGGTTGCGGATTCTAAGTGTAGCACATGCTAACATTTACAATTCTATCTAGATGCAATGCAGGTTAGGTTGCGGATTCTAAGTGTGGGACATGCTAATATTTACAATTCTATCTAGATGCGTCGCAGACTAGGTTGAGGATTCTAAGTGTAGCACATGCTAACATTTACAATTCTATCTAGATGCGATGCAGACCAGGTTGAGGATTCTAAGTGTGGCACATGCTAACATTTACAATCTAGATGCGACACAGGTTAGGTTGCGGGTTCTAAGTGTGGCACATGCTAACATTTACAATTCTATCTAGATGCGACGCAGGTTAGTTTGCAGATTCTAAGTGTAGCACATGCTAACATTTACAATTCTATATAGATGCGACGGAGGCTAGGTTGCAGGTTCTAAGTGTGGCACATGCTAACATTTTCAATTCTATCTAGATGCGACGCAAATTAGTTTGCAGATTCTAAGTGTAGCACATGCTAACATTTACAATTCTATCTAGATGCGTCGCAGACTAGGTTGAGGGTTCTAAGTGTAGCACATGCTAACATTTACAATTCTATCTAGACGCGACGCAGGCTACGTTGAGGATTCTAAGTGTGGCACATTGTAACATTTACAATTCTATCTAGAGGCGACGCAGGCCAGGTTGAGGATTCTAGATGTAGTGCATGCTAACATTTACAATTCTATCTAGATGCGACGCAGGCCAGGTTGAGGATTCTAAGTGTGGAACATGCTAACATTTACAATTCTATCTAGATGCAAAGCAGGTTAGGTTGTGGATTCTTAGTGTGGGACATGCTAATATTTACAATTCTATCTAGATGTGACGCAGGTTAGGTTGCGGATTCTAAGTCTAGCACATGCTAACATTTACAATTCTATCTAGATGCGTCGCAGACTAGGTTGAGGATTCTAAGTGTAGCAGATGCTAACATTTACAATTCTATCTAGATGCGACGCAGGCTAGGTTGAGGATTCTAAGTGTGGCACATTGTAACATTTACAATTCTATCTAGAGGCGACGCAGGCCAGGTTGAGGATTCTAAGTGTGGCACATGCTAACATTTACAATTCTATCTAGATGCAAAGCAGGTTAGGTTGTGGATTCTAAGTGTGGCACATGCTAACATTTACAATTCTATCTAGATGCAAAGCAGGTTAGTTTGCAGATTCTAAGTGTAGCACATGCTAACATTTACAATTCTATATAGATGCGACGGAGGCTAGGTTGCAGATTCTAAGTATAGCACATGCTAACATTTACAATTCTATCTAGATGCGTCGCACTAGGTTGCAGATTCTAAGTGTAGCGCATGCTAACATTTACAATTCTATCTAGATGCGACGCAGGCTAGGTTGAGGATTCTAAGTGTGGCACATGCTAACATTTACAATTCTATCTAGATGCAATGCAGGTTAGGTTGCGGATTCTAAGTGTGGGACATGCTAATATTTACAATTCTATCTAGATGTGACGCAGGTTAGGTTGCAGATTCTAAGTGTAGCACATGCTAACATTTACAATCTAGATGCGACACAGGTTAGGTTGCGGATTCTAAGTGTGGCACATGCTAACATTTACAATTCTATCTAGATGCGACGCAGGTTAGTTTGCAGATTCTAAGTGTAGCACATGCTAACATTTACAATTCTATATAGATGCGACGGAGGCTAGGTTGCAGATTCTAAGTGTGGCACATGCTAACATTTTCAATTGTATCTAGATGCGACGCAAATTCGTTTGCAGATTCTAAGTGTAGCACATGCTAACATTTACAATTCTATCTAGATGCGTCGCAGACTAGGTTGAGGGGTCTAAGTGTAGCACATGCTAACATTTACAATTCTATCTAGACGCGACGCAGGCTACGTTGAGGATTCTAAGTGTGGCACATTGTAACATATACAATTCTATCTAGAGGCGACGCAGGCCAGGTTGAGCATTCTAGATGTAGCGCATGCTAACATTTACAATTCTATCTAGATGCGACGCAGGCCAGGTTGAGTATTCTAAGTGTGGAACATGCTAACATTTACAATTCTATCTAGATGCAAAGCAGGTTAGGTTGTGGATTCTAAGTGTGGGACATGCTAATATTTACAATTCTATCTAGATGTGACGCAGGTTAGGTTGCGGATTTTAAGTCTAGCACATGCTAACATTTACAATTCTATCTAGATGCGTCGCAGACTAGGTTGAGGATTCTAAGTGTAGCACATGCTAACATTTACAATTCTATCTAGATGCGACGCAGGCTAGGTTGAGAATTCTAAGTGTGGCACATGCTAACATTTACAATTCTATCTAGAGGCGACGCAGGCCAGGTTGCGGATTCTAAGTGTGGCACATGCTAACATTTACAATTCTATCTAGATGTGAAGCAGGTTAGGTTGCGGATTCTAAGTGTGGCACATGCTAACATTTACAATCTAGATGCGACACAGGTTAGGTTGCGGATTCTAAGTGTAGCACATACTAACATTTACAATTCTATCTAGATGAGATGCAGGCTAGGTTGATGATTCTAAGTGTAGCACATGCTAACATTTACAATTCTATCTAGATGAGATGCAGGCTAGGTTGATGATTCTAAGTGTAGCACATGCTAACATTTACAATTCTATCTAGATGTGTCGCAGACTAGGTTGAGGGTTCTAAGTGTAGCACATGCTAACATTTACAATTCTATCTAGATGCGACGCAGGCTAGGTTGAGGATTCTAAGTGTGGCACATTGTAAAATTTACAATTCTATCTAGAGGTGATGCAGGCCAGGTTGAGGATTCTAAGTGTGGCACATGCTAACATTCACAATTCTACCTAGATGCGATGCAGGCTAGGTTGTGGATTCTAAGTGTAGCACATGCTAACATTTACAATTCTATCTAGATGCAATGCAGGTTAGGTTGCGGATTCTAAGTGTGGGACATTCTAATATTTACAATTCTATCTAGATGCGACGCAGGTTAGGTTGTGGATTTTAAGACTAGCACATGCTAATATTTACAATTCTATATAGATGCGACGGAGGCTAGATTGCAGATTCTAAGTGTAGCACATGCTAACATTTACAATTCTATCTAGATGCGTCGCAGACTAGGTTGAGGATTCTAAGTGTAGCACATGCTAACATTCACAATTCTATCTAGATGCGACGCAGACCAGGTTGAGGATTCTAAGTGTGGCACATGATAACATTCACAATCTAGATGCGATGCAGGTTAGGTTGCGGATTCTAAGTGTAGCACATACTAACATTTACAATTCTATCTAGATGCGACGCAGGCTAGGTTGTGGATTCTAAGTGTAGCACATGCTAACATTTACAATTCTATCTAGATGAGATGCAGGCTAGGTTGAGGATTCTAAGTGTGGCACATGCTAACATTTACAATTCTATCTAGATGCGACGCAGGCCAGGTTGAGGATTCTAAGTGTGGCACATACTAACATTTACAATACTATCTAGATGCAACGGAGGCTAGGTTGTGGATTCTAAGTGTGGCACATGCTAACATTCACAATTCTACCTAGATGCGATGCAGGCTAGGTTGTGGATTCTAAGTGTGGCACATGCTAACATTCACAATTCTATCTAGATGCGACACGGATTATGTTGAGGATTCTAAGTGTGGCACATGCTAACATTTACAATTCTATCTAGATGCAATGCAGGTTAGGTTGAGGATTCTAAGTGTGGCACATGCTAACATTTACAATTCTATCTAGATGCAATGCAGGTTAGGTTGCGGATTCTAAGTGTGGGACATGCTAATATTTACAATTCTATCTAGATGTGACGCAGGTTAGGTTGCAGATTCTAAGTGTGGCACATGCTAACATTTACAATTCTATCTAGATGCGTCGCAGACTAGGTTGAGGATTCTAAGTGTAGCACATGCTAACATTTACAATTCTGTCTAGATGCGATGCAGGCCAGGTTGAGGATTCTAAGTGTGGCACATGCTAACATTTACAATTCTATCTAGATGCGACGCAGGCTAGGTTGAGGATTCTAAGTGTGGCACATGCTAACATTTACAATTCTATCTAGATGCGACGGAGGCTAGGTTGCGGATTCTAAGTGTGGCACATGCTAACATTCACAATTCTATCTAGATGCGACACGGATTATGTTGAGGATTCTAAGTGTGGCACATGCTAACATTTACAATTCTATCTAGATGCAATGCAGGTTAGGTTGAGGATTCTAAGTGTGGCACATGCTAACATTTACAATTCTATCTAGATGCAATGCAGGTTAGGTTGAGGATTCTAAGTGTGGCACATGCTAACATTTACAATTCTATCTAGATTTGACGCAGGTTAGGTTGCAGATTCTAAGTCTAGCACATGCTAACATTTACAATTCTATCTAGATGCGTCGCAGACTAGGTTGAGGATTCTAAGTGTAGCACATGCTAACATTTACAATTCTATCTAGATGCGATGCAGGCCAGGTTGAGGATTCTAAGTGTGGCACATGCTAACATTTACAATTCTATCTAGATGCGACGCAGGCTAGGTTGAGGATTCTAAGTGTGGCACATGCTAACATTTACAATCTAGATGCGACACAGGTTAGGTTGCGGATTCTAAGTGTGGCACATGCTAACATTTACAATTCTATCTAGAGGCGACGCAGGCCAGGTTGCGGATTCTAAGTGTGGCACATGCTAACATTTACAATTCTATCTAGATGTGAAGCAGGTTAGGTTGCGGATTCTAAGTGTGGAACATGCTAACATTTACAATTCTATCTAGATGCAAAGCAGGTTAGGTTGTGGATTCTTAGTGTGGGACATGCTAATATTTACAATTCTATCTAGATGTGACGCAGGTTAGGTTGCGGATTCTAAGTCTAGCACATGCTAACATTTACAATTCTATCTAGATGCGTCGCAGACTAGGTTGAGGATTCTAAGTGTGGCACATGCTAACATTTACAATTCTATCTAGAGGCGACGCAGGCCAGGTTGCGGATTCTAAGTGTGGCAGATGCTAACATTTACAATTCTATCTAGATTTGAAGCAGGTTAGGTTGCGGATTCTAAGTGTGGCACATGCTAACATTTACAATCTAGATGCGACACAGGTTAGGTTGCGGATTCTAAGTGTAGCACATACTAACATTTACAATTCTATCTAGATGAGATGCAGGCTAGGTTGATGATTCTAAGTGTAGCACATGCTAACATTTACAATTCTATCTAGATGAGATGCAGGCTAGGTTGCGGATTCTAAGTGTGGCGCATGCTAACATTCACAATTCTATCTAGATGCGACACGGATTATGTTGAGGATTCTAAGTGTGGCACATGCTAACATTTACAATTCTATCTAGATGCAATGCAGGTTAGGTTGAGGATTCTAAGTGTGGCACATGCTAACATTTACAATTCTATCTAGATGCAATGCAGGTTAGGTTGCGGATTCTAAGTGTGGGACATGCTAATATTTACAATTCTATCTAGATGCGTCGCAGACTAGGTTGAGGATTCTAAGTGTAGCACATGCTAACATTTACAATTCTATCTAGATGCGATGCAGACCAGGTTGAGGATTCTAAGTGTGGCACATGCTAACATTTACAATCTAGATGCGACACAGGTTAGGTTGCGGATTCTAAGTGTGGCACATGCTAACATTTACAATTCTATCTAGATGCGACGCAGGTTAGTTTGCAGATTCTAAGTATAGCACATGCTAACATTTACAATTCTATATAGATGCGACGGAGGCTAGGTTGCAGGTTTAAGTGTGGCACATGCTAACATTTTCAATTCTATCTAGATGCGACGCAAATTAGTTTGCAGATTCTAAGTGTAGCACATGCTAACATTTACAATTCTATCTAGATGCGTCGCAGACTAGGTTGAGGGTTCTAAGTGTAGCACATGCTAACATTTACAATTCTATCTAGACGCGACGCAGGCTACGTTGAGGATTCTAAGTGTGGCACATTGTAACATTTACAATTCTATCTAGAGGCGACGCAGGCCAGGTTGAGGATTCTAGATGTAGCGCATGCTAACATTTACAATTCTATCTAGATGCGACGCAGGCCAGGTTGAGGATTCTAAGTGTGGAACATGCTAACATTTACAATTCTATCTAGATGCAAAGCAGGTTAGGTTGTGGATTCTTAGTGTGGGACATGCTAATATTTACAATTCTATCTAGATATGACGCAGGTTAGGTTGCGGATTCTAAGTCTAGCACATGCTAACATTTACAATTCTATCTAGATGCGTCGCAGACTAGGTTGAGGATTCTAAGTGTAGCAGATGCTAACATTTACAATTCTATCTAGATGCGACGCAGGCTAGGTTGAGGATTCTAAGTGTGGCACATGCTAACATTTACAATTCTATCTAGAGGCGACGCAGGCCAGGTTGCAGATTCTAAGTGTGGCACATGCTAACATTTATAATTCTATCTAGATGTGAAGCAGGTTAGGTTGCGGATTCTAAGTGTGGCACATGCTAACATTTACAATCTAGATGCGACACAGGTTAGGTTGCGGATTCTAAGTGTAGCACATACTAACATTTACAATTCTATCTAGATGTGATGCAGGCTAGGTTGATGATTCTAAGTGTAGCACATGCTAACATTTACAATTCTATCTAGATTAGATGCAGGCTAGGTTGATGATTCTAAGTGTAGCACATGCTAACATTTACAATTCTATCTAGATGTGTCGCAGACTAGGTTGAGGGTTCTAAGTGTAGCACATGCTAACATTTACAATTCTATCTAGATGCGACGCAGGCTACGTTGAGGATTCTAAGTGTGGCACATTGTAACATTTACAATTCTATCTAGAGGCGACGCAGGCCAGGTTGAGGATTCTAAGTGTGGCACATGCTAACATTTACAATTCTATCTAGATGCAAAGCAGGTTAGGTTGTGGATTCTAAGTGTGGCACATGCTAACATTTACAATTCTATCTAGATGCAAAGCAGGTTAGTTTGCAGATTCTAAGTGTAGCACATGCTAACATTTACAATTCTATATAGATGCGACGGAGGCTAGGTTGCAGATTCTAAGTATAGCACATGCTAACATTTACAATTCTATCTAGATGCGTCGCACTAGGTTGCAGATTCTAAGTGTAGCGCATGCTAACATTTACAATTCTATCTAGATGCGACGCAGGCTAGGTTGAGGATTCTAAGTGTGGCACATACTAACATTTACAATTCTATCTAGATGCAACGGAGGCTAGGTTGTGGATTCTAAGTGTGGCACATGCTAACATTCACAATTCTACCTAGATGCGATGCAGGCTAGGTTGTGGATTCTAAGTGTAGCACATGCTAACATTTACAATTCTATCTAGATGCAATGCAGGTTAGGTTGCGGATTCTAAGTGTGGCACATGCTAACATTTACAATTCTATCTAGATGCAATGCAGGTTAGGTTGCGGATTCTAAGTGTGGGACATGCTAATATTTACAATTCTATCTAGATGCGACGCAGGCCAGGTTGAGGATTCTAAGTGTAGCAGATGCTAACATTTACAATTCTATCTAGATGCGACGCAGGCTAGGTTGAGGATTCTAAGTGTGGCACATACTAACATTTACAATACTATCTAGATGCAACGGAGGCTAGGTTGTGGATTCTAAGTGTGGCACATGCTAACATTCACAATTCTACCTAGATGCGATGCAGGCTAGGTTGTGGATTCTAAGTGTAGCACATGCTAACATTTACAATTCTATATAGATGCAATGCAGGTTAGGTTGCGGATTCTAAGTGTGGCACATACTAACATTTACAATACTATCTAGATGCAACGGAGGCTAGGTTGTGGATTCTAAGTGTGGCACATGCTAACATTTACAATTCTACCTAGATGCGATGCAGGCTAGGTTGTGGATTCTAAGTGTAGCACATGCTAACATTTACAATTCTATCTAGATGCAATGCAGGTTAGGTTGCGGATTCTAAGTGTAGCACATGCTAACATTTACAATTCTATCTAGATGCAATGCAGGTTAGGTTGCGGATTCTAAGTGTGGGACATGCTAATATTTACAATTCTATCTAGATGCGTCGCAGACTAGGTTGAGGATTCTAAGTGTAGCACATGCTAACATTTACAATTCTATCTAGATGCGATGCAGACCAGGTTGAGGATTCTAAGTGTGGCACATGCTAACATTTACAATCTAGATGCGACACAGGTTAGGTTGCGGATTCTAAGTGTGGCACATGCTAACATTTACAATTCTATCTAGATGCGACGCAGGTTAGTTTGCAGATTCTAAGTGTAGCACATGCTAACATTTACAATTCTATATAGATGCGACGGAGGCTAGGTTGCAGGTTCTAAGTGTGGCACATGCTAACATTTTCAATTCTATCTAGATGCGACGCAAATTAGTTTGCAGATTCTAAGTGTAGCACATGCTAACATTTACAATTCTATCTAGATGCGTCGCAGACTAGGTTGAGGGTTCTAAGTGTAGCACATGCTAACATTTACAATTCTATCTAGACGCGACGCAGGCTACGTTGAGGATTCTAAGTGTGGCACATTGTAACATTTACAATTCTATCTAGAGGCGACGCAGGCCAGGTTGAGGATTCTAGATGTAGTGCATGCTAACATTTACAATTCTATCTAGATGCGACGCAGGCCAGGTTGAGGATTCTAAGTGTGGAACATGCTAACATTTACAATTCTATCTAGATGCAAAGCAGGTTAGGTTGTGGATTCTTAGTGTGGGACATGCTAATATTTACAATTCTATCTAGATGTGACGCAGGTTAGGTTGCGGATTCTAAGTCTAGCACATGCTAACATTTACAATTCTATCTAGATGCGTCGCAGACTAGGTTGAGGATTCTAAGTGTAGCAGATGCTAACATTTACAATTCTATCTAGATGCGACGCAGGCTAGGTTGAGGATTCTAAGTGTGGCACATTGTAACATTTACAATTCTATCTAGAGGCGACGCAGGCCAGGTTGAGGATTCTAAGTGTGGCACATGCTAACATTTACAATTCTATCTAGATGCAAAGCAGGTTAGGTTGTGGATTCTAAGTGTGGCACATGCTAACATTTACAATTCTATCTAGATGCAAAGCAGGTTAGTTTGCAGATTCTAAGTGTAGCACATGCTAACATTTACAATTCTATATAGATGCGACGGAGGCTAGGTTGCAGATTCTAAGTATAGCACATGCTAACATTTACAATTCTAACTAGATGCGTCGCACTAGGTTGCAGATTCTAAGTGTAGCGCATGCTAACATTTACAATTCTATCTAGATGCGACGCAGGCTAGGTTGAGGATTCTAAGTGTGGCACATGCTAACATTTACAATTCTATCTAGATGCAATGCAGGTTAGGTTGCGGATTCTAAGTGTGGGACATGCTAATATTTACAATTCTATCTAGATGTGACGCAGGTTAGGTTGCAGATTCTAAGTCTAGCACATGCTAACATTTACAATTCTATCTAGATGCGTCGCAGACTAGGTTGAGGATTCTAAGTGTAGCACATGCTAACATTTACAATTCTATCTAGATGCGATGCAGGCCAGGTTGAGGATTCTAAGTGTGGCACATGCTAACATTTACAATTCTATCTAGATGCGACGCAGGCTAGGTTGAGGATTCTAAGTGTGGCACATGCTAACATTTACAATCTAGATGCGACACAGGTTAGGTTGCGGATTCTAAGTGTGGCACATGCTAACATTTACAATTCTATCTAGATGCGACGCAGGTTAGTTTGCAGATTCTAAGTGTAGCACATGCTAACATTTACAATTCTATATAGATGCGACGGAGGCTAGGTTGCAGATTCTAAGTGTGGCACATGCTAACATTTTCAATTGTATCTAGATGCGACGCAAATTCGTTTGCAGATTCTAAGTGTAGCACATGCTAACATTTACAATTCTATCTAGATGCGTCGCAGACTAGGTTGAGGGGTCTAAGTGTAGCACATGCTAACATTTACAATTCTATCTAGACGCGACGCAGGCTACGTTGAGGATTCTAAGTGTGGCACATTGTAACATATACAATTCTATCTAGAGGCGACGCAGGCCAGGTTGAGCATTCTAGATGTAGCGCATGCTAACATTTACAATTCTATCTAGATGCGACGCAGGCCAGGTTGAGGATTCTAAGTGTGGAACATGCTAACATTTACAATTCTATCTAGATGCAAAGCAGGTTAGGTTGTGGATTCTAAGTGTGGGACATGCTAATATTTACAATTCTATCTAGATGTGACGCAGGTTAGGTTGCGGATTCTAAGTCTAGCACATGCTAACATTTACAATTCTATCTAGATGCGTCGCAGACTAGGTTGAGGATTCTAAGTGTAGCACATGCTAACATTTACAATTCTATCTAGATGCGACGCAGGCTAGGTTGAGAATTCTAAGTGTGGCACATGCCAACATTTACAATTCTATCTAGAGGCGACGCAGGCCAGGTTGCGGATTCTAAGTGTGGCACATGCTAACATTTACAATTCTATCTAGATGTGAAGCAGGTTAGGTTGCGGATTCTAAGTGTGGCACATGCTAACATTTACAATCTAGATGCGACACAGGTTAGGTTGCGGATTCTAAGTGTAGCACATACTAACATTTACAATTCTATCTAGATGAGATGCAGGCTAGGTTGATGATTCTAAGTGTAGCACATGCTAACATTTACAATTCTATCTAGATGAGATGCAGGCTAGGTTGATGATTCTAAGTGTAGCACATGCTAACATTTACAATTCTATCTAGATGTGTCGCAGACTAGGTTGAGGGTTCTAAGTGTAGCACATGCTAACATTTACAATTCTATCTAGATGCGACGCAGGCTAGGTTGAGGATTCTAAGTGTGGCACATTGTAACATTTACAATTCTATCTAGAGGTGATGCAGGCCAGGTTGAGGATTCTAAGTGTGGCACATGCTAACATTTACAATTCTATCTAGATGCGACGCAGGCTAGGTTGAGGATTCTAAGTGTGGCACATGCTAACATTTACAATCTAGATGCGACACAGGTTAGGTTGCGGATTCTAAGTGTGGCACATGCTAACATTTACAATTCTATCTAGATGCGACGCAGGTTAGTTTGCAGATTCTAAGTGTAGCACATGCTAACATTTACAATTCTATATAGATGCGACGGAGGCTAGGTTGCAGATTCTAAGTGTGGCACATGCTAACATTTTCAATTGTATCTAGATGCGACGCAAATTCGTTTGCAGATTCTAAGTGTAGCACATGCTAACATTTACAATTCTATCTAGATGCGTCGCAGACTAGGTTGAGGGGTCTAAGTGTAGCACATGCTAACATTTACAATTCTATCTAGACGCGACGCAGGCTACGTTGAGGATTCTAAGTGTGGCACATTGTAACATATACAATTCTATCTAGAGGCGACGCAGGCCAGGTTGAGCATTCTAGATGTAGCGCATGCTAACATTTACAATTCTATCTAGATGCGACGCAGGCCAGGTTGAGGATTCTAAGTGTGGAACATGCTAACATTTACAATTCTATCTAGATGCAAAGCAGGTTAGGTTGTGGATTCTAAGTGTGGGACATGCTAATATTTACAATTCTATCTAGATGTGACGCAGGTTAGGTTGCGGATTCTAAGTCTAGCACATGCTAACATTTACAATTCTATCTAGATGCGTCGCAGACTAGGTTGAGGATTCTAAGTGTAGCACATGCTAACATTTACAATTCTATCTAGATGCGACGCAGGCTAGGTTGAGAATTCTAAGTGTGGCACATGCTAACATTTACAATTCTATCTAGAGGCGACGCAGGCCAGGTTGCGGATTCTAAGTGTGGCACATGCTAACATTTACAATTCTATCTAGATGTGAAGCAGGTTAGGTTGCGGATTCTAAGTGTGGCACATGCTAACATTTACAATCTAGATGCGACACAGGTTAGGTTGCGGATTCTAAGTGTAGCACATACTAACATTTACAATTCTATCTAGATGAGATGCAGGCTAGGTTGATGATTCTAAGTGTAGCACATGCTAACATTTACAATTCTATCTAGATGAGATGCAGGCTAGGTTGATGATTCTAAGTGTAGCACATGCTAACATTTACAATTCTATCTAGATGTGTCGCAGACTAGGTTGAGGGTTCTAAGTGTAGCACATGCTAACATTTACAATTCTATCTAGATGCGACGCAGGCTAGGTTGAGGATTCTAAGTGTGGCACATTGTAACATTTACAATTCTATCTAGAGGTGATGCAGGCCAGGTTGAGGATTCTAAGTGTGGCACATGCTAACATTCACAATTCTACCTAGATGCGATGCAGGCTAGGTTGTGGATTCTAAGTGTAGCACATGCTAACATTTACAATTCTATCTAGATGCAATGCAGGTTAGGTTGCGGATTCTAAGTGTGGCACATGCTTACATTTACAATTCTATCTAGATGCAATGCAGGTTAGGTTGCGGATTCTAAGTGTGGGACATGCTAATATTTACAATTCTATCTAGATGCAATGCAGGTTAGGTTGCGGATTCTAAGTGTGGCACATGCTAACATTTACAATTCTATCTAGATGCAATGCAGGTTAGGTTGCGGATTCTAAGTGTGGGACATGCTAATATTTACAATTCTATCTAGATGCGACGCAGGCCAGGTTGAGGATTCTAAGTGTAGCAGATGCTAACATTTACAATTCTATCTAGATGCAATGCAGGTTAGGTTGCGGATTCTAAGTGTGGGACATTCTAATATTTACAATTCTATCTAGATGCGACGCAGGTTAGGTTGCGGATTTTAAGACTAGCACATGCTAATATTTACAATTCTATATAGATGCGACGGAGGCTAGATTGCAGATTCTAAGTGTAGCACATGCTAACATTTACAATTCTATCTAGATGCGTCGCAGACTAGGTTGAGGATTCTAAGTGTAGCACATGCTAACATTCACAATTCTATCTAGATGCGACGCAGGCTAGGTTGTGGATTCTAAGTGTAGCACATGCTAACATTTACAATTCTATCTAGATGAGATGCAGGCTAGGTTGAGGATTCTAAGTGTGGCACATGCTAACATTTACAATTCTATCTAGATGCGACGCAGGCCAGGTTGAGGATTCTAAGTGTGGCACATACTAACATTTACAATACTATCTAGATGCAACGGAGGCTAGGTTGTGGATTCTAAGTGTGGCACATGCTAACATTCACAATTCTACCTAGATGCGATGCAGGCTAGGTTGTGGATTCTAAGTGTAGCACATGCTAACATTTACAATTCTATCTAGATGCAATGCAGGTTAGGTTGCGGATTCTAAGTGTGGGACATTCTAATATTTACAATTCTATCTAGATGCGACGCAGGTTAGGTTGCGGATTTTAAGACTAGCACATGCTAATATTTACAATTCTATATAGATGCGAAGCAGGCCAGGTTGAGGATTCTAAGTGTGGCACATACTAACATTTACAATACTATCTAGATGCAACGGAGGCTAGGTTGTGGATTCTAAGTGTGGCACATGCTAACATTCACAATTCTACCTAGATGCGATGCAGGCTAGGTTGTGGATTCTAAGTGTAGCACATGCTAACATTTACAATTCTATCTAGATGCAATGCAGGTTAGGTTGCGGATTCTAAGTGTGGGACATTCTAATATTTACAATTCTATCTAGATGCGACGCAGGTTAGGTTGCGGATTTTAAGACTAGCACATGCTAATATTTACAATTCTATATAGATGCGACGGAGGCTAGATTGCAGATTCTAAGTGTAGCACATGCTAACATTTACAATTCTATCTAGATGCGTCGCAGACTAGGTTGAGGATTCTAAGTGTAGCACATGCTAACATTCACAATTCTATCTAGATGCGACGCAGACCAGGTTGAGGATTCTAAGTGTGGCACATGATAACATTCACAATCTAGATGCGATGCAGGTTAGGTTGCGGATTCTAAGTGTAGCACATACTAACATTTACAATTCTATCTAGATGCGACGCAGGCTAGGTTGTGGATTCTAAGTGTAGCACATGCTAACATTTACAATTCTATCTAGATGAGATGCAGGCTAGGTTGAGGATTCTAAGTGTGGCACATGCTAACATTTACAATTCTATCTAGATGCGACGGAGGCTAGGTTGCGGATTCTAAGTGTGGCACATGCTAACATTCACAATTCTATCTAGATGCGACACAGATTATGTTGAGGATTCTAAGTGTGGCACATGCTAACATTTACAATTCTATCTAGATGCGACGGAGGCTAGGTTGCGGATTCTAATTGTGGCACATGCTAACATTCACAATTCTATCTAGATGCGACACGGATTATGTTGAGGATTCTAAGTGTGGCACATGCTAACATTTACAATTCTATCTAGATGCAATGCAGGTTAGGTTGAGGATTCTAAGTGTGGCACATGCTAACATTTACAATTCTATCTAGATGCAATGCAGGTTAGGTTGCGGATTCTAAGTGTGGGACATGCTAATATTTACAATTCTATCTAGATGCAAAGCAGGTTAGGTTGTGGATTCTTAGTGTGGGACATGCTAATATTTACAATTCTATCTAGATGTGACGCAGGTTAGGTTGCGGATTCTAAGTGTGGCACATGCTAACATTCACAATTCTACCTAGATGCGATGCAGGCTAGGTTGTGGATTCTAAGTGTAGCACATGCTAACATTTACAATTCTATCTAGATGCAATGCAGGTTAGGTTGCGGATTCTAAGTGTGGCACATGCTAACATTTACAATTCTATCTAGATGCAATGCAGGTTAGGTTGCGGATTCTAAGTGTGGGACATGCTAATATTTACAATTCTATCTAGATGCAATGCAGGTTAGGTTGCGGATTCTAAGTGTGGCACATGCTAACATTTACAATTCTATCTAGATGCAATGCAGGTTAGGTTGCGGATTCTAAGTGTGGGACATGCTAATATTTACAATTCTATCTAGATGCGACGCAGGCCAGGTTGAGGATTCTAAGTGTAGCAGATGCTAACATTTACAATTCTATCTAGATGCAATGCAGGTTAGGTTGCGGATTCTAAGTGTGGGACATTCTAATATTTACAATTCTATCTAGATGCGACGCAGGTTAGGTTGCGGATTTTAAGACTAGCACATGCTAATATTTACAATTCTATATAGATGCGACGGAGGCTAGATTGCAGATTCTAAGTGTAGCACATGCTAACATTTACAATTCTATCTAGATGCGTCGCAGACTAGGTTGAGGATTCTAAGTGTAGCACATGCTAACATTCACAATTCTATCTAGATGCGACGCAGACCAGGTTGAGGATTCTAAGTGTGGCACATGATAACATTCACAATCTAGATGCGATGCAGGTTAGGTTGCGGATTCTAAGTGTAGCACATACTAACATTTACAATTCTATCTAGATGCGACGCAGGCTAGGTTGTGGATTCTAAGTGTAGCACATGCTAACATTTACAATTCTATCTAGATGAGATGCAGGCTAGGTTGAGGATTCTAAGTGTGGCACATGCTAACATTTACAATTCTATCTAGATGCGACGCAGGCCAGGTTGAGGATTCTAAGTGTGGCACATACTAACATTTACAATACTATCTAGATGCAACGGAGGCTAGGTTGTGGATTCTAAGTGTGGCACATGCTAACATTCACAATTCTACCTAGATGCGATGCAGGCTAGGTTGTGGATTCTAAGTGTAGCACATGCTAACATTTACAATTCTATCTAGATGCAATGCAGGTTAGGTTGCGGATTCTAAGTGTGGGACATTCTAATATTTACAATTCTATCTAGATGCGACGCAGGTTAGGTTGCGGATTTTAAGACTAGCACATGCTAATATTTACAATTCTATATAGATGCGAAGCAGGCCAGGTTGAGGATTCTAAGTGTGGCACATACTAACATTTACAATACTATCTAGATGCAACGGAGGCTAGGTTGTGGATTCTAAGTGTGGCACATGCTAACATTCACAATTCTACCTAGATGCGATGCAGGCTAGGTTGTGGATTCTAAGTGTAGCACATGCTAACATTTACAATTCTATCTAGATGCAATGCAGGTTAGGTTGCGGATTCTAAGTGTGGGACATTCTAATATTTACAATTCTATCTAGATGCGACGCAGGTTAGGTTGCGGATTTTAAGACTAGCACATGCTAATATTTACAATTCTATATAGATGCGACGGAGGCTAGATTGCAGATTCTAAGTGTAGCACATGCTAACATTTACAATTCTATCTAGATGCGTCGCAGACTAGGTTGAGGATTCTAAGTGTAGCACATGCTAACATTCACAATTCTATCTAGATGCGACGCAGACCAGGTTGAGGATTCTAAGTGTGGCACATGATAACATTCACAATCTAGATGCGATGCAGGTTAGGTTGCGGATTCTAAGTGTAGCACATACTAACATTTACAATTCTATCTAGATGCGACGCAGGCTAGGTTGTGGATTCTAAGTGTAGCACATGCTAACATTTACAATTCTATCTAGATGAGATGCAGGCTAGGTTGAGGATTCTAAGTGTGGCACATGCTAACATTTACAATTCTATCTAGATGCGACGGAGGCTAGGTTGCGGATTCTAAGTGTGGCACATGCTAACATTCACAATTCTATCTAGATGCGACACAGATTATGTTGAGGATTCTAAGTGTGGCACATGCTAACATTTACAATTCTATCTAGATGCGACGGAGGCTAGGTTGCGGATTCTAATTGTGGCACATGCTAACATTCACAATTCTATCTAGATGCGACACGGATTATGTTGAGGATTCTAAGTGTGGCACATGCTAACATTTACAATTCTATCTAGATGCAATGCAGGTTAGGTTGAGGATTCTAAGTGTGGCACATGCTAACATTTACAATTCTATCTAGATGCAATGCAGGTTAGGTTGCGGATTCTAAGTGTGGGACATGCTAATATTTACAATTCTATCTAGATGTGACGCAGGTTAGGTTGCAGATTCTAAGTGTGGCACATGCTAACATTTACAATTCTATCTAGATGCGTCGCAGACTAGGTTGAGGATTCTAAGTGTAGCACATGCTAACATTTACAATTCTGTCTAGATGCGATGCAGGCCAGGTTGAGGATTCTAAGTGTGGCACATGCTAACATTTACAATTCTATCTAGATGCGACGCAGGCTAGGTTGAGGATTCTAAGTGTGGCACATGCTAACATTTACAATTCTATCTAGATGCGACGGAGGCTAGGTTGCGGATTCTAAGTGTGGCACATGCTAACATTCACAATTCTATCTAGATGCGACACGGATTATGTTGAGGATTCTAAGTGTGGCACATGCTAACATTTACAATTCTATCTAGATGCAATGCAGGTTAGGTTGAGGATTCTAAGTGTGGCACATGCTAACATTTACAATTCTATCTAGATGCGATGCAGACCAGGTTGAGGATTCTAAGTGTGGCACATGCTAACATTTACAATCTAGATGCGACACAGGTTAGGTTGCGGATTCTAAGTGTGGCACATGCTAACATTTACAATTCTATCTAGATGCGACGCAGGTTAGTTTGCAGATTCTAAGTGTAGCACATGCTAACATTTACAATTCTATATAGATGCGACGGAGGCTAGGTTGCAGGTTCTAAGTGTGGCACATGCTAACATTTTCAATTCTATCTAGATGCGACGCAAATTAGTTTGCAGATTCTAAGTGTAGCACATGCTAACATTTACAATTCTATCTAGATGCGTCGCAGACTAGGTTGAGGGTTCTAAGTGTAGCACATGCTAACATTTACAATTCTATCTAGACGCGACGCAGGCTACGTTGAGGATTCTAAGTGTGGCACATTGTAACATTTACAATTCTATCTAGAGGCGACGCAGGCCAGGTTGAGGATTCTAGATGTAGTGCATGCTAACATTTACAATTCTATCTAGATGCGACGCAGGCCAGGTTGAGGATTCTAAGTGTGGAACATGCTAACATTTACAATTCTATCTAGATGCAAAGCAGGTTAGGTTGTGGATTCTTAGTGTGGGACATGCTAATATTTACAATTCTATCTAGATGTGACGCAGGTTAGGTTGCGGATTCTAAGTCTAGCACATGCTAACATTTACAATTCTATCTAGATGCGTCGCAGACTAGGTTGAGGATTCTAAGTGTAGCAGATGCTAACATTTACAATTCTATCTAGATGCGACGCAGGCTAGGTTGAGGATTCTAAGTGTGGCACATTGTAACATTTACAATTCTATCTAGAGGCGACGCAGGCCAGGTTGAGGATTCTAAGTGTGGCACATGCTAACATTTACAATTCTATCTAGATGCAAAGCAGGTTAGGTTGTGGATTCTAAGTGTGGCACATGCTAACATTTACAATTCTATCTAGATGCAAAGCAGGTTAGTTTGCAGATTCTAAGTGTAGCACATGCTAACATTTACAATTCTATATAGATGCGACGGAGGCTAGGTTGCAGATTCTAAGTATAGCACATGCTAACATTTACAATTCTAACTAGATGCGTCGCACTAGGTTGCAGATTCTAAGTGTAGCGCATGCTAACATTTACAATTCTATCTAGATGCGACGCAGGCTAGGTTGAGGATTCTAAGTGTGGCACATGCTAACATTTACAATTCTATCTAGATGCAATGCAGGTTAGGTTGCGGATTCTAAGTGTGGGACATGCTAATATTTACAATTCTATCTAGATGTGACGCAGGTTAGGTTGCAGATTCTAAGTCTAGCACATGCTAACATTTACAATTCTATCTAGATGCGTCGCAGACTAGGTTGAGGATTCTAAGTGTAGCACATGCTAACATTTACAATTCTATCTAGATGCGATGCAGGCCAGGTTGAGGATTCTAAGTGTGGCACATGCTAACATTTACAATTCTATCTAGATGCGACGCAGGCTAGGTTGAGGATTCTAAGTGTGGCACATGCTAACATTTACAATCTAGATGCGACACAGGTTAGGTTGCGGATTCTAAGTGTGGCACATGCTAACATTTACAATTCTATCTAGATGCGACGCAGGTTAGTTTGCAGATTCTAAGTGTAGCACATGCTAACATTTACAATTCTATATAGATGCGACGGAGGCTAGGTTGCAGATTCTAAGTGTGGCACATGCTAACATTTTCAATTGTATCTAGATGCGACGCAAATTCGTTTGCAGATTCTAAGTGTAGCACATGCTAACATTTACAATTCTATCTAGATGCGTCGCAGACTAGGTTGAGGGGTCTAAGTGTAGCACATGCTAACATTTACAATTCTATCTAGACGCGACGCAGGCTACGTTGAGGATTCTAAGTGTGGCACATTGTAACATATACAATTCTATCTAGAGGCGACGCAGGCCAGGTTGAGCATTCTAGATGTAGCGCATGCTAACATTTACAATTCTATCTAGATGCGACGCAGGCCAGGTTGAGGATTCTAAGTGTGGAACATGCTAACATTTACAATTCTATCTAGATGCAAAGCAGGTTAGGTTGTGGATTCTAAGTGTGGGACATGCTAATATTTACAATTCTATCTAGATGTGACGCAGGTTAGGTTGCGGATTCTAAGTCTAGCACATGCTAACATTTACAATTCTATCTAGATGCGTCGCAGACTAGGTTGAGGATTCTAAGTGTAGCACATGCTAACATTTACAATTCTATCTAGATGCGACGCAGGCTAGGTTGAGAATTCTAAGTGTGGCACATGCCAACATTTACAATTCTATCTAGAGGCGACGCAGGCCAGGTTGCGGATTCTAAGTGTGGCACATGCTAACATTTACAATTCTATCTAGATGTGAAGCAGGTTAGGTTGCGGATTCTAAGTGTGGCACATGCTAACATTTACAATCTAGATGCGACACAGGTTAGGTTGCGGATTCTAAGTGTAGCACATACTAACATTTACAATTCTATCTAGATGAGATGCAGGCTAGGTTGATGATTCTAAGTGTAGCACATGCTAACATTTACAATTCTATCTAGATGAGATGCAGGCTAGGTTGATGATTCTAAGTGTAGCACATGCTAACATTTACAATTCTATCTAGATGTGTCGCAGACTAGGTTGAGGGTTCTAAGTGTAGCACATGCTAACATTTACAATTCTATCTAGATGCGACGCAGGCTAGGTTGAGGATTCTAAGTGTGGCACATTGTAACATTTACAATTCTATCTAGAGGTGATGCAGGCCAGGTTGAGGATTCTAAGTGTGGCACATGCTAACATTTACAATTCTATCTAGATGCGACGCAGGCTAGGTTGAGGATTCTAAGTGTGGCACATGCTAACATTTACAATCTAGATGCGACACAGGTTAGGTTGCGGATTCTAAGTGTGGCACATGCTAACATTTACAATTCTATCTAGATGCGACGCAGGTTAGTTTGCAGATTCTAAGTGTAGCACATGCTAACATTTACAATTCTATATAGATGCGACGGAGGCTAGGTTGCAGATTCTAAGTGTGGCACATGCTAACATTTTCAATTGTATCTAGATGCGACGCAAATTCGTTTGCAGATTCTAAGTGTAGCACATGCTAACATTTACAATTCTATCTAGATGCGTCGCAGACTAGGTTGAGGGGTCTAAGTGTAGCACATGCTAACATTTACAATTCTATCTAGACGCGACGCAGGCTACGTTGAGGATTCTAAGTGTGGCACATTGTAACATATACAATTCTATCTAGAGGCGACGCAGGCCAGGTTGAGCATTCTAGATGTAGCGCATGCTAACATTTACAATTCTATCTAGATGCGACGCAGGCCAGGTTGAGGATTCTAAGTGTGGAACATGCTAACATTTACAATTCTATCTAGATGCAAAGCAGGTTAGGTTGTGGATTCTAAGTGTGGGACATGCTAATATTTACAATTCTATCTAGATGTGACGCAGGTTAGGTTGCGGATTCTAAGTCTAGCACATGCTAACATTTACAATTCTATCTAGATGCGTCGCAGACTAGGTTGAGGATTCTAAGTGTAGCACATGCTAACATTTACAATTCTATCTAGATGCGACGCAGGCTAGGTTGAGAATTCTAAGTGTGGCACATGCTAACATTTACAATTCTATCTAGAGGCGACGCAGGCCAGGTTGCGGATTCTAAGTGTGGCACATGCTAACATTTACAATTCTATCTAGATGTGAAGCAGGTTAGGTTGCGGATTCTAAGTGTGGCACATGCTAACATTTACAATCTAGATGCGACACAGGTTAGGTTGCGGATTCTAAGTGTAGCACATACTAACATTTACAATTCTATCTAGATGAGATGCAGGCTAGGTTGATGATTCTAAGTGTAGCACATGCTAACATTTACAATTCTATCTAGATGAGATGCAGGCTAGGTTGATGATTCTAAGTGTAGCACATGCTAACATTTACAATTCTATCTAGATGTGTCGCAGACTAGGTTGAGGGTTCTAAGTGTAGCACATGCTAACATTTACAATTCTATCTAGATGCGACGCAGGCTAGGTTGAGGATTCTAAGTGTGGCACATTGTAACATTCACAATTCTATCTAGAGGTGATGCAGGCCAGGTTGAGGATTCTAAGTGTGGCACATGCTAACATTCACAATTCTACCTAGATGCGATGCAGGCTAGGTTGTGGATTCTAAGTGTAGCACATGCTAACATTTACAATTCTATCTAGATGCAATGCAGGTTAGGTTGCGGATTCTAAGTGTGGCACATGCTAACATTTACAATTCTATCTAGATGCAATGCAGGTTAGGTTGCGGATTCTAAGTGTGGGACATGCTAATATTTACAATTCTATCTAGATGCAATGCAGGTTAGGTTGCGGATTCTAAGTGTGGCACATGCTAACATTTACAATTCTATCTAGATGCAATGCAGGTTAGGTTGCGGATTCTAAGTGTGGGACATGCTAATATTTACAATTCTATCTAGATGCGACGCAGGCCAGGTTGAGGATTCTAAGTGTAGCAGATGCTAACATTTACAATTCTATCTAGATGCAATGCAGGTTAGGTTGCGGATTCTAAGTGTGGGACATTCTAATATTTACAATTCTATCTAGATGCGACGCAGGTTAGGTTGCGGATTTTAAGACTAGCACATGCTAATATTTACAATTCTATATAGATGCGACGGAGGCTAGATTGCAGATTCTAAGTGTAGCACATGCTAACATTTACAATTCTATCTAGATGCGTCGCAGACTAGGTTGAGGATTCTAAGTGTGGCACATGATAACATTCACAATCTAGATGCGATGCAGGTTAGGTTGCGGATTCTAAGTGTAGCACATACTAACATTTACAATTCTATCTAGATGCGACGCAGGCTAGGTTGTGGATTCTAAGTGTAGCACATGCTAACATTTACAATTCTATCTAGATGAGATGCAGGCTAGGTTGAGGATTCTAAGTGTGGCACATGCTAACATTTACAATTCTATCTAGATGCGACGCAGGCCAGGTTGAGGATTCTAAGTGTGGCACATACTAACATTTACAATACTATCTAGATGCAACGGAGGCTAGGTTGTGGATTCTAAGTGTGGCACATGCTAACATTCACAATTCTACCTAGATGCGATGCAGGCTAGGTTGTGGATTCTAAGTGTAGCACATGCTAACATTTACAATTCTATCTAGATGCAATGCAGGTTAGGTTGCGGATTCTAAGTGTGGGACATTCTAATATTTACAATTCTATCTAGATGCGACGCAGGTTAGGTTGCGGATTTTAAGACTAGCACATGCTAATATTTACAATTCTATATAGATGCGACGCAGGCCAGGTTGAGGATTCTAAGTGTGGCACATACTAACATTTACAATACTATCTAGATGCAACGGAGGCTAGGTTGTGGATTCTAAGTGTGGCACATGCTAACATTCACAATTCTACCTAGATGCGATGCAGGCTAGGTTGTGGATTCTAAGTGTAGCACATGCTAACATTTACAATTCTATCTAGATGCAATGCAGGTTAGGTTGCGGATTCTAAGTGTGGGACATTCTAATATTTACAATTCTATCTAGATGCGACGCAGGTTAGGTTGCGGATTTTAAGACTAGCACATGCTAATATTTACAATTCTATATAGATGCGACGGAGGCTAGATTGCAGATTCTAAGTGTAGCACATGCTAACATTTACAATTCTATCTAGATGCGTCGCAGACTAGGTTGAGGATTCTAAGTGTAGCACATGCTAACATTCACAATTCTATCTAGATGCGACGCAGACCAGGTTGAGGATTCTAAGTGTGGCACATGATAACATTCACAATCTAGATGCGATGCAGGTTAGGTTGCGGATTCTAAGTGTAGCACATACTAACATTTACAATTCTATCTAGATGCGACGCAGGCTAGGTTGTGGATTCTAAGTGTAGCACATGCTAACATTTACAATTCTATCTAGATGAGATGCAGGCTAGGTTGAGGATTCTAAGTGTGGCACATGCTAACATTTACAATTCTATCTAGATGCGACGGAGGCTAGGTTGCGGATTCTAAGTGTGGCACATGCTAACATTCACAATTCTATCTAGATGCGACACAGATTATGTTGAGGATTCTAAGTGTGGCACATGCTAACATTTACAATTCTATCTAGATGCGACGGAGGCTAGGTTGCGGATTCTAATTGTGGCACATGCTAACATTCACAATTCTATCTAGATGCGACACGGATTATGTTGAGGATTCTAAGTGTGGCACATGCTAACATTTACAATTCTATCTAGATGCAATGCAGGTTAGGTTGAGGATTCTAAGTGTGGCACATGCTAACATTTACAATTCTATCTAGATGCAATGCAGGTTAGGTTGCGGATTCTAAGTGTGGGACATGCTAATATTTACAATTCTATCTAGATGTGACGCAGGTTAGGTTGCAGATTCTAAGTGTGGCACATGCTAACATTTACAATTCTATCTAGATGCGTCGCAGACTAGGTTGAGGATTCTAAGTGTAGCACATGCTAACATTTACAATTCTGTCTAGATGCGATGCAGGCCAGGTTGAGGATTCTAAGTGTGGCACATGCTAACATTTACAATTCTATCTAGATGCGACGCAGGCTAGGTTGAGGATTCTAAGTGTGGCACATGCTAACATTTACAATTCTATCTAGATGCGACGGAGGCTAGGTTGCGGATTCTAAGTGTGGCACATGCTAACATTCACAATTCTATCTAGATGCGACACGGATTATGTTGAGGATTCTAAGTGTGGCACATGCTAACATTTACAATTCTATCTAGATGCAATGCAGGTTAGGTTGAGGATTCTAAGTGTGGCACATGCTAACATTTACAATTCTATCTAGATGCAATGCAGGTTAGGTTGAGGATTCTAAGTGTGGCACATGCTAACATTTACAATTCTATCTAGATGCGACGCAGACCAGGTTGAGGATTCTAAGTGTGGCACATGATAACATTCACAATCTAGATGCGATGCAGGTTAGGTTGCGGATTCTAAGTGTAGCACATACTAACATTTACAATTCTATCTAGATGCGACGCAGGCTAGGTTGTGGATTCTAAGTGTAGCACATGCTAACATTTACAATTCTATCTAGATGAGATGCAGGCTAGGTTGAGGATTCTAAGTGTGGCACATGCTAACATTTACAATTCTATCTAGATGCGACGGAGGCTAGGTTGCGGATTCTAAGTGTGGCACATGCTAACATTCACAATTCTATCTAGATGCGACACAGATTATGTTGAGGATTCTAAGTGTGGCACATGCTAACATTTACAATTCTATCTAGATGCGACGGAGGCTAGGTTGCGGATTCTAATTGTGGCACATGCTAACATTCACAATTCTATCTAGATGCGTCGCAGACTAGGTTGAGGATTCTAAGTGTAGCACATGCTAACATTCACAATTCTATCTAGATGCGACGCAGACCAGGTTGAGGATTCTAAGTGTGGCACATGATAACATTCACAATCTAGATGCGATGCAGGTTAGGTTGCGGATTCTAAGTGTAGCACATACTAACATTTACAATTCTATCTAGATGCGACGCAGGCTAGGTTGTGGATTCTAAGTGTAGCACATGCTAACATTTACAATTCTATCTAGATGAGATGCAGGCTAGGTTGAGGATTCTAAGTGTGGCACATGCTAACATTTACAATTCTATCTAGATGCGACGGAGGCTAGGTTGCGGATTCTAAGTGTGGCACATGCTAACATTCACAATTCTATCTAGATGCGACACAGATTATGTTGAGGATTCTAAGTGTGGCACATGCTAACATTTACAATTCTATCTAGATGCGACGGAGGCTAGGTTGCGGATTCTAATTGTGGCACATGCTAACATTCACAATTCTATCTAGATGCGACACGGATTATGTTGAGGATTCTAAGTGTGGCACATGCTAACATTTACAATTCTATCTAGATGCAATGCAGGTTAGGTTGAGGATTCTAAGTGTGGCACATGCTAACATTTACAATTCTATCTAGATGCAATGCAGGTTAGGTTGCGGATTCTAAGTGTGGGACATGCTAATATTTACAATTCTATCTAGATGTGACGCAGGTTAGGTTGCAGATTCTAAGTGTGGCACATGCTAACATTTACAATTCTATCTAGATGCGTCGCAGACTAGGTTGAGGATTCTAAGTGTAGCACATGCTAACATTTACAATTCTGTCTAGATGCGATGCAGGCCAGGTTGAGGATTCTAAGTGTGGCACATGCTAACATTTACAATTCTATCTAGATGCGACGCAGGCTAGGTTGAGGATTCTAAGTGTGGCACATGCTAACATTTACAATTCTATCTAGATGCGACGGAGGCTAGGTTGCGGATTCTAAGTGTGGCACATGCTAACATTCACAATTCTATCTAGATGCGACACGGATTATGTTGAGGATTCTAAGTGTGGCACATGCTAACATTTACAATTCTATCTAGATGCAATGCAGGTTAGGTTGAGGATTCTAAGTGTGGCACATGCTAACATTTACAATTCTATCTAGATGCAATGCAGGTTAGGTTGAGGATTCTAAGTGTGGCACATGCTAACATTTACAATTCTATCTAGATGTGACGCAGGTTAGGTTGCAGATTCTAAGTCTAGCACATGCTAACATTTACAATTCTATCTAGATGCGTCGCAGACTAGGTTGAGGATTCTAAGTGTAGCACATGCTAACATTTACAATTCTATCTAGATGCGATGCAGGCCAGGTTGAGGATTCTAAGTGTGGCACATGCTAACATTTACAATTCTATCTAGATGCGACGCAGGCTAGGTTGAGGATTCTAAGTGTGGCACATGCTAACATTTACAATCTAGATGCGACACAGGTTAGGTTGCGGATTCTAAGTGTGGCACATGCTAACATTTACAATTCTATCTAGATGCGACGCAGGTTAGTTTGCAGATTCTAAGTGTAGCACATGCTAACATTTACAATTCTATCTAGAGGCGACGCAGGCCAGGTTGCGGATTCTAAGTGTGGCACATGCTAACATTTACAATTCTATCTAGATGTGAAGCAGGTTAGGTTGCGGATTCTAAGTGTGGAACATGCTAACATTTACAATTCTATCTAGATGCAAAGCAGGTTAGGTTGTGGATTCTTAGTGTGGGACATGCTAATATTTACAATTCTATCTAGATGTGACGCAGGTTAGGTTGCGGATTCTAAGTCTAGCACATGCTAACATTTACAATTCTATCTAGATGCGTCGCAGACTAGGTTGAGGATTCTAAGTGTGGCACATGCTAACATTTACAATTCTATCTAGAGGCGACGCAGGCCAGGTTGCGGATTCTAAGTGTGGCAGATGCTAACATTTACAATTCTATCTAGATTTGAAGCAGGTTAGGTTGCGGATTCTAAGTGTGGCACATGCTAACATTTACAATCTAGATGCGACACAGGTTAGGTTGCGGATTCTAAGTGTAGCACATACTAACATTTACAATTCTATCTAGATGAGATGCAGGCTAGGTTGATGATTCTAAGTGTAGCACATGCTAACATTTACAATTCTATCTAGATGAGATGCAGGCTAGGTTGCGGATTCTAAGTGTGGCGCATGCTAACATTCACAATTCTATCTAGATGCGACACGGATTATGTTGAGGATTCTAAGTGTGGCACATGCTAACATTTACAATTCTATCTAGATGCAATGCAGGTTAGGTTGAGGATTCTAAGTGTGGCACATGCTAACATTTACAATTCTATCTAGATGCAATGCAGGTTAGGTTGCGGATTCTAAGTGTGGGACATGCTAATATTTACAATTCTATCTAGATGCGTCGCAGACTAGGTTGAGGATTCTAAGTGTAGCACATGCTAACATTTACAATTCTATCTAGATGAGATGCAGACCAGGTTGAGGATTCTAAGTGTGGCACATGCTAACATTTACAATCTAGATGCGACACAGGTTAGGTTGCGGATTCTAAGTGTGGCACATGCTAACATTTACAATTCTATCTAGATGCGACGCAGGTTAGTTTGCAGATTCTAAGTATAGCACATGCTAACATTTACAATTCTATATAGATGCGACGGAGGCTAGGTTGCAGGTTCTAAGTGTGGCACATGCTAACATTTTCAATTCTATCTAGATGCGACGCAAATTAGTTTGCAGATTCTAAGTGTAGCACATGCTAACATTTACAATTCTATCTAGATGCGTCGCAGACTAGGTTGAGGGTTCTAAGTGTAGCACATGCTAACATTTACAATTCTATCTAGACGCGACGCAGGCTACGTTGAGGATTCTAAGTGTGGCACATTGTAACATTTACAATTCTATCTAGAGGCGACGCAGGCCAGGTTGAGGATTCTAGATGTAGCGCATGCTAACATTTACAATTCTATCTAGATGCGACGCAGGCCAGGTTGAGGATTCTAAGTGTGGAACATGCTAACATTTACAATTCTATCTAGATGCAAAGCAGGTTAGGTTGTGGATTCTTAGTGTGGGACATGCTAATATTTACAATTCTATCTAGATGTGACGCAGGTTAGGTTGCGGATTCTAAGTCTAGCACATGCTAACATTTACAATTCTATCTAGATGCGTCGCAGACTAGGTTGAGGATTCTAAGTGTAGCAGATGCTAACATTTACAATTCTATCTAGATGCGACGCAGGCTAGGTTGAGGATTCTAAGTGTGGCACATGCTAACATTTACAATTCTATCTAGAGGCGACGCAGGCCAGGTTGCGGATTCTAAGTGTGGCACATGCTAACATTTATAATTCTATCTAGATGTGAAGCAGGTTAGGTTGCGGATTCTAAGTGTGGCACATGCTAACATTTACAATCTAGATGCGACACAGGTTAGGTTGCGGATTCTAAGTGTAGCACATACTAACATTTACAATTCTATCTAGATGTGATGCAGGCTAGGTTGATGATTCTAAGTGTAGCACATGCTAACATTTACAATTCTATCTAGATGAGATGCAGGCTAGGTTGATGATTCTAAGTGTAGCACATGCTAACATTTACAATTCTATCTAGATGTGTCGCAGACTAGGTTGAGGGTTCTAAGTGTAGCACATGCTAACATTTACAATTCTATCTAGATGCGACGCAGGCTACGTTGAGGATTCTAAGTGTGGCACATTGTAACATTTACAATTCTATCTAGAGGCGACGCAGGCCAGGTTGAGGATTCTAAGTGTGGCACATGCTAACATTTACAATTCTATCTAGATGCAAAGCAGGTTAGGTTGTGGATTCTAAGTGTGGCACATGCTAACATTTACAATTCTATCTAGATGCAAAGCAGGTTAGTTTGCAGATTCTAAGTGTAGCACATGCTAACATTTACAATTCTATATAGATGCGACGGAGGCTAGGTTGCAGATTCTAAGTATAGCACATGCTAACATTTACAATTCTATCTAGATGCGTCGCACTAGGTTGCAGATTCTAAGTGTAGCGCATGCTAACATTTACAATTCTATCTAGATGCGACGCAGGCTAGGTTGAGGATTCTAAGTGTGGCACATGCTAACATTTACAATTCTATCTAGATGCAATGCAGGTTAGGTTGCGGATTCTAAGTGTGGGACATGCTAATATTTACAATTCTATCTAGATGTGACGCAGGTTAGGTTGCAGATTCTAAGTCTAGCACATGCTAACATTTACAATTCTATCTAGATGCGTCGCAGACTAGGTTGAGGATTCTAAGTGTAGCACATGCTAACATTTACAATTCTATCTAGATGCGATGCAGGCCAGGTTGAGGATTCTAAGTGTGGCACATGCTAAAATTTACAATTCTATATAGATGGGACGGAGGCTAGGTTGCAGATTCTAAGTGTGGCACATGCTAACATTTTCAATTCTATCTAGATGCGACGCAAATTAGTTTGCAGATTCTAAGTGTAGCACATGCTAACATTTACAATTCTATCTAGATGCGTCGCAGACTAGGTTGAGGGTTCTAAGTGTAGCACATGCTAACATTTACAATTCTATCTAGACGCGACGCAGGCTACGTTGAGGATTCTAAGTGTGGCACATTGTAACATTTACAATTCTATCTAGAGGTGACGCAGGCCAGGTTGAGCATTCTAGATGTAGCGCATGCTAACATTTACAATTCTATCTAGATGCGACGCAGGCCAGGTTGAGGATTCTAAGTGTGGAACATGCTAACATTTACAATTCTATCTAGATGCAAAGCAGGTTAGGTTGTGGATTCTAAGTGTGGGACATGCTAATATTTACAATTCTATCTAGATGTGACGCAGGTTAGGTTGCGGATTCTAAGTCTAGCACATGCTAACATTTACAATTCTATCTAGATGCGTCGCAGACTAGGTTGAGGATTCTAAGTGTGGCACATGCTAACATTTACAATTCTATCTAGAGGCGACGCAGGCCAGGTTGCGGATTCTAAGTGTGGCACATGCTAACATTTACAATTCTATCTAGATGTGAAGCAGGTTAGGTTGCGGATTCTAAGTGTGGCACATGCTAACATTTACAATCTAGATGCGACACAGGTTAGGTTGCGGATTCTAAGTGTAGCACATACTAACATTTACAATTCTATCTAGATGAGATGCAGGCTAGGTTGATGATTCTAAGTGTAGCACATGCTAACATTTACAATTCTATCTAGATGAGATGCAGGCTAGGTTGATGATTCTAAGTGTAGCACATGCTAACATTTACAATTCTATCTAAATGTGTCGCAGACTAGGTTGAGGGTTCTAAGTGTAGCACATGCTAACATTTACAATTCTATCTAGATGCGACGCAGGCTAGGTTGAGGATTCTAAGTGTGGCACATTGTAACATTTACAATTCTATCTAGAGGTGACGCAGGCCAGGTTGAGGATTCTAAGTGTGGCACATGCTAACATTTACAATTCTATCTAGATGCAAAGCAGGTTAGGTTGTGGATTCTAAGTGTGGCACATGCTAACATTTACAATTCTATCTAGATGCAAAGCAGGTTAGTTTGCAGATTCTAAGTGTAGCACATGCTAACATTTACAATTCTATATAGATGCGACGGAGGCTAGGTTGCAGATTCTAAGTATAGCACATGCTAACATTTACAATTCTATCTAGATGCGTCGCACTAGGTTGCAGATTCTAAGTGTAGCGCATGCTAACATTTACAATTCTATCTAGATGCGACGCAGGCTAGGTTGAGGATTCTAAGTGTGGCACATGCTAACATTTACAATTCTATCTAGATGCAAAGCAGGTTAGGTTGTGGATTCTAAGTGTGGCACATGCTAACATTTACAATTCTATCTAGATGCGACGTAGGTTAGTTTGCAGATTCTAAGTGTAGCACATGCTAACATTTACAATTCTATATAGAAGCGACGGAGGCTAGGTTGCAGATTCTAAGTATAGCACATGCTAACATTTACAATTCTATCTAGATGCAATGCAGGTTAGGTTGCGGATTCTAAGTGTAGCACATGCTAACATTTACAATTCTATATAGATGCGACGGAGGCTAGGTTGCAGATTCTAAGTATAGCACATGCTAACATTTACAATTCTATCTAGATGCGTCGCACTAGGTTGCAGATTCTAAGTGTAGCGCATGCTAACATTTACAATTCTATCTAGATGCGACGCAGGCTAGGTTGAGGATTCTAAGTGTGGCACATGCTAACATTTACAATTCTATCTAGATGCAAAGCAGGTTAGGTTGTGGATTCTAAGTGTGGCACATGCTAACATTTACAATTCTATCTAGATGCGACGTAGGTTAGTTTGCAGATTCTAAGTGTAGCACATGCTAACATTTACAATTCTATATAGATGCGACGGAGGCTAGGTTGCAGATTCTAAGTATAGCACATGCTAACATTTACAATTCTATCTAGATGCAATGCAGGTTAGGTTGCGGATTCTAAGTGTGGCACATGCTAACATTTACAATTCTATCTAGATGCGACGCAGGCTAGGTTGAGGATTCTAAGTGTGGCACATGCAAACATTTACAATTCTATCTAGAGGCGACGCAGGCCAGGTTGCAGATTCTAAGTGTGGCACATGCTAACATTTACAATTCTATCTAGATGCGTCGCACTAGGTTGCAGATTCTAAGTGTAGCGCATGCTAACATTTACAATTCTATCTAGATGCGACGCAGACTAGGTTGAGGATTCTTCTGCTTTATTGCTTGTTGAAGCCTAAATGTCTGCAAATGACATTCCGATGTTTTGTTGTGTTTGTTTTACAATTATTGAATTTTCTTCTGCTTGTAATGCTAGGTATTTTCATATACCTTGTTTGTGTGCCTCCACCTCAAGCGTGTCTAGACAGAGAACATATGATGTAGAGAAAAGGCAGGCACCACATGATTCTTTTTAAAAAAAAGGTTATAATCATGTGTAGAATTTTCTACATTTGGGTATATTTAGCAAGCTTTCAGGATCAAGATAGCCCTATGACACTGGGGCTATATTTAATAATGCAATGACCGTAAAAACAGGGTGGATTCCACCCCGTAAAACCTGGTGCTCACTTCTTGCTCCTCACAGGAGCTAAATTAATTCCTTTAAGTTGCATTGCATTCTTTTTTCTTATTTCTTAATTAGACGTTTCTTTTCTTTATCAAGTGCTCAACAATGTTCAAATAATTTCATGAGCTCCACTGTGAGTTTTACGTAAAATAACTGTGATTTAAACACACATCATTATTAAGGTGATAACAAGACTCTGTTTTCATGTATCTGGGCTATTGCCAATGCATTTCGGTGCCTAGCACCATCTTCAGGACTACATTTTACAATTTTTCAATTTGCAACAACACAATAGTATTTCATCATTCACCAATTGTGATTAACGTTGTATACGTTCATTAGTATTGAAGAAAAGCATATACATACCATCATTACAGATATAAAGTGATTTGTGTTCAGATATATGGTGGGAAGGAAAGAAAGAGAATAACGACAGTAATGTCAGTTCCTCTATACATATGAATAAACCCCTCAATTACCCCATGTTGTACAAAACTGTAATTAAAAGGTAATTCTGTTTATACCTCAGCCTTTATGTTGATTGTCTTCCTCGCCTTTATCGTATCAGGTACGGTGTATATACTGCCTGCAACAGTGATAACAATAGCATGTATTACTCGGCGCGTGTCCGCGTGGGATTCCTTCCTATGAAAATTCAACTCTGCACAGTCCTCACCTGTAGTGTAGGTCCGTGCTGTTCCTCTCATGCAGGCCACTGCACTCGAAGTGTGCGCGACCTACTGCTTTTGAAGGTTGCCATGGTGATCATGACATCGTCCTATGGCTAGAAATGGCCATCGAGCGCGCTCCTCGCGTCCCGCCTCCCCATTGAAACGGGGAGGCGGGACGTGTGATCACCATGACAATTGCGAAAAACACCTTGCTAACGCGTGTATAGCTGAAAGGACAGTTTATGTATTGAACGGGTGGCAGAACCCGTCTTTGTTCAATATCTGTATGATCCCCATGTGGAACAGAGTTACATATTACTGGAAAGACAATGTGTATGTGTTTATTGTGCCTGAGCCACGGATCAGCAGAAGTTGATCCTGTTTCAATGTATATGTGATGAAAAGGTCAAACCACCCACTGGGAGCGGATTTGCTGTGCCTGATCCACGGATCGGTAGCAGTCGATACCTTGACTCAAGTTGTGACAAATCCTCAGGACCTGTGTGCATGTGCACATCCTCCCGGTTGAAATTCAAAAGGCATGCTGCATACTATTTGCATGCTAAAATTCCAAATTCCCTAACTTGCTCATTAGAGACTACTGAGGTAGTTATGATTAAAAAAAAGGGGAGTAATCAACGTGTGGTGGAGCCTGGTGGTGCCTCCTGTTAAGTTCTGATCATCGTGCATGATGGTAATCGCCTATACCCAGGTGGATGGTCAAAAATGAATATTCTGATATGCATGAATACGCTTGAATTCAGGTTACTATTACAATTACTATTCACGGAGTATATCACACAACAATTGACATCATCATCAATAAAGACCCATCATAGAAAACCAGCAAAATTGATCATCATAAAAAGCAGGCAAAATTAATCTCCTCATTTAGCCCCCTCGGGGTTAAAGCTTCCAGTTTATCAATCCAGAAGGATTCCCTCTGGTCCAATCTGCATTGAATGTTCATGTGTGGTTCTCTCTTCTTAACCACTTCCAGTATCTGGAATTTAATCTGAGCTAGATTGTGCTTCTTTGTGTCCCAGTGTCGTGCCACTGCGGAATTCTTGTTGTGGTTATGTATACAGGAGCAATATTCATTCCATCTTATTTTTACTGGACTTGTGGACTGTCCCACATAGTACATCCCACATGGGCATTTGATAGAGTAGATTGTGTTCTTTGTTGCACATGTTCCGAAGTCACAGAGCTTTATTTTCTCTCCACTGTGTGGGTGACTAAAAATGTTACTCTTCTGCACATATCCACCATTACTACAACTCAAAGAAGGATATGTTCCAGTTTGTTTGGTGTCTTTTTCATCTTCAAGTTCCTTGTTTTCACTAATTTGTCCTTCAGATTTTCACTTCTCTTATAGGCGAAGGTTGGTAACTCTTTGAACAGTGGTTCCACTCTTTCATCTAGTGCTAGCACATTCCAGTTCTTTTTAATTATGCTCTTAATACGTTTACTTTGTTTTGAATATTTTGATACAAATACCATTGGTGGCTCTTTCTTAACTTTTTGTTTAGGATACAATAGATGTTCTCGCGTTTCACCCTCCAACCTTGCTTCAGCCTCATCAATCTCCGTTTTCGTGTATCCACGATTTAGGAATTTTTCCCCCATAGACAATATGCCTTCTTCATAGTCTTTGGGGTCACTTACTATTCTTTTGACCCTCAGCATCTGGCTGTACGGTAAGTTCTTTATCAAACTTTGTTGGTGAAAGCTAATTTTATGTAAAATGTTGTTTCTGTCTGTAGGTTTTTGGTATATATTGGTCTGGTAGCCAGTAGTGCTGCTTTTGATGTCAATGTCCAAAAAATGTATTGATTCTTTGCAGAATTCAAACGTAAACTGAATAGCTGATAAATACTATTCAGAAATTGAAGAAATCTTTGTAGTTCTTCTGTGTCCTTCCAAATCCCGATAAAATTAAATCAATATATCTAATCCACAGTCCATTTTTTTCTTTCCAACATTCATTCTTCAAAACATGGTCAACCTCAAATGTATGCATTAATGCATTCGCATATGACGGTGCCATAGTTGCACCCATTCATGTACCAGCTATTTGTAGGAAGAATTCATCTCCGTATTGAAAGTAAGAGTTCCCACTTATAAACTCCAGTAACGCCATAATAAACTCTTTATGAGCTGGGATTTCATCTTCATTTAATAACAGCCATTCCATTGCTGTTCTCCCTAGATCATGTGGGATAGATGTATAGAGGCTTTTTACATCGATGGTGAATAGGATGTTATTTGCCGCATATTCTGTTTCATTCAGATATTCCAAAAATTGTGTCGTATCCTTCACATACGTGCTTGTCTTTTGTATAAGAGGTTGCATGAAATAGTCTATGTAGACTCCCAATGGTTGTAATATGCTGTTTGTGCCAGCAACTATGGCCATTTCCGGCCAGAGGACGATGCCATGATCACCATGGCAACCTTCCAAAGCAGTAGGTCGCGCACACTTCGAGTGCAGCGGCCCGCATGAGAGGAACAGCACAGACCTATGCTACAGGTGAGGACTGTGCAGAGTTGAATTTTCATAGGAAGGAATCCCACACGGACACGCGCCCAGTAACACATGCTATTGTTATCACTGTTGCAGGCTATATATACACTGTACATGATACGATAAAGGCGAGGAAGACAATCAACATAAAGGCTGAGGTATAAACGGAATTACCTTTTAATTACAGTTTTGTACAACATGTTGTAATTGAGGGGTTTATTCACATGTATAGAGGAACTGACATTACTGTCATTATTCTCTTTCTTTCCTTCCCACCATATATCTGAACACGAATCACTTTATATCCGTAATGATGGTATGTATATGCTTTTCTTCAATACTAATGAACGTATACAACGTTAATCACAATTGGTGAAAGATCAAACACTATTGTGTTGTTGCAAATTGAAAAATTGTAAAATGTAGCCCTGAAGATGGTGCTAGGCACCAAAATGCATTGGCAATAGCCCAGATACATGAAAACAGAGTCTTGTTATCACCTTAATAATGATGTGTGATTAAATCAGAGTTATTTTACGTAAAACTCACAGTGGAGCTCATGAAATTATTTGAACATTGTTGAGCACTTGATGATAAAGAAAAAAACGTCTAAATTAAAAAATAAGAAAAAAGAACGCAATGTAACTTAAAGGAAATGAATTTAGCTCCTGTGAGGAGCAAGAAGTGAGCACCAGGTCTCACGGGGTGGAATCCACCCTGTTTTTTCGGTCATTGCATTATTAAATATAGCCCCAGTGTCATAGGGCTATCTTGATCCTGTGAGCTCCCTAAATATACCCAAATATAGAAAATTCTACACATGATTATAACCTTTTTTTGAAAAGAATCACGTGGTGCACGCCTTTTCTCTACATCGTATGTTCTCTGTCTAGACATTCTCAAGGTGGAGGCACACAAACAAGGTATATGAAGATACCTAGCATTACAAGCAGACGAAAATTCAATAATTGAAAAACAAACACAACGAAACATCGAAATGTCATTTGCAGACATTGAGGCTTTAACAAGCAAAAAAGCAGAAACACTGGGATTTTCTGCAGAGGAGGCGAACAGGATTTTGGGTCTGATCACAGACTCTACATTTTGTGCCAGCCAGTACCAGTACGACCGCGGGACAGGATCCCAGCAGGAAAAATCAAACAGTTGGAATGCCTTATCAGGAAAGAAATCAATCGAAAACTACACACCATCACTTTGGGCAGATATTACAAAATCAAAGAATACCTAGAGGTTTACGGATACAATTACGCACAACTTTGTGCAAGGAAAGCAAGGAATTCATAAGAAAGTGGGAGGCTATTCTGAATAAATGCTCTTTGGATTTGATCCTACTCACAATACAAGAACTGGCCAACAACTTAACTACATTGCACACAGAAATTGAAGAAATCGAAAAAGAATTGGAGAAGAGTTTAAACAAAGAAGAAATATAGACGATCTTAGATGACATAAATAAGAAATTGGAAGGCTATAACTTCTGGAGGCAAAGAAAGTAAGAACAATCTGTAGAGACACGTATGATTATTTGAATGGAGAGGTGAACACCTGGATGGATAGATACGGACCACCAGTAGGCAAGCCTAAACCTAAATTCAACAATACAAGCGAAACATCAAATTCAGGATCAGAAAGCAATCCAACAACAAATATACCAAGAGAAGAAGAACAAGAAAGTGGTACTACAGAAACAGATACAGCAGCAGGATCAAGCAACTCACCAAATACCTCTTTTTTAGAAAGAGGATGAAAAGAACAAGGAGGGAGAAGAGGAAAACAAAAAGAAGGCCCTGAGATGAGACTCAAACAGAAAAAAAGTTCAGTTTTGAACTTATCCTCGAGAAGATTATCGGAACAAGAAATCAAAACACTACATAAAGGACTAAGCTTTGTAGCAACATACAGTAGCTCTCTTTTTGATACACGGATAGAACTCTTTAAATTAGTAAGAAAAATGAAATTGAAAGTATTCTTCACTGAATTGGAGGTATCTGAAGCAACAGCAATGTCAGAAGAGGGATTGAAAGAATTCAGAAGCAAAAGCAGCATCATCCCACCTATAAATGTGCAATCTATCAAAATTTTCCAGAGACAAACCATTAGAGATTTAGAAAAGATCAATTTTAAGTCTAAAGGATACGGCATTATGAAACCACACGAGCTTGATCTCAAAAAGAAACTATACAGAGATGAACAACTCACGATCAGGTCAACAGACATATTAGCGGCATTGGTGATATTAAATACAACTGACTATGATGCTGAGTGCAAGAGACAGCTGAGTGGTCCTAACACATACACGAAATTGGAAGTCGATCCTACTAATGAAAACAAACAGAACTTGTAAGAATTATTAACAAAAGCTGAGGATCTAAGCTGGATAAACCATCACACCAGAAAATTCTTAACAAATAATTATCCCAAAATTCCACATTTTTACACCTTAACCTAAGGTACACAAGGATCCGATTAAGCCACCAGGCAGACCCATAGTTGCTGGCACAAACAACATATTACACCCATTGGGAGTCTACATAGACTATTTCATGTAACCTCTAATAGAAAAGACAAGCACGTATGTGAAGGACACGACACACTTTTTGAAATATCTGAATGAAACAGAATATGCGGCAAATAGCATCCTATTCACCGTCGATGTATTAAGCCTTTATACATCTATCCCACATGATCTAGGGAGAACAGCAATGGAATGGCTGTTATTACAAGAAGATGAAATCCCAGCTCAAAAAGAGTTCATAATGGTGTTCTGTAGTTTATAAGTGAGAACTCTTACTTTCAATACGGAGATGAATTCTTCCTACAAATAGCTGGTACATGAATGGGTGCAACTATGGCACCGTCATATGCGAATGCATTAATGCATACATTTGAGGTTGACCATGTTTTGAAGAATGAATGTTGGAAAGAAAAAAATGGACTGTGGATTAGATATATTGATTTAATTTTATCGGGATTTGGAAGGACACAGAAGAACTACAAAGATTTCTTCAATTTCTGAATAGTATTTATCAGCTATTCAGTTTACGTTTGAATTCTGCAAAGAATCAATACATTTTTTGGACATTGACATCAAAAGCAGCACTACTGGCTACCAGACCAATATATACCAAAAACCTACAGACAGAAACAACATTTTACATAAAATTAGCTTTCACCAACAAAGTTTGATAAAGAATTTACCGTACAGCCAGATGCTGAGGGTCAAAAGAATAGTAAGTGACCCCAAAGACTATGAAGAAGCCATATTGTCTATGGGGGAGAAATTCCTAAATCCTGGAGACACGAAAACGGAGATTGATGAGGCTGAAGCAAGGTTGGAGAGTCAAACACGAAAACATCTATTGTATCCTAAACAAAAAGTTGAGAAAGAGCCACCAATGGTATTTGTATCAAAATTTTCAAAACAAAGTAAACGTATTAAGAGCATAATTAAAAGGGACTTGAACGTGCTACCACTAGATGAAAGAGTGGAAGCACTGTTCAAAGAATTACCAACCTTTGCCTATAAGAGAAGTCAAAATCTGAAGGACAAATTAGTGAAAACAAGGAACTTGAAGATGAAAAAAGACACCAAACAAACTGGAACATATCCTTGTTTGAGTTGTAGTAATTGTGGATATGTGCAGAAGGGGAAAATTGTTAGTCACCCACACAGTGGAGAGAAAATAAAGGTCTGTGACTTCGGAACATGTGCAACAAAGAACACAATCTACTCTATCAAATGCCCATGTGGGATGTATTATGTGGGACAGTCAACACGTCCAGAAAAAATAAGATGGAATGAACATTGCTCCTGTATACATAACCACAACAAGAATTCCGCAGTGGCACGACACTGGGACACAAAGAAGCACAATCTAGCTCCGATTAAATTCCAGATACTGGAAGTGGTTAAGAAGAGAGAACCACACATGAACATTCAATGCAGATTGGACCAGAGGGAATCCTTCTGGATTGATAAACTGGGAGCTTTAACCCCGAGGGGGCTAAATGAGGAGATTAATTTTGCCTGCTTTTTATGATGATCAATTTTGCTGGTTTTCTATGATGAGTCTTTATTGATGATGGTGTCAATTGTTGTTTGATCTACCCCGTTCATAGTAATTGTAATAGTAACCTGAATTCAAGCATATTTATGCATATCAGAATATTCATTTTTGACCATCCACCTGGGTATAGGCGATTACCATCAAGCACGATGATCAGAACTTAACAGGAGGCACCACCAGGCTCCACCATACTTTGATTACTCCCCTTTTTTTGTAATCGTAACTACCTCAGTAGTCTCTAATGAGCAAGTTAGGGAATTTGGAATTTTGGCATGCAAACAGTTTGCAGCCTGCCTTTCGAATTTCAGCCGGGAGGATGTGCACATGCACGGAGGTCCTGAGGATTTGTCACAACATGAGTCATGGTATCGACTGCGGCCGATCCGTGGCTCAGGCACAGTAAATCCGCTCCCATGGGGCGTTCTGATCAACACATACACATTGTCTTTCCAATAATATGTACATCTGTTCCACACGAGGCTCGTACGGATATTGAACAAAGATGGGTTCTGCCACCCGTTCAATACATAAACTGTCCTTTCAGCTATACACGCATTAGCAAGGTGTTTTTCGCAATTGTCATGGTGATCGCACGTCCCGCCTCCCCGTTTCCATGGGGAGGCAGGACGCGAGGCACGCCCTCGATGGCCATTTCCAGCCAGAGGACGATGCCATGATCACCATGGCAACCTTCAAAAGCAGTAGGTTGCGCACACTTCGAGTGCAGTGGCCAGCATGAGAGGAACAGCACGGACCTATGCTACAGGTGAGGACTGTGCAGAGTTGAATTTTCGGAGGAAGGAATCCCACGTGGACACGTGCCCAGTTACACATGCTATTGTTATCACTGTTGCAGGCAGTATATACACCGTACATGATACGATAAAGGCGAAGAAGACAATCAACATAAAGGCTGAGGTATAAATGGAATGACCTTTTAATTACGGTTTTGGAAAACATGGGGTAATCAAGGGGTTTATTCACATATATAGAGGAATTGACATTACTGTCGTTATTCTCTTTCTTTCCTTCCCACCATATATCTGAACACGAATCACTTTATATCCATAATGATGGTATGTATATGCTTTTCTTCAATACTAATGAACGTATACAACGTTAATCACAATTGGTGAATGATGAAATACTATTGTGTTGTTGCAAATTGAAAAATGTACCCTGAATATGGTGCTAGGCACCGAAATGCATTGGCAATAGCCCAGATACTTGAAAACAAGAGTCTTGTTATCACCTTAATAATAATGTGTGATTCAATCACAGTTATTTTATGTAAAACTCACAGTGGAGCTCATGAAATTATTTGAACATTGTTGAGCACTTGATAAAGAAAAGAAATGTCTAAATTAAGAAATAAGAAAAAAGAATGCAATGTAACTTAAAGGAATGAATTTAGCTCCTGTGAGGAGCAAGAAGTGAGCACCAGGTCTTGCGGGGTGGAATCCACCCTGTTTTTTCGGTCATTGCATTATTAAATATAGCCCCAGTGTCATAGGGCTATCTTGATCCTGAAAGCTTGCTAAATATACCCAAATGTAGAAAATTCTACACATGATTATAACCTTTTTTTGAAAAGAATCATGTGGTGCCCGCCTTTTCTCTACATCGAAAGCCCCTCAGCTATACACCACAATTTGCCCTTTATTCTAACATGTTTTTATGCCTTTTTGAAAAAAACATTAGATCCAAGATGATTTTAAGAACATATGTAAAATATCAGAATAAAAAAAAGTTCATGCATTTAAAAAAAAAAAAAAAAACTTTTCATTTTAAAATCATTTAACATTATTGTTCAACATATTAGCCAATGTTCTAGTATATGTAAATCATGGATGATTTATTGAACATACATATTTATTAAATCATTTGTAAATAATACTTTCTCTATACTAATTCCAACTGACCTCAATAGGTAGAAAATACATTTTAGGGTAATTTCTAGTTTTACTTGTTTTCCCCTTTTTCCATAATCTATCATTTTTATTCTATGATCCAAAGAACATGTAAAGACAGATCAATACTCTATCTGTATCACTTTTATATTTCTAGATGTCATATTATCTATAGGATGGCTAATATAGCCCATTGATTAATTATTCGATTTTTTTTATTTTAGCTTTCCACGCTTTATGAAATTGTTCTGATTTAGTATCTTCATCCACCATTCTGTTCACCGTCAACTGCTTGAACACAACAATTCTACAGTAGATTAACAATCATCTTTGAACTTTTTGGTTGTCTTGTTTCTTGAGTCTCTTTTCACTAAAATCATCCTTCACATTCATCCTTCACGTTCAAATCTGGCACACTATGAAGGAAATTAAGTTAAGAGATCTAGGATAGAGCATAACAAAAAAAGTAAGTATTAATTTAAATAATCCTTTTCTCTTTTTCCTTTAATGATCTAGGATAAAAAAGTGAAATCCTTAACCATTCATTCTTTGCTTGAACCCTAACCGTGCCTACTTACCTGTAAACATGTATAGTGTGTGTTCATCTCCTTCTGAATAATATTTCTTTTCCCTTTTTTCCTTGAAGGATTTCTAGTGTTTGGGATTTTGAATCAGGATGTTTTGTTTTGTTTCACAAGAACACATTTTCAACTACTTTGTCATCCTTTTTTATGAAAATGTTATACACAACTGAAGATATATTATTAATAATTTTGAAGGGACCTTTGCAAAAGAACATACATTTATTTGTTATACTCTTTTCTTTTAAAAATTAAATAGAAAAACAGTCTCCACTTTTGTATTCTTTGCATTAAACTTTTGTGTCATAAAATATTTTTTCACTATCAGAAAAAGAAGCATGAAGCAGATGATTCCCTCATCATGCAGACCAGTGTCAACATACACTCATTTACCATCCGCTGATGTTTGAACAAGACCAATAAAGTCCACCTCTGTATTGGACAACAGTATTGTCAATCTTCTTTTAGGTAAGGTTATACTGTGTTGGTGAACTTGGTTGGAATTGGGCCCAAACTAGACAGCGTTTGTATACAAAGTGATGTTTTGTGACGTGTGGCCAAATTGCAAATTTCCTTAAAATGTCCAAGACTTATGATCTCCTTTATACCCTGCAGTGATGGTGTCATGTGTATGATACATGATCAAACCCTCTGAAGACATAGGTACAACCCATTGAGTAATTCCAGATCTAGGCTTTCAAAACCAAGAGTTCATTGTGTAAATAGGATAGTTTCTTGATTTTCAATACTATTAGTACATCTTCTTTTTCTGCACAATCTTGTTCTGAGGTTGGGCTCGTATCAGTTTCCTTGATATAATCATAACATATTTTCAATATTGGATCATCACTATGACCAGTTGTTAGGTCTTTATCTGCAGTCTCTCAACGCAATTGAACGACCGGCAGCTCACGTTCTCTTTTAGTTTGTATTCATGTAATGCCTGATATCTGTATTTCTCTTAATAAAAGTTCAATTTCCATATATTCTTCTTTTCTTGTGCCTCCTTTTGAGGTAATTTCCTTGTTTATCTGCACCTGGTACTTTCGAATGTCCTTTTATTTTCTTCCAATAAATTGTCATTACATTTTCAAGCACAAATTACCAAATGTTTGTATCAATGTGCCATGATTTATAGTTTCCTTATTATAGGTTAACGTTCCTCTAGCTTTCCAACCTGATGGGTATTCTACAAAACTATTCCTAGCATATTCCGAAAGGGTAAGTACCACTAAAGCTTTTATCTGATTCTGGGTGGCTGTGTTCAGAGCACTTGATTGTTCCTTGAAACAGTTGTGTACACAGCAGATTGAATTCTGCCATTATTGACCCAGACGTTTCCTATTCCATGGACTCTTTTTTTTTACTCTTCATTCATATGGGAAGTGCAGCCATCCACATTGGTAGATTTTTACAAATTACATTTTCAAATTATTTTTGTGATCACTTCAGGTAATCCTAAACATGGTCATCACATTTTAACTCTACAGTATCTCTAAATTGTGCACAGTCTTGTAATTCCGCCAAAGCTTGAGCAACAGGACTCTTTTTCTTCTCTTCATATTTTGCTTCCACTGGAAATCAGTGCATCAATAAAATCCATGAGGTAATCCTAGAATTAGAAAGACTTCCAGACCTATTTTTTTACTTTAAAGATGTGGTAATAGTTGGTGTGCATTTTCTATGTTTGCGTTCTCACCTTGCCAGATTGGATGAAAGTGCTGCAAAGCCTATATCCCTGTTAGTAATTAATGTTCACATTAGTTTAAATGATGTCAATTTGTGGAAATGCTTTAGTAGCCTCAGCTGTCACCTTTTCCTTATCCTCCTGTTCTTGATACAAGACTGTGTCACGCTGATCTTGGAAAAAAAACAATCTCTGGAAGAATCCTGACCTTTAATTGGAAAAACAAGACATGGAGCTTGTGGCCATACATTTATTCAGATGAATAGTTGCCCCAATGCTGCTCATCTCCCTCTGCTAAGGAATGCCTTTTGAAAAATAATTTGGTAAGTGGTTGTTCAATCTCAGCTTACTCCACTATATATTTCATACTGTAATCGGTCATATCCAACAGACCTCTACATTTCTGAAGATTTGTAGGATCTTTACATTTTTGTAAAGCTTGCATAATTTTCTTTTGGTATTCAAACCTTCTGTTGGAACTTCATGACCTGAAAAATTAACTTTTATCATTCACCATGTTTCCTTCAGCAAAGAGACGCTGTCTCCAGCATTTTGCATTTGTGCCAAGGCATGTTTGATTTCTTAAAAATGTGCATAACGGTGTCATTCCTAACTCTTCTGTAAAACGTCATCTACGTGTATCAGACTGACACACTCTTCAGCATCAGCCATAGGCTCAGGTAGACAGATGTTAAACTCACTCCCGTTGTTAAAAAAAAACATAAGGTGTTAGAGTGCGGCACAATTGTTTTGATTTCAACATGAACCAAATATGTGTTGAATAGCTGGATATAACTTTACACATCAGTATCCTGAGGTTAAATCTAAAGGGGTGAATATCTAGAAAACCTGGATCTGTGGATGGTTGGCAGTAGCCATCTAGAAGCTGGAACTTAATTATTCACCTCTCTCCAATTTGCACACGATCGCCACTGACCATTAGGTTTCAGTACTCTCGGAATAAAGTTATTGAAAGTACTATACACTGTGTGATGAATCACAGGATTCAGTCACTTCTCTCTAGGGGAAGCCTTTTCTTGTGAAGCTAGGGAGGTGAGTCATCTACTTGATATTCCCACTAAGGGTGGCGGCAAGTGGGAACTCACAGGGAGAGACTCCCCTCCTGGGGACAAGGACTCACGTTCTGACAAGGAACTCCATTTCCATCACAATCGGAAACACCCTGAGGCTATATAGTTCACCATTAAACCAGAATCATCCTATATCTGCTGTTGCAAGGTCTCTGCAGAAGATAACTACTAGTGGAAACCTAGGAGTGAGAAAGAATACAGAATTGCCTGGCACTGTGATGAAAAAACCCAACTGAGTTATGCTGAGTCTGAGCCCGACACAAAGAAATAACTGCTACTGGGAACTGGGGAAGCCCCAGGACAGCCTCATAAAAAGGAGCAGAGCCAGAAAACCAGAAAGAGAGCGTGACTCAGTAGTTTTGAATCAGCTGGAGGGAAGCTGGTTACCGGGAGAAAACGCTTTTCTCAGTGCGAGTGAGAAGCAGGAATCCAGAGGTGCCTGAACGGCACTGTGTGAACACTGGAACCGACAAAGCTTGCAGGAGAGATACCGATTACTGGAGGGACATTTGAGAATCAAGCATGAGAGACCAAAATGGTGGCTGGGAAGTGCCCAAGACACAATGGAACACAGAGAAAGAGTTCTTACCTGCTGGTGGCTGTGGAGGAGATGGAGAGAAAATGCCTGAAGAGTGAAAATCCTAGAAGGACTCAGAATATGCGTTCCAGTGAATGTGAATACATTGAGAAGAGTGAGAATCACAAAGTGACTCTGCATACTAGTCCCAGTGAACGTGAATACATTAAGGATGGTGAGAATCACAGAGGGACTTAACTTACTAATCCCAGTGAATGTGAATACACTAGAGAATGTGAGGATCACAAAGGGACTCAGCATACTCGTCCCAGTGAATGTGAATACAATAAGGAGAGGGATAATCACAGAGGGACTTAACCTAGTCATCCTAGTGAATTTGAATACACTAGAGAGTGTGAGAATCACAAAGGGACTCGGCATACTCGTCCCAGTGAATGTGAATACAATAAGAAGTGTGAGAAGCCTACAAAAGCACAACCTAATTATCACAGTGATTGGGAAGCTTGTGAAATAAGTAAAGCAGGTCACTGGGTACATTAAAGACAAGGGTACCACAAGGGATAAAAAAGTTATATTCCAAAAACTCCAAACCAGAGGAGCTGGTGTCCGGAAAGGAACAGTTTCCTACAATAATTGAGAGGAGCGGAGCAAATAAATATTTAGAGACCTGAGCACCCAGATGAAGGAGCTTGGAACCACAAACCAAAATAAAGAAAAGGAAGTGGAGAAATGCCCTGAAGAACTGAACAAACTGGTACAGGGAATAGCAAGAAGCTACTTGAACACCCTATATTGAGAGACATTAGCTGGCTAAGTAACTCCAGGAGAAGGGAGTCGTTATCCTGGGGTCTTTAGTTAGTAAGAGCAAGTGATAGGGTTGTAAGGGTGCAGAAATAAGGGTCGGACATAAAGGTGTCAGAGTTTTGGTTAAAGACTTTTATCAACCAATTAAAGAGTTTGAAATAACACCTCTCTGTCCCTAAAGCTAAGAGGGGTTTTCCTGCCCTGTCTAATGTAAATGTCATGATGTTAAATAAATAGTCTGTCAATGTCACGTCTGAAAAAGCCTGCTTCCTGCCCTAACACTAATAAGTTAAACCTAAAGTGCACAGATACTACATTCACAACTAAAGTGATAATGGCAGCGCTTGTCAACAGAAAGTTCCCGCTATCTCGGGCTGTCAAATAAATAAAGCAAGTGTTCCTTTTCTACAAAGTAGTATCTGAATGACTGGGGAGGAGCTCCTTTCCCCAGGATTCCTTCTTGTTTCAGTTCACAGGGAAGGGTCTTCTCTCCTCCTTATGTGACTTCTTAAATACCTCCAAAAGTAAACACAGTGTTCACTCAGCCAGGGGACTTGTCTCCCTTCCCTGGGCTTTCCGAGATTTCCCAAAGTTGTACAAAAGTTCTCTGTTTTTCTGTGCTTTCTTTACTGAACTTCACCTTAGTCTCAGTCTTTTAAATGGGTGTAGGTTCCAGACTCGCACTGGGGTATTACACCAGCGTGGTGCACTCTTCTGCCAAGAGTAGGTGTTTTCCTTGTCTGTCTCTGTTTCTCTGAGGGTCCCAGACCCTCTTGTTTTCTGGCTTTCATATGGACGCGGGTCTCAGACACGCAATGTGCTTTCACAATAGCTTGCTTCACTCTCCTGCCAACCAAATGTTTTCCTCTGGAATGTCTCTGTTTCTCTCATGTGTGGCATGGCCACTAATTGCCATAGGATCTGAAAGTGAAGGAGTGTTGTATAAGTCCGGGAGTGGTCAAGTAAGGCGTAAAGAAGTGGGTAAAGCAGTTTACGCCATGCTTTACCACTCCATTACATTTTTCCTTCTGTTTGAAAGCCGAGTAGCGGCATGAGGTAGGAATCAGGTTTCCGCTGTGCATTTCTGCTCATTCTATAAAAAGCATGATTTAATGCCAGCATTTATTTTTGCGCAGGTCTTAAACTAATGGATGCCTGTGAAAACCGTTGGCATGCACCACCTGATAAAAGTGGGCAAATTCCATAGGAAGCCATTGTAAATGCCATCTGCACAGCGTAATACACCATCTGTAGAGCGTAATATGCCATCTGCAAAGCATAATATGTAATCTGCAAAGAGTTATATGCCATCTGCAGAGTGTAATATGCCATCTGCAGAGCATAATATGCCATCTGCACAGCATAATACGCCATCTGGCACCCACTGTAAATGCCATCTGCAAAGTGGAATATGCCATCTGCACAGCATAATATACCATCTGTAGAGCGTAATATGCCATCTGCAGAGCGTAATATGCCATGTGCAGAGCATAATATGCCATCTGCACAGCGTAATATGTAATCTGCAGAGTAATATGCCATCTGCTCGGTCTAATATACCATCTGCAAAGCGTAATATGCCAGCTTCACAGCGTAATATGTCATCTGCAAAGAGTCATATGCCATCTGCACAGCATAATATGCCATCTGCAGCGCGTAATATGCCATCTACACAGCGTAATATGCCATCTGCAAAGAGTAATATTCCATCTGCACAGCGTAATATGCCATATGCAAAGCGTAATATTTAATCTGCAGTGTGATATGCCATCTGCACTGTGTAATATGCTGTCTGTAAAGTGTAATATGCCATGTGCACTGCGTAATATGCATCTGCAAAATGTAACATGCCATCTTGAACCCATTGTAAATGCCATCTGCACAGCGTAATATGGCATCTGCACAGCATAATATGCCAGTTGCACAGCGTAATATGCCATCTGCAAAGATTAATATGCCGTCTGCATCCATCTGCACAGCGTAGTATGCCACCTGGAACTCATGTAAATTATATCTGCACAGCGTAATATGCCATCTGTAAAGCGTAATATGCCATCTGCAAAGTGTAATATGCCAGCTGCAGTTACATTTTTGACATAACGGAGAGCAGAAGAAAGAGTAAAAGCGATGTTGCCTGTATCTGCGCCTCCATTTGGCTCTTTGTTTTGTAAACGTGGAAAGGTGCATGCTGGTACTCAACAGCACTAATGTTGGCTGTCTCCTGCATGCCCCCATTTTTTACAGATGTCCCATAGCTCGACAACAATGTAAATGATAAATTGCAATGGGGATTCACAACAAGTTGTATAATAGTGCAATCCCATCGGAAAACGGTCTGTGAGTCGGCGCATAAGCATCCCTTTTAAATGTAACGTCATATGTATGTCAACATTTTGTAAAATAAACATTAAAAACGAACTGAAGTTTTTTTCCCGGCTTTGCTTAAAATGAGCGTCAGGATTTTGTGCACATCTCAAAGCTCTATTTTAGACGTTTGGGAACGCACTGTCTCTAAAATGCAAGCTGCTGAGCCCTGCAACAAAAACCGAATCTCCCGGCATCTGCAGTTCAAAAGAGTGCACAACCCTCGCCCGAGGCGCTTTAGGCGCCATAATCAACACACTCGCTGTTCTGTGGCTTTAATGATGGTGTCACTAAGAGCGGGGCCCTTAGTTATTCCCTGTCTGCTGGAGGTAATTGGGTGGAGGGGAATTCCCCCAAGCCGAGTCCATTCAGCAGAGGAAAGGAGAGAGGAAAAGACATCTTTTCAGCCCAGACGACCTGCCAAAAGCAGTCCACGCTATTCAACAGATTGCAAATTGGATTCCAATTAATAGTAAAGGTTGCTCCAGCTCCGGAGAGGAACACACCATTTTTCATTCCGTTAGCTCAGGTTGCAGGGCGTGCGACCTTTTCAGGGTTTTTCAAAGATGGGGTGCTTGTCGTGAAGGGGTCTCTGTGTGTCAACGTTCTTCCTATGTGCGCTATATAAATGACTAAATACATCAGTTCATAAAGTCTGGGATTCCGCAGGGGCCTTGCGCCTGTCCTTGGCTAGATACGGGTGTACTCTGAGCTCTTGCATGGCACTGGACATCTTTTTTAAAAAATATTTTGTTATTGATTTAGTTGAAATTGAATGAAGCTTTCAACATAACAAAATAAATGAGGTATGCACATTCCATTAGAATATGCAAATCTTTATCAGCACATAAAGACGTTTCGTCCGATCTAAAAATGGTTATTTCACATCTCCATTTGTTATAGTAAAATCAGTATTAGTTCATTAAACCTAAAACTGAATCAACTTAGATTAAGTGACATAAAAAATAAATAGTCATCAAATAAGGGCTGAAAGTACATCTTTATTTTCATCAACAAGGCAGGGCACAAGGTCCGCAAATGTTCTGCTGTTTCGGGAGGATAGCTCAGGGGCATCGTGCTCGCCTTGGAAGCCAGATGACACGGAGCAACACAGGTTCGATCTCCGGGCCAGTGCTTAGAAACCTCTGGGTATTAAGCGAATTATAAATAACCATTCATATCATATCTCATATCGTACACATATCTGCCACAAATTAAGCCGAAATCTCCTGAACTGTTCTCTACGTTTCGCTGCCGGAAATCATGGCACTTGAAATAAAAGCAAGATTAGCATGTGTCTAGGGGAGTTGATTAGCATGTGTCTAGGGGAGTTGATTAGCATGTGTCTAGGGGAGTTGAGGTAGCAGATATGAGTAGGATCTTGAAGGAATTACCTGGAGGGTGCCGTCGTGTGTACAAGTACTACACCTACAAGCCCGCTAGCACTTGCACAGTATCGTGCATGCTGCAACATGCTCCATTTTGCTGTATTTTCTTCTGTATTTACCTCTATTACTGCATAAAAATGCAAGTGCTAAAAGGAAAAAATGCTGTCAGCGAAATACATTGCAACTGTACAATGATACAGGTTGCATGCCGACAGATCTCAATGTCTCGGGAGGATAGCTCAGTAGCAACGTGCTCCCCTTGGAAGCAAGACGACACAGAGCAGCACAGGTTCGATCCCCGGGTCTGCGCTTAGAAACCTCTGGGTATTAAGCGTGTTATAAATAACCTATCATATCATAACACAACACAGGAGTTATTTACCAGCAGTTCCAGGCCTGTAAACTCAATTTATCAGCTGAAAACAACGAGGAGAGATAATCATTGCTAGGTGGTAATAACTGCTTGCATAGCGCAAAGGTGCAATCTTTGTAGCTAGCACTCCTTGCTTGCGGTGGGGGTGGGGGCACGTTCAAAGACATAGCCAGGATTGTCTATCAAGTGTGGCCTGAAGATAATGTAGTTGGACCCACTCTAGTGACATTAACACCTGTAAATGCCCACACAGCACTGCTGACTCAGCATTTACAGATTTTGGGCGGGCCTTCCCGGCTCAGGCCCTACCCTGTCTGCTCCTCTGGCCACGTTTTGACACTTTTTCCAAGTTTTCACACAGAGCACAATGCAATCCTCATGCAAAGTAGGTACATAAAATCAAAAGAGATGACCACAACCTCACCAATTATACATAGCTGTCAACTGACCCGTGACTTCCGTGTTAGGTGACCCCCACCCCGCACCTCCTCCACCCGCGAGAAGGCCGCTGATGATCGTTGTAGATGCAAAGTGATCCTTTCATCTGGTACAATGGTTTTACTGACGTCTGCTTCTGCCAAAGTCACAGAGCTTTGACCTCCTGTGACCTCGTAAAGTTTGCAGAGCCGCAGCCCAGAATACAAACAAGGCATATAGATGCTGCTGCCTCTGCTCCAAAAAAAGGCAGTTTAAGTGCCTTGGAGTCGAGCGCAGAAGTTATTGGTGGGGCTGGGTTGAAAATAATGCTCCTTTATAAAAAATCAATAAGGCACTGTGTAGACAGATATTCAAGTGTTTACGATAGTGAATGCACATTGTGAGAACAGTTTTGCCCAGGATCATAAGGCACTCTAGAGCAATTTCACCACTTCTGAATGCCTATCAAAGGGGAACTCACAAGTGCACTGCAGTGCACATTTCTGCTGAGTGATACAAATAACACAAAGTGCTCGTCTGTCAAACTAAGCCCAAATTAAGATAAACTAAGGAACTGTTACCTCGATTGGGGCAAATACGCTTAAATGCACTATTAAACACTATTACAAAAAGGTAAATGAAAGTAATCTGTGATTGCTTCTAATTCTAATGCAACTGTCCTCAATGTGGTGGGTTCACATCACATGTTGTCCTTTTCATGAGGTGGGCGGAGCTATGTAGATTAGCCACTTTTCTGGAGTGCGGGGCAAGTGACCCTTGAGCCCATTGTGAAAAGTTGGCATTGTGAAGAATCTGGACTAGAGCGGAGCCCACCCGCCTTTGAGGTTAGGGAGGTGAAGCCCACTAAGACCCTCTCTAGGGGTCTGGGCAAGTGGGATCTCACTGGGAGTGACTCCCCTCTAGAGGACATGGCCTCCCATTCCTGTAAAGAATTGTCTGTCCAAAAGAACTTGTCTGCCTATATGGGAATCAAAAAGACTGATGTTATTACTATGTTGGATTCAACAAACAGTGACACTAACTCAATCTCTTTGGCTTCAGGTAATGATGGTTTCTGCCTGAATGCAGCTGCTAAAGAAAAACAACACATCCCTTTCATTAATGACAGCAAACTTAAAAAGACCTGTGTTAAGACGGGTTTCTGAACTCTGACCTAGAGGGAAGAGCTTCAGAAGGCCACCCTAGTTACTTGGAACAGGGTAAACCTCTGGACAAGCCAGACCAATGAAGGTAGTTTGGTGGCGGTCAAGACTAGGTGTCAGGAGGGGTGAGGGTGACTGAAAGACCTCAATGAGCACACAGAGTAAGGGACACTTACAAATCACTCTGTCAGGTGTATATATCAAAAATACAAATACATTTATGTCAAGGCCTAATGTTCACCACACAATAACAATCACAGTAATACTTTTAGATCAATACAATCCTATCTAAATACATATATAAAAGACCAAGTGGCCTAAAGGATTAATGGATAGAATGGGTCCACAACCTAGAAAAGGAAGGAAGCAGGTAGTGCAAAGAGTGTTTAGGCAATTCTGGATCAAAAACAATCCGAACTGAAAGGCAGTCCAGACCATAAAATGAGGGGAGCCTATTGCTCAAATGTACTTGCAGTGCTGGTGCACGCGGTAGTGTAGTTGGGAAACACGGGGTATCTTCAGTGGGCTGAAGCAGCTCAGGAAGGCAGGTGAGGGGATGAAGAATAAGTTCCCACTATTCGTGGAGGGTCTCTCCAACAGGGCAGAGCAGGTTCCAGAGTTCGTAGAACTCTGGAGTTTCCAGAGAAACTAGTTTGCTAGTTCGTACTATTAGTGGAAAGGAGAGGGGCCCTCAAGGGCCACTTGTGCGTAAAAATGGATGGAAGCGCTAGGGCCACCAGTTAGGATTGCAATTACTCACTGACCCCCAGCGCACTCCGGACCAAACTTCGGCAGTCAAGCCCACTTTGGTTGCAGGGTCAAGTGTGGCAATTTGGCAGCTCTGTGGCTTTCAGTGACAAAGATACAGTGTTGATTCCCAGAAAGGACAGTGGCGATTTCTCCGCTCTTGGTGGATGGATCAGGCCAGTTTCACTGCAGCAGGCCTCAGGGGCAAGAGGGGCACAAATGCAGCATACCTGTAAAGTTTGTCATCACGTCTGGGCGACACGGTAACCGCGCATACTCCGTTTCGGGCGCACTCATTTTACTACACACCTGGGAACTCCAAGCATACGAAATTCATTGTGAGGATGCCGTGAACACAGAGCTAGCAACGTACCAAGTTTTGAGTGTCTCCTTAAAATGGCGGCGGTATCAGGGCAAAGGTCCTGTGTAAGCTGGTCAGCCCACTGGTTGGCCCAGGGACAATTCCGAGAAAGCTTACTTGCAGGGTTTGATGAAGGTGCTGAGAACATTTGGTCCCACTATTCCAATGGGTCGAAGAAAGTGTTGTAGAATGATAACCGTTCTTTTCCTTTGAATGCTATGATTTCTCCTGAAAAACATCAGGGTTCTTTAGTCAAATTTGTACACCCGATATTTTAATGTTTTATTTTTAAAACACTAAGCTAAAGACCTACTAAACAATCTTGAAACTCTGGGGGATGATGTGGTAAAACAGATGAATTAAACAAATAAGTAGTCAGAACAACAGTTTGTAATCATCACCACTTGTGCGAAGAGTTCTCTGACAATCGCTACTGGCAAGCAAAGATGTAAAGAGGACAATTAGAGCTTGAACAACTTACTCAAATATATTTATGAGTTTAGAGATATCAAACACAAAGGCACCATTCATTTATTCAGGTATGATTTTTATAACACACCAAATTGAGTTAAACTCTTCAAGAGAACATCATTTCAAACTCTTTTCATATTTTAGTAAACTAAGTGTTGATAGGTGCCTTATAAGTCCAGTTAAACTCTAGTTACAGCCATTCTCCAATGCTCTCCATCGGGACTTCTAAACTGCGAAGAACGACATCTCATAATTAGGAGAAGATGACAGTGTTACACACTCCTTTGTACAGGCACCACTTATACCTGCATCTCTTTGGTGTTTTGGGTCAGACTATTATGTAAAAGAGGATTGGATGGGCCAGGATTTTAAACAGGTTTGAAGAGCCTTCCACGTCACCAGTAAAGCAATGGTTAAACCCTTACCTAATTTTATACTAAGGAATACCTAGTAGAATACGACTATTAAAAGAGTGCCCATAATGAAAGATGTTCTCATATCTTTTCAGTTCATAGGGAGCAGTTCACTGTTTAAAGAAAAACACAATTTTAATTACTAAACAGATCTCACTCTGAAAGGAATTATGAGATGTTCCAATATGCTGAATACATATTAGCCACTCACACTCTCTGTAAATGAGGTGACAGAATAATTGAGGAGTACTCCCACAATAGACCTCAGGGGAAGGGGTGTGTGCAAAACAAAGGACCCCAGTATGTAGAAAACAGAAAGCAATTAGTATGGGCCCTTTGTAGAGCTGAGAACACATCAAGCAAAATGCATGAAAGAACAGCATATTGCCACTTACTATATGAAAGCTCCTAGAGAGTGGAGGCAACTCGATCTGTTCATGGTCCTGGAAGAAAAGTGTCTGTATTGCGAGTATGACAGGGAGAGGTGATTAGGAAGCCTACCCTACCACTTGAGAACTGAAAGAAATGAGGGGAGGTGAACCTAAGGAATGTGTGAGCTTATTACAGCAAATGGAAAAACCAGCCCGATCAATGTGATGTTGCCTTTCAAAGACCAAGCCAGGCAAATGCAGCTTTTTATTTTTGTATTCCATTATCTTTCCACTACTTACAAATTGTTAAATGAAATTCACATAACAAATTACAATGATTTCATGTATCGTAAGAAGAAAATAAAATGCAAGAGAAAGCAATTGACCGACAAAGATAAACATCAATTATAGAAGACAAAACAATTAGAATTGATCCCTTGCAGTTAATAGCAAGTATACTAAAACCTTTCAATTTATAAGGAAACATTCAGACATTGAAACACATCTAAAGTCTTCCAATAGATATGAATAACCTTTGTCAACTTGTCATCTCTCAGTGAATCCGCCCACAAGGAAGGATCACTCTCAGAGATCCTACAGTTGTGGAGAAATTCGATTCGTCTACGTTTCAGATGGAGAGTTGCACCAAAGTACAGAATTAGATGTTTTAGCGTTTCTTCAGAACTTGCGTCCTTACATAGTCTACAGTTTCTGTTATGTGCCAACAACCGTAGTCTGGGCCCCGTAGTTTGTAGGGTTGGAAGTAGATTGACTCTGAATCTTACGATCAAAGAACGTACTTTATAGCACAGGAATACAGATACATATTTAACCAGACATTTTCTTTTCCTTGAAAAACACACACCTATATTCTTTGTACAGTGAGAAAGCGTTAAGACCATTAATGGTCAAACACCAGCCAAAAGTGAACAGTGTCACCATCATCAATTCTGGAGTTTCAATTAGATTAATTTCCTTCAGACTCAAATTCTCTTATAAGAGTTTCATGTCGAACACACATTTATTTAATGAGTGGAATACTCTTGTCTTTTAGCACAAGATGTAGAGGCTCAAACAGTTGGGTAGAGGTACCAACATTTTGTAATTAATAAGCAGTTTGGGCCACGCAACTCTAGCAGCCAAGGAAACTAGGCCAAACTCTTGCCGAATAACACCATTTTGTACACAGAGGAGACCCAAACCCCTCTTCCAGATCTTCTCCTCCGAGGAATTCAGGTAAGATCCAAGATCATAAAGTGATCATTCCAAACTATATGTTAAGCATGGGACAACCTTGTCCCAGTAGTATTCCTTCAACGGAAGTAACGAGAAACCACATATTGAGACGCATTCTCTTTAACTGGGCTATGAAAGATTTTGATTTAGTTCTTAGGCCCTTCTCTATTGTCCTTCTGGGCTCCTTGTATGTTATGCTGAAACCTAGATATCGCATAGAGGAGGTAGATACCAAAAAAGCATTGCCCACTCCCCATCCCATCACTTTCGGTATTTGCCTTTTAGAGAAGATCCCTATTCTTCATTTACATGCATTGATGGTCAAATTATTCTGAACTACGTAGTTGGAAAAAGCTGTCAATTTATGCTGAAGTCCTACAGGAGTTAAGTGAAAGAAAAGTAAATCATCGGCAAATGCCAACCGATTGATTTTTAGGGGTCCTAATCTAATGGGATTAGATGTTATTGAGTCCCATAATTTGTCCATATCCGAAAGATATATATTTCAGAGAAGGGGAGCAAACAAGCATCTCTGTCTCAATCCCAATGTGATGGTAATGGGGCGCGACAGGTGACCTTCCTTAGATAGCCTAATCTGCAGCAAGGCGTTCTGATGCAGCAAATACAGCAATGTTACCAGAGGTGGATGAATCCTCTTCTTTAACAACATATGCCACAGATTGTATCTAATAACTGTATCCGAGGCACTCAAGTGGTCCAGCGAGGCCATATAGATGGTTCCACTGGACCCTGCCACCACAGAGGCTCAACTGTGAGAGAGGATGGTTCCATTTAGAGTGGTGCCCACATGCCACCTAAAGCCAATCTGACTTGCAGCTAGAATACCAGGTTTACTGACCGAGAGCTCAGACTCCTTTAGAACTATAGCTGAAAAGATTGTACTTATGGCTTCCAAAAGGGTGTTAGGTCTTTAGTTGGATCGATTAGACAAATCACCATTTTTTTTATATATCAGTAGAATGATAACTACTCTCCGTGAGGGGGGAATTAGACCTGTTGCAAGAATCAGAATCTGAACAGATCAGCCAGAATAGCTGCCCAAAAGATTGGATCTTTCTTTAAAGTAATCGGGGCAAGATTATCTGGGCCCCTAAACCCCTTGATTTTCATTATTAGGAATTCAGTATCTTCTAGGTCTATGCTGTTCAAGAGATAGCCTGCAATATATTGTGTGATAACTCGGGGCATCACCCCCTCTCCTGGATCTTTAAAAGTGTTTGAATAATATGTGATCCTTTTTCCTCAATTATGATAGATTCATCGTCCACCTCCTCCTTTTCAACAGTTCTAGATGTACGTTTCCACAATTGCATGGCATCTTGTTTGACTAGATGCCTGTATGCCACTTGGCTATCTTTTAGACGCAATTGGAATTTCAAAACTTTGAAATAATTTCTATAATGCTGCTTAATTTTCAGTTTCTCAGATAACACTTCTTTCTCTGTTAAATTGCAATGCTGGGGATTGCATAGCTGAAGGTTTTTTTTTTTGGGGGGGATTTTGCCACTCTGGGATCAAAATAATGTGCATGCTTGTTATGGGCGAAAAGCAGATCTCTTGGTAGCAAACATTTGTTCACAGTGGTTTTAAAATTCCTGCATGAGAAGGGATGCAACCTCCAAGGTCTTGCAGCAACCTCCCTAATACTATTCAATAGGGAGGTGTTCCATCTCACCCTAGTCCCTCCATTTCATACTTATAGAAAGGGAAGCTAACCACATAATAAATCTAATTGAAATAGGTTGATGATCACTGCAGTGTTCTGCCAGGATAGTTAGTGTCGAGCAGTGGGGGCAAGATACCCAAATATGATCCATCCATGAGGAGGCTGTGCCCCATGGCCGAGTGTAAAGAGGCTTTTCTCCCTCGTCCCCCTTAGGCAGCTCTGAAAAGAGAGCTCACATTGAGAAAAATTCACACCAAGCTTCTCCCCTCTGCTTTGACACCCTGCTGGACTTTTTCAATCTAGGTGAGTTAGATTTAAACATTGCAATTACACAGTCAACGTTGAAATACCCCCCTTGCTACAATTTTTGGAGGTACACCCCAATTCCAGCCAACAATCCAATATGGATGACAATTCTTCTTTGTATTTGTTTAGTGACACCTTTTCAGGGTTCCAGTACCTATTCAACAAAAGGATTTACATATTGATCTTAGCTATTTTAACCCTAATAGCCAGGATTGCAAAATAAGCATCACCAAACAGGGAGGCCTCAAGACCGAAAGCCAATATGTATAAATATTGATAGGCCCCTACTGGGTCATCCTAACTCAGATTTTTTGCTGATTCAGAACAACCCTGGAAACCATTGAGAAAATGAGGGAGAAGCCATCGTTTCATGGAACATACAAATGTCATAACCACATAACCATGTGGATTCTGGATCGAGTAATTGTCATGACCCGGCGCAATTGCCCCTTCTGGACCTCATGGTCATTGTCACGAAGGGCTTGTACTCCTTCTTCCTCCCAACATGGCCGTACCAAGCTCCGTGCTACGCACTAGCTTTCACGTCGTGGCACGTACTATAAATTGGTCACGGCCCTGCGGGTCCGCGCGTCTCAACGCTATCTTCGGTAGTGACCCGACGTGTGCTTACTCTCTACATTGATTTCCTTGATCTTCTTGCTTCCTTCCTTGCCTTTATCCTGTTCCCGGATTTCCCCCCCTACTTACTCGTTCTACGCTAATCCTGGATACCCTGGAACCACGAACTTCCCGGAACTCTGAAAGCGTCCTGAAACCTGACGAGGCTCGGCGAGCAAATTCAAGACCCGAAACATCCACAGGAAGAGTCCTGCGGCCGAAAAAAGGAGATCCCGATCACAGGTGAGACGGGGGAGATTTACGACAGTTTGAGACGCCAAACGATCAATACAGATTCTACCATAGAGAATGCTATTCAGGACCTGATGCGCGGAATGCAAGAACTTTCCACAGAGATGCAGAATTTAAAAGCCGAGAATGCGGCGCTAAGACAGCTTGTCTTGTCACGTGACTCCACGAACAAGGACAGCGTACTATTGGGAGGAGTGGTTGATAAATACGACGGTTCAACAAAGACCTTAAGTGGATTCCTGGATTCTTGTTTGGTACATTTTACCTTCAAGCCCTACTATTTCTCAACTCCTAGGGCTAAGGTGCGCTTCATAATATTGCATCTTTCCGGTAATGCCCTTACATGAGCCACTCTTTTACTCAATTCAGGGGATGCTCTCCTGGATGATTATGAAGGCTTCATCGCGGAACTCAAGACCATGTTTGAACGTCCAGAGCTGGTCCACGGTGCTCAAGAGAAGTTACTCGACTTCCAACAAGGATCTCAAGACATGTTGACCTATGTTACCAGATTCAAACAGCTAGCCAAAGAGGCGGACTGGCCCCTGGAAGCCAGTTTTACCTTATTTCGCAGAGGTCTAAATGAAGAGATTAAGAACGAATTAGCCAGAGTGGCACGTCCTAGTTCATTCCAGGCCCTCCTGGACTTGTCTATGCAAATAGACTTCAGAATCCAAGAAAGAAAGGCCGAAAAGAAAAAGAATAAAGTCTCAATTCAAAGAAACTCCCCAGAGAATACTACAAGGACCGAATCTGCCAAGAATCTGAGCATTGATTCTGAACCCATGCAACTCGGAGCCTTTCGTGGACCAATTTCCCCGCAGGAAAGGTTAAGAAGGATACACACTGGCTTATTCATGTATTGTGCCTCAGATAAACATCTAGTTAAAGAGTGTCCTCTGGCTCCTCCCCGACGCTCGGGAAACGCCAGCTCCCGATCCTAAATGGAGCAAGGTTTCGGGAGAGCGATGGTTGCTCCACATCAATTCCATCCTTGAACTCTCCTGGACAAAACAAATTGGTGATATTACAGGCCTTTTTATCGCCATCCAAGGACAAGGTCTACCCCATACTGGCCTTGGTGGATTGCGGAGCAATGGGAGTCTTCATTGATCAAGATTGGGTAAGAAGTCATAACATTCCATATGAAGCAAGAAGTTTTTCACAGCCAGTGGAAGGAATTGACGGAAGACCTCTTTCCTCAGGACCCATAAGTCTGCAAACAAGGGAGATCCATCTTTCCATAAATCATCATCAAGAAAGGATTGTGTTTGACATTATAAAACCAGTCCATTACCCCTTGGTTCTGGGCATGCCCTGGTTACAAAGGCACAATCCATATATTAACTGGACGGCCGGATCCTTATTCCTGGGCTCTGAGTAATGTATGAACCATTGTTTAAACCTGGATACCTCAGTCACAGCTCCTATAAGTCTACCAAGGTGTCCAGAGACACCACTCATGGTTTCCAATATTGTACAAGTTCCAGAGATCTATCAAGGGTATGCTGATGTATTCTCTATTGCCATTGTTCAAGCCTTGCCTCCACATAGACCCGAAGACTGTGCCATAGATACTGAACCCTCAGCAGTGATTCCTTTTGGCAGGATGTTTATCCTTTCAGAACCCGAAAAGAGAGCCCTCCGTTAATACCTAGACACTAATCTTGAGAACGGCACCATAAGACCTTCAAAATCACCAGCTGGTGCTTCATTGTTCTTTGTTCCAAAAAAGGATACTAAAGAGCTCAGACCTTGCCTGGACTATCGGGGCCTAAATCAATACACCCTGAAAGACAGATACCCTCTACCCCTGATCTCGGATATCCTTGAAGCTGTGAGAGGTGCAGTGATATTCACGAAACTGGATCTCCGAGGTGCTTACCATTTCATCCGTATCCGGGAAGGAGACGAATGGAGAACAGCCTTTAGAACACCCTTTGGTCACTTTGAATACCTAGTCATGCCCTTTGGTCTGACCAATGCTCCCGCAGTCTTCCAGCGTTTTATGAATAGGGTGTTCTCTGACATGTTATTTCTCAATGTTATCTTCTACTTGGATGACATATTGATCTTCTCCAAGGACTCCTTGAAACATGAAGAACATGTAAAAGCAGTACTTCAACGTCTCTGTGAAAATCAACTCTTAGCCAAACTAGAAAAATGTTTGTTTCATGTCACATCAGTTCACTATCTGGGATTTGTCCTCAGTTCAGAAGGAATTAGTATGGACCCTTCAAAGGTGAAGGCCATACTGGCTTGGCCCGCCCCAACATCTGTTAAGCAAATACAATCCTTCCTGGGGCTTGCCAACTTCTACTGGAAATTTATTCCCACCTTTTCCGAGATTGTACAACCCATTGTTAATCTCCTGAAGAAAGACATTCCATTTAACTGGTCTATACCACAAGACAAGGCATTCCAATGCTTGAAAGAAGAATTCACCCAGGCCCCCATCCTGGCCCAACCTGACATACATCGTCCTTTTCTAGTGGAAACTGATGCCTCCAATTACGCCATAGGAGCAGTTTTAAAACAAGAATCCGATGATAAGTTAGAACATCCCATTGCTTATCTCTCACGGACCCTGACCACCAGCGAGACTCACTACTCAGTTCTGGAGAAGGAGTTATTGGCTATTCGTCATGCCTTCGCTGAATGGAGACATTTACTCCTGGGTGCTAAATATCCAGTTCAAGTCCGTACTGATCACCAAAATCTTCAGGTCCTACAATCCACGGAGTGCAGAAACAGTAGACAAGCTCGATGGGCCTACTTCTTTGCTCAATATCAATTTCAAATTTCACATGTTCCTGGATCGCAAAACTTGATTGCCGATGCCCTTTCTCGGTGTCCCGACTATGTTCCCTTGGAGGATAAGATCTATCCAAAAATGTTTCCACCCACAATCTTTGTAGCTCAAGCGATCAATCTCCTGGAAGAAATCAGAGCACAGACTGATTATCTGAACTCTGGAAGGACATATCGAAGAAAAATTCCTGGCGTCTGACAATCAAGGAAGGATATTTATTCAAGAACAATTCGGTGGTCATTCCGACAAAAGAACTTCAACAAAAGGTAATGAATCTATGCCATGAAACCCTTCACTACGGCCATCGAGGAGTAACCAACACCTTCCATATTATACAAAGACAGTTCTGGTGGCCAGGGATGAAGTCCAGTGTAGTTCAATATATCAAGACATGTGCTATTTGTAGTCAGAACAAGTACGATAATCAGAGGCCGGCGGGTCTGCTTCTACAACCTAAGTTGCCAACCCGACCCTGGGAAGTTATTGCCACTGACTTTATTGTTGAATTACCACCTTCCCGAGGATATACAACCATTATGGTAACCATTGACTTGTTCACTCATCTAGCTCATTTTACACCATTGTATAAACTACCATCTTCCTCGGAACTTGCTGGAATTTTCCTGGAACATATTTTTCGTCTTCATGGCCTTCCTTCCAAGATTATTTCGGATCGGGGACCCCAGTATATTTCACAATTCTGGAAACATCTCTGTCGTGTTCTAGGAATCCAACGTGCCCTTTCTTCAGGCTATCATCCACAAACCAATGGGGCAACGGAACAAGTAAATCAAACCCTGGAACAATATCTTCGTTGTTTTGCCACCAAGGTTCAAGACGATTGGTCTCTCCTTATACCCTTAGCCGAATTCTCCTAGAATAACTCAGATCATTCAGCTCTCAAGATCAGCCCTTTCTATTGCAGTCAAGGTTATCACCCGTCTTTTTTACCATCAGTTCTTGCCGAATCTACTCCGGTACCTACCCTTGACTCTTGGATTCAGACGCTGATCGACTTACAAAGAGAGGCAAAGGATCAGTTAGAACAGGCCCAGACTCGAACCAAAAGATATGCGGACTCTAAGAGAAGACCATCACCTTCCTATTCAGTTGGCGATCAAGTCTGGTTAGCCTCGAAAATGTTACCTCGACATCTACGACCAGACAAATTAGCTCCTTGCTATTATGGTCCATGTTCTATAAAGGAGGTCATCAATCCTGTCTCCTTCCGACTTAAGCTTCCGGATTCCTGGAAATAGATACATCCAGTCTTCCATACTTCCCTGTTGAAACCCTACGTTAGTTCTACTTGAAAACCATTCAAACATTCAAACCCACATCTGTGGTTGTGGACGACCAGTTGGAATATGAGGTATCCAGGATATGTGATTCCAGGTATAGGAGGGGTCGACTACAATATCTGGTCGAGTGGAAAGGCTACCCCCCTAGCGAGAGAACATGGGAACCAGTTTCTAATTTAAAGACCCCTCGTTTGCTCAGAAGATTCCACCTTATTCACCCAGGCAAGCCTGGAGGAACCAGTCTTCGGAGGGGGCATGCTGTCATGACTCGGCGAAATTGCCCCTTCTGGACCTCATGGTCATTGTCACGAAGGGCTTGTACTCCTTCTTCCTCCCAACAAGGCCTTACCAAGCTCCGTGCTACGCACTAGCTTTCACGTCGTGGCACGTACTATAAATTGGTCATGCCCCTGCGGGTCCGCGCGTCTCTACGCTATCGTCGGTAGTGACCCGACATGTGCTTACTCTCTACATTGATTTCCTTGATCTTCTTGCTTCCTTCCTTGCCTTTATCCTGTTCCCATATTTGCCCCCCTACTTACTCAGTCTACGCTAATCCTGGATACCCTCGAACCACGAACTTCCCGGAACTCTGAACGCGTCCTGCAACCTGACGAGGCTCGGGCGAGCCTACTCAAGACCCGAACCATCCACAGGGAGAGCCCTGCGGCCGAACAAGGGAGACCCCGATCACAGGTGAGACGGGGGGAGATTTACGACAGTAATTCACATAACTTGTTAAATCCGCAACAGTTCCAGGACATAACTTTTATGGGCTGACAGTTAAAGATGATGTTGAGTTCCTGAAGGATTTAAATTCTTAAAAATGGCCTCCAGTAGCCAGGACCAGTCTCCCATGGGGCCATTCATCTGGCCTGCTGCCCGTCATACCATTGTTGAAGCTGTGGCCAGCCCTTCACCCACTGTTTGACGTTTAGGGGGCTTAGGCAATCCACGGTTTTTCAAATCTCCCTTTTCCAAAACAAAATCGTCCGTTTGTGTTTGATTGTAGAAATGAATGATATCAAATCCCATTTCTTGTAGGTTATCTTACTGGTCCCACACAAGTTTGGCAACCAATCTTGAATAGAAATGAAAAGTTTGTTTATCCAGGCCTGAGAGTGGCATAGATATAAAATTAATGTCTCCTGAATGAAGAGATCTGAGAGCCGGAATCTCTGCGAGATTTAGATGTATGAACCCATTCATTTGGAGAACCGTGATCTGGCAATTCTTTCAAATGTTTAGAAGAACCCTCTGATTGATCCACCCACTCAGCCCTTCTTTCAAGCTGATCTTTTATGCCATACCCCTGAATTGATTGGGCCCCTCACAAACTTCACCAGGAATCGTTGGTGTAGTGGAAGGCTTGTCAGGTTTCCCTTTTATGGATTTGCACCTTTCATTCTCCAGCGGAGACTGCATTTCCTGTTGTGACCAGGCATAGATAGTAAAAAAAAAACTGTGAAATTTAGCTGTTGCAACTCCACTTCTTTTTTTTTAATCGATCTTTTTAGGGGATGTTCTAAATGTTTTTGTTGCTAACTTCCTTCCCTGCTGTAGTGTTGTTTAATGGACCACAGTCCTTACCTTCAGTATTTCCTGGATCGCAGGAATTGTCTCTAAGATGTATTCCTAGATCCTTTGTTTTTTCAGAGGTTCTTAGATTTAAGGATTTTCTTCAGTATGTGCTTTGGTTCCTTACGGGATGACACTAATTGCAGATCTGTGCTCGCCCTTCGTATATCCCTAGGTTGCTAGTGTCTACAAACAGGCAGTGACTCCTCGTTTTGGGAAAAAAAAGCTCTGGTGCGGCACTGAGTCGAGCATTATTCTCTTGCAGTGGATCAATAGTGAAATTGGAGGCCAGGTTAAGAAGGTCCTCCTCGGTCGTGTCAAGGACTATAACCATGTGGGGGAGGCACCGAACTGTCTCTCACATTTAAAGAATTTTGATGCTCCATCCTCTCCCAGATTCATCTTTAGGAGATCAGAGTTATTGGCAACCGACTCTTTGATATTGTCGTACAGTTGGACAATAGATTCCAGTAACAGTTGCAGTGCCGCAACAGACGAAGGGCCCAAAGTATTCACATTAGAGAATGTGTCCAGGTTCCTTCCAGGCCTAGCTAAGAGAGGTTCTCTTTCCTCTACCTCAGTGTTTGTAGGCATATTGTTTAAGCCGCACTTAGCTATCCCCAGCGTGGTGCCTCTAATACTAATCTCACATGACAAGGGATCCGCTCACATTTCCTGGCAAATGGGAAGGAACGGGGTATCCAGAACTATGGAGTCTGGTAAATCGCCATATAGGACGCTGGATGCATTTTCTTTTTTGGGTAGGTTGTTTTTCTCCATTAGGGTTTTCTTTGGGCATGCACAAATTTGTAATTTTCCATTGTTCATTTTTGAGAACTGGCTTGGGCTTAGAAAGCGGGTTGGCTCTGCGACTCCCGAGTGCAGAGACTCCGCCTAAATAAAACTGTGCACTACCTGTTCCTGCATCATTAAGTCCTGTTTTGCCCGCTCTGCATTAGTTATGTTTTGGGGGGGGCATGAAGCACTGGGTAGATTGTAATAAGACGTAGCCATGGCTCCTCGTCTGGGTAAAATCATGCAAGACCATTGGAGAGCTGTAACACTAAACCTCAAGATAAGGGACAAAGCCAAAGATCAAAACTCAGACAAACCCCACTCCCCTCTCAATCGTAGTACGTTTGAGATTCAATGCACAATCAAGACTCCTCTTCAGAGGCTGGACCCTCCCCTTCCAAGGCTTACGGAGGCTGGAGAAGGCCTAACAAGGTCTCCTTAGTCTGCCCCAGACAATCCTGCTGTCAGGCTAATCTGGGAGGCTAAGAACTGAATGAGCCCGGAAGTCTCACTGACCTCCCTGATCGGGGCAACGGCTATGAATTGAAAGTACAGTGGATGTTTCAGTTCCCTTTCCTCTTGTTCTAGAGCACCTTTCTGTTTCCCAACAGCAATCCTTCTATGAAAGTCTTTTGGCTTGCAAACCAAGAAAACCATGCTCAATTTGGAAAACGGCTCCCTAGTGAAATACTCAAAAACATTAAACCTTTATTGCAAGTTAAAACAAGTAGCTGTCGAGCTTTCCATTTTCTCCGGGACTTGAAACAGCTTGAACAATAAATGCTCTGCTCCAATTGATGAGCGTATCTGTGTACGGGTGCAGATAATCCGCAGAAAGCAGAAGGGGAACATAACGGGATCCCCAATTGTTAGCATGGATTCTGCGTGTTTGGTGCCATAAAGGCCTAACATCTGTTAATTGAATTAAGCCTCGGGTGCATCTATGCAAATTAATGCCCTGCAAGAGGCAAGTCTCAAGCTTGAGATGGATCAGGAGACCATAAAAGGAAACACTACTTCTTTAATGACCCAGTCGAATAAACTGTGAATGGACAACCGTTGAGATGCGCAGGCTGTTAGCGTAATTGCACAGTGTGGGGCGTATCACTAACGTAGGATATTTGCAGCCTGTGTTTGTAAACAAGGATCCAACTGAGAGCATATGCTCCTTACCACGGTTCTTCGGCACGCGCTCGCCCGTGCTGACTCATCACTCTTCCAACTCTACTTACACACATTTTAATCTGACCGACTACAGTGCATTTTACATACTATCTAAAATATAGTTGAACTTCTCAGCTTGGCCCCTGGATAGAGCGTCGTTATTGTTCAGCTCCTCACACCGCTGATCCGGAACATGTCATTATTCAATTGAGAAACTTTGCGTCCCTCTGGCTGGTCGATATTATTAAAACTGCTCTATCCAATGCCAATGTAAAGAGACCCCTTTCCACAGCCCCTGGAGATAGCTTCAAGGATGATCAGGGGGTAGATCAACCACTGGCACAAGCAAAATGAAACAATCCACATTTGTCCAAAACTGCCAGGCTATTATGCAATTCTATGCAAAAAGGACGAGCATGCTCGTCCTTGGCACTTAAGGAGGAGTTTGTCGTCACTTTCAAGCTCGTCTATGGTACACACAGAACATTGCACCAGCCACCCCTTAACAAAGTTTATTTTTGGAAGCGATGGCTGAAGTTGCAGCCAAACTTTGTCCTACATGACTCTGTCACATGTCATACATGTGTCAATAGGGGAGCTACACATTTCGAGCAAACCTCTTGAAAGTAAAATGAGCACAACTGCATATACTATTGAATGATTGTTCCTTGGATAGGCCCACATCAACCATCATGGAATTACTGAAGACCAGCTGGTATTAGTGAGATAAAATAGGTGTTGCCAAACATATCACTTTGGGAGAAGCTGGGCTTCATACTTGATGAATGATTGAGCCATGTCAATAAACACAACAACACGTTAAGCTTCACTTCTAATATGGGCACGTGCATACATGGATTGGAAACAACAGTTTGATCAATAAGAAAGAAGTATACCACTTGTCAGCTGGGTCAAAGACTGTATTCAACCCAATCAGAGCAAGAGTTAGGACTGCTGCATTTCTATACTTTCTACCTTAAAAGCATAACACCAAGAAAAGCAGTGCAATCGTCGCTCATTTAATCAAAATGTAAATGTACACAACAGACCATAAACTATTATGGTTTTGGATATGATTGTAATGTGCGGAGTGCAAAAATGCATGCACACATGAAGACAATACATCACTTTAGAAAATGTATGCCGCTATCCCTTTATCTGCCCGTTATAACTTCTTTAGTCTCAGCTCAAGAGCGGACAAAGAAAGACACTAACCAGGCCGCCTAACAATTCAAGATAAAGGAAGATAGAAGGGGTTCAAGAAAGATATGTTATTTATTTAGTTACTTCATTGTTTTTTTATAATGTTACCCAGCAGGCCCTATGTTGTACAGACCCATTTCGCTTTTAGACCCGGCTTTTAAGATCTTTGGGAGGGTTTTGCTGGGGTTAATAGAGGCTCGGCTGTCTGAGGGGAATCTTCTCTCCGATGTACCGTTTGGATTTCGCCCTGGTGTGGACTCTATGGAACAGTCTCTCAACGTGTACCACCTTGTGTGCAATTCAGTCTTTTGCAGGGTAGAGGGGGGTATACTCTGCATTTATGCATCTGAGAACGGCCTTTGATAAAGTAGATAGGTTAAAGTTGTGGGCCCTGCTCTGCTCCGTAGGGTCCCCGGGGGATATTCTGACGGTACAAGAGGAACTACATAAGGGGAAATGAGGCTTGTGTGCATAGTGGCCCAGGGGGGCACTGCACAGAATGCTTTAAGGATGGGTTTGGTGTCCGGCAGGGGGGCATTTTGGCACAAATCTGCTTTACAATGTATATTAATGGGCTCCCAAAGGCCTTGTTGAACACGAAGGCGGATTATCCGGTTCTGGGGGGCAGGGCCTTTCTTGTGCTGTCCTACACGGATGATACTGTGCTGCTGGCCTTGACCCGCAAAGCACGCCAGATTATGATTTCTGTGTACTTGGCCTTTATGGAAAATCTGGGGCTTAAGATCAATACAAAGAAATCGGCTGCAATGGACTTTATGGCCAGGAAGGGGCTGGCAAAAATGTGCCCCATGCTTTGTAATGGGGAACTCATCCCCAGGGTGGAGGAGTTTGACTACCTGGGGATTAGATTCTCAGAATCACTTACGGGGACTGCACATCTCAAAAAGACAGTCGGCTAAGCTAACCTAACAAGTTGGGGGGACTTCACACTTTCTGTCCCGCTGCCAGGGACAACCATTAGATGTTGTCCTCAAAACCTATTCTGCCCAGACCTTAGCTTCCACGCTGTATGGAGCACCGTTATGGGGTTTCCAGACAGCACATGAAATCCAAGCTATCTTTCCTTAAGACCCTTGCATTACAGGAAGGGGCTGTTCATGTAAAGGGTCTAGATGTATAGTAAACTATCATTCATTTTGATGTAGCACCCCCCCCCCCCAAGAAGTCGGGGATTTAATGCTTATATTCTAGGTATGGTCCTCCTTGCACATTGGTTTAATCCCTTGGTATGGGATTTCATTAAATGGTTGCATTATGTTATTGCATATTGTTCTGTAATGTGGTTTGATCGATATTCTATTTAGAATTTTATGAGGGAATGAGATTTTATCAATATTGTGTTTTTGTATTTTGTATGTGTTTGATGGCCCATGGAACCGAATAAACATATGGACTAATAACGGGCCTAATACTCTACTTGAGTTCGGTTTCTAAGCGCGGTTCTGGGATTCGAACCTCTATTGCTCTGCTTCCAAAACCAGCGCGTTGCCCCTGCTAGCACTGCCTGAACCCTTGCTTCTTTAAAACAGGACCAATTGTTCTGCCTTAATAATGATGACCTTTAGGGAAAAACAGATCTGATACAGCACTGTCTCTACCAGCGGAGGACAGAAAGGTCACACGTTCCGCTCCTCCAAATCACTTCACTATATTGTGGCCGTTGTTCCTAAGGGAGGGAGTTCACCCTAAATCCAGTCAGTTAATTCCTCTGTTTAGTTACAGCTGTCCACAGCATTATTATTGGGCGTCCCCTTACCAGCGCATCCAGCTGCATGAGAGAGCAGCAAAAGCACCCCAATGTAGGGGGCACCAGATGCAAAGGGGGCGCCCCCAAAGTGTGCAAGCCCTTTCAGGGGCAGAACACAGGGTCACTTACTAATAATATACAGGGGATTGAAATAAAGGTGCTTTATTGAACCTCAAATGAGCATGCAAGCACAAGTCATAAGGGCAAGAGCATAGTTAAACAAAGGGTGAGGGGGCGGGGAGGAGTACACAAGTGGAGGGGGAGGGGAACGAGAATACATGATCAGAAAGTCAGATGTAGAAAAGAGAGTAAATGACTTGTACAGGATTGGGAATGTATTCTTAGGAGATGTTGGTAATGCTATTACGACCCAGGCGGTAAGTTACCGCCTGGCTCGTACCTTTACCACCATGGCGTAAACTACGTTTACGCCATGGTGGTTGGCGGACTTACCGCCCCATTCCGAGGTGAGTGGGGCGGTAAGTTCCCATTAACCCATTTACCCTTCCCCATTCCCATTTTTGCCCCATAGGGCATAATGGGAGTGGGGAAGGCGTTAATTACGCCACCGTAAATTACAGTGGCGTAATTAACAACAAGGTCCCTTAGCGCCATGGATTTTAACACCTGCTAAAAGCAGGTTTAAAAACCTCCATGGCGCTAAGGGACCTCGGAATCAGGCGGTAAGGGTCGGCGCTGTTTACGCCACCGTAAACCCCTTACCGCCTGGGTCCTAATGAGGCCCTATGAGTTGAGAATGAATGGAGGGACTGGCGGTGTTGCCAGAGGAGGAGAAAGAGAAGTGGAGGTCAGGGGGATATACGGGAGGCACGAGACACGAGATGAGGGAAGGTAAGCGCGTGATTGCTCATCTTGCAGCCTGAGGAGTGATGGTCCTGTGGCATTGATGATGGCTGCTCACTGCTCTCATGTCAGGCAGCAATATTACAGCGGTGGCACACACCCTGTTCTTGGTGCACCATCACATCACAAATCATATTTATGATGGATTATGGGTTTCGAACCCCACAGATCCACAAAGAGTACGTTATTTTCATTGCTGATAGAAAAATGGGGTGTCTGCCTGGAGCTTTCATACATCTTTTTGCACGCAGTGTACGTGTGGGACAGGAGGGGTACGCACCACAGTGACTACCCAAGCGAAGCAGCTGGTGCATTGCCATCATTAACAAAGACTCACTCACCCTTAGCAGACCCACTCACCCAACATACACCTGCTTTGAGGCCTTCTCTCTCAGTGGCTCCCCTCCATCTCACGCACACCCCACATTCATTCTTGGTTTCTATTCAATGTTTGCAGTTTGTAGTGCAAACAATTGTGCATACCTCTTGCTCTGTACATGCCTCTCGACGTGTACATGCCTCTTGCCAGGTACATGCCTCTTGCCACATACATGCCTCTTGACGTGTACCTGCCTCTCGCCACGTACGTCTCTCGCTGTGTAAATGCCGCTCGCCGTGTAAATGCCGCTCGCCACGTACATGCCTCTCGCTGTGTACATGCCTCTCGCCACGTACATACCTCTCGCCATGTGCATGCCTCTCGCCATGTGCATGCCTCTCACCACGTACATGCCTCTCGCTGTGTACATGCTTCTTGACGCGTACATGCCTCTCGCTGCGTACATGCCTCTCGCCATGTACATGCCTCTCGCCGTGTGCATGCCTCTCACTGTGTACATGCCTCTCGCCATGTGCATGCTTCTCGCCGCGTGCATGCCTCTCACCGCGTGCATGCCTCTCGCCACGTGCATGTCTCTCGCCACGTGCATGACTCTCGCTGTGTACATGTACGGCGAGAGGCATTAACCTGGATTTCTGTGGAATCTGAGAGATTTTTAGCACTTGCTTAAAGTTGCTGGTTTTCCATAAGAATCTTTGTGAATCCCTCACACCTTTCTATCAGAAACCAGTGCATTTCCACGAGCATGAAAATCCGAGGGGGCTGACGCATGCACTCAGATTCCTACAGCTGGGGGGGGGGGTGCAGTGGCAGACTCCTAAACTGGAATCTGTGCCACAGCTTCACCACACAAAGCATTTACAAAAATGCAGCTCATAAATGTACGCCCATAACTTTTATTCATGATTTTTCTCAATTTTATAAATTACTCATTGAAAATGAGGCCCTGAGTTTTAGATAATGTATTTTTCACTGTCCGGGCTTTGCGATAGAATTTGTCAAGTGAAGAGGCAAGGAGGTTGCCTAACAATGCATAATAGTTCACTTCATGACCCTTTTTACTGAGCAAATTCTGGGATTGCTTTTCTATGTAATAGATAGAAGTACTGGGGGTCTGCAACCGTTGGCATTCGAGATGTTTCAGACTACAACTTCCATCAGCCCTAGACAGCATAATCAATGATGAGTGTTCATGGGAGTTGTAGTCCAAAACATCTGGCGAGACATAAATCGCAGACCCCTAATACCGCCGAGGATAGCATGTGTGGAGGTGTTTGAGAATGTCGGGAATGATGCAATTTCCTGGTGTATGGGATAGATGGGACCAAGCAAAGAAAGGAGGGCAAACTATGCAGAAGGATGAGAACACGGAAGCTACACTGGCGGGAAACGGAGGTTGGCCGAAAACGGAGAAACAATCGGCTGACTCAGCATGTATTTTATGCAAAAGATTGCAAATGCAGACATAGGAAACAAACCGAGGCCAACAACAACAGCAGTCCCGTGTTTGCTTTCAGTGCCTTCCTTAGCCAAAAGAAACATAGAAGAGGGACTAAAACAGAAGTCCATATAAAACATGATGCAGATGACTCACAAGTCAGGAGTAGGGAGAGTAGCGAGTAGAGACCAGAGGAAAGAGTGCAGTGGGGGCAGGAGACTTCTCAAATAATGGGTCTTGGAGTGGAGACATGTGGCGCCCAATAACTAAAGTGCTGAAAGGTGAGGCTCTGAGAACAGTCACTGAAAACCTACTGGTGGACAGGGTAATGGAGCCCGGGTGAGGGGAATGGAGAGGGCATGAAAGTGCCAGGTGGTGGTGGGCGTTACAAGGGTGAGGAAGGAGGCATTGGTGATGGCGGGAGGCCACCGGCCCACATGTGGAACGTCGAGAACAGTCACTGAAAGCCTACTGGCGGACTGGGTAATGGAGCCCGGGTGAGGGGAATGGAGATGGCATGAAAGTGCCAGGCCCTGGTGGATGTTACAGGGGTGAGGAAGGAGGCATTGGTGATGGCGGGAGGCCACCAGCCCATATGTGGAACGCAGAGAGCCTGTAGGAGCCACATTGAAGGGTAATTCCCAAACGGGTTGTACGCTGACAGGCTCTTTGATCCCAACACTCTATCCGGTGCCTAAATTTTCCAGTAAGTGAAAGAAATCCTGACATTAGAGCGTTTACATACTGTCACAGAGAGCCTGCCACTCAGGCACACAATTGAAAAACAAAAGGTTTATTGGGGTTTTTAACTCAAAATAGGGGCCACTGGAAAGATGAGTGAATGGGTCGATAAATGCAAAGGTAGGTCCTCTTGGCCCTTGTAACCAAGCAGTCCTTACAGGTCCATACCCGGCGCCACTCACAATCTCGTGGCCCTGCGTGCCACTGGCAGATGGCATACTGTATTCTGACGGGTTCTCTCCTTGTCACCAGAGTATTGGCAGTACCCTGGAGAAAGACCAAGCCAATCTATGGGCAACAGCGCCCACAGCATCGTACAGAGGTGAGGTATGCCATGGGGGTCTCTTTTAGCTGGGGTCACTGCTATGCAACGGCTCTTGCCCCAGGGACTGACCCTGTCACTGAGCCCCCCCCCTACTTGCCTCCTCATTGCACCAAAGCGCACTCATTCCTGGGGAGCCGTCTTCAGATCTGGCCACTCTTCCGGGGGCCTTCTTGCTTGACGTTCCGTCGCAAGCTCCCTCCTTCAAACGTCCGCTTCAGACAGAGGTTGGATGACTGTCGTCTGGAGCTGACCCTATGCCTCTGGTCACCTCCCCACTCATTAATACTCCTCCTTTCCACTTCTCCATGCATTCTCGTTTAGCAGCTTCCCCTTTCTGTGGCGGGGCCCACCTCTGCTCTTTCAGCACTCCGGAGTTCTACTTATCCCTCTTTACCTGTGACCTCTGATTCCTCCTTTCTACCTGGAAGTTCCTTTCCTACCATTGGCCACCCCTCTCCCACTTCATGAAATCTTACTCAAACCTTTCTCCATCCAGTCTTTCCCCTCTACCTCCTGTGCTCTTGACTCTCTTCTCCTATCCCCCCAGAAGTCTCCCCACTTCCCCCTGCACCTTCTGCACCTCGTCATCCTTCTCTGCCTGTACCTTCCACCCTCTTTCCACCACACCTGCTCCCACCCAAACCTGCTCACACCACTGCTTTGAACACGCATACTCCCTCCTCCTTCCTTACAGTATTCACAGGGCCCTCGTTATCTCCACCTGGGCCAGGCTAGGGTCTCTGACCTCCTTTTGAATATAACGCTGATTCTGAGCCCGGGATTATTTATGAAGGGGGGTACCAGATATGGTTAACTAGGGTGTTCCATCATCTTGATGTTCTACTCGTGCACATGCGCGGTAGGATGTGGAGTGCGCATGCGCGGTAGAACGTGGAGTCTGAGGGGAGAGCAGGAACTCTTGCTTCTCCTTGTGGGCTGCAGCAGTGTGGGGGCAACTCTACTTTGTGAATCAAGCTTCTGTCTTTTCCTTCTTGCAGGTCCATAAGACCATGCGCCATGGCAGCGACCTCTCCCTCACCTATGACTTTCTTAAAGGGCCAGCAGCCTCCATTTCCTCATCTAACGGCCCGATTTGCTGCAGGCCAAGGAGATGATGTTTGCCTTCCACGTGACCTGATTCCCGGGATTGGCAGAAGGAATCGGTCCCATGCAACTGTCCTAGGCCCCTGGTGTTGTGGGCGGGGCAGTGGATCCACCCCTCCCACATCACCTATTAGACAGTGGGGCTCAGCCACCTAGCTCACACCCTGACCAAACAGGGGCATGGTCAAAATACAAACAGACGTTTAGTGTTATGTTCCTCAAATTGAGCCAAATGAGGCAACAGAGACATAGGGATACTGAGAGATTGGACCAGGATCACACCGGATACAGAGATTGGACCAGGATCACACCGGATACAGAGAGATTGGAGCAGGATCACACCGGATACAGAGATTGGGGCAGGATCACACAGGATACAGAGATTGAGCCAGGATCCCACAGGATACAGAGAGATTGGAGCAGGATCACACAGGATACAGAGATTGGAGCAGGATCACACCGGATACAGAGATTGGACCAGGATCAAACAGGATACAGAGAGATTGGAGCAGGATCACACAGGATACAGAGATTGGACCAGGATCACACAGGATACAGAGATTGGACCAGGATCACACATGTCTCTTGCTTTAAGAATACTGCATTAAGCAACACGTTGGCCACTTTAAAAGCTCACAATGTTGCCACCAGCCACTCCCTCACATTTCTAGAGGATCTTTATTTGGAAACAATGTAAATGACTGATGCAATAACATGTCTGTGATATCCATTAGATATTACAAATAAATAATCACCTGCTCTAGAAATAGCTTAATGAGTACGTGCTTAACATACTTTATGAAGCTGCTGCAAACCTTTTAATGTAACATGATCATTTGTGTTGCTGCTTTTTGTATGCACATGAGATTTGAAGGACTGGTAGCGTTGCATGCGTTGCAAAATTACCACACAGTTTATCTGAGAGGGAAGGAGAGTTTATCCGCGTCGCCTGCTGCCCAGGGTGCTGAGGCAGCTTCCTCTAACTGCGGCAGAAATTGCTTTGCCAAGGGTGGTGTTCTTCGGATGCCAGCTAGGCATTCAAATGGAATTATGCAGCACTTGCTGCAGGGCCTTAGCGTAAAACTGCTCTCTAAGCAGCTTCAAAGTCCCCAGAAACTCGCTCACTCCATGAATGTGTTACCGCTGTCCTCAGGATGTACACCCCACCCCGCCAGCCTGGCTTCTCACTTCCAATTTATTTTTCTGATTCGATGTCTTTATGGGCCCCGAAATATTCTGGATGGCCCGACGCAGAGGATGGTGAAGGCGCGGGTTTTACACGTCAGGTCGCTGCGCCGATTGCTTCGATAGAATACAGAAATGATCAATTCGCTCAGAAGCAACCGTAAGGTGTAGGAACACCTCATTTTGGAGATAAAGTTACCTGAGTCAATGAGGAAAAATCATATTTTTAAACTTAATGGATTTTATTGCAAAAATAGGTCACACTGCAGAATTTGACAGCGTAGGTTTGGGGATTTTAACTCCAAGATTTAAAGCTGAAAACATACACATTTTTTCACAAGCATGGCGTAAAGCAGTTATGCTTTTTTTTACCACTCGGGATTTTATTTCCTTGTGAACGTTGAGAAAAGGCACAAATTGTAAATTGCGTTTCCTACGTGCATTTTGGCACCATCTCCAAAGAGCACATGGTTTAAACGAATGGATTCATATAAAAAGGCCTGCATTTGGGGGCGTGGCTTGGTGCCGTGAAGTATGGCGGCCTAGCCATGTTGTTCCCGCCCGTTTCTTCCACATTTCAATACCATCCCTTACCAGCGCTTTATCCTGATGTCTATTTTCTCGCAGGGGCTTGCCGCAACACGCTGGACAACTGCGAGTGTAACAGCAGTGAGTCGGGCTGCCGGCAGACCCTCTGCGTGAGAAGACGTGTGGCTGCTCCAGTCATGCAGTGTCCCGCATCATGCTAGACCTTGTGATGCGTCCTACGGATCCCTCAGTAAACCCCTGTCTAAAGTCTCCTCACAGGTGGCCAGGGAAAGGCAGACACTTCCTGATCCTGACCTTGGGGGTGGTGTTCTTCGGAGGATCACCTGGGAGGAGACAGGGCCCATGGCAGTGAGGAGAGCCCGTGGGATGAGACACAGAGTTTGTCCTTTAAAAGGGAGAACCTTTTAAAATGAACAGGTAATGGCCTATTGTCATTATGATGTCTCTGACCAACATAGAAGATCTGTGGCTCTGAACGCAAATACCTTTAAACCTGAACAGACCTTAATAACAGAAAGACCATGTAAGGTAATTCAGGATAAAAATCTTCCCAGCTGCCAAAGACATAATGGAAAGGAATGTAAAAATGGTGCCTTCAATAAACTGTCTTACTCTGTAACAAGACATCCTCATGGCTCATCCTTAAATCATTGCAAGGGGAATACATCTATCATTAGAATTAAGAGGTTATTAAAATAACTGATTCTGTAGTTGGGGACTACAAGTCCCATAATCCCATAAATACTAAGATGAGGGAGAGGACTGAAGAGTCAGGCTGTAGCAGTAGTCGGGTAATTAAGCCTAGAAGCCAACACCTGAAAGAACTTCAGAGGCATAAAAGGCGCCCTCAGGTGCAGGCAATCGGAAGGGGCTGGGACTGTGGCTGGAGTGCGTGCTGTAGTAGCAGAGGCAGTAGGAAGAAGGCACGGTGTGGTCAATCCAGGCAGAAGTGGGAGAACCAGAGGGCGGCCGGAACGGTGATGCATCAGATTTCACCTGCTTATCCTGTGGGGGAACGGTTACAGTGATCGACACGAGCCATGGAAAATCCGAACATTCTATTCCTAATACCTTTTCACTTGCATGACGGATTTGACTGATATTTTCCAAACAAAATGTTTGTTGTGCCACCCACCATCCCCCACCCCGACTAGAAACTATGGGAAAGATTTGTGAAAAAATGTAAAAGTTATTAAGAAAGTTAAAAAAAAACGTTGACTAAATAAGAGACAACTTTGGCACAAAGCATTGACTTTCTTGGACAGAGTTGCGGTTATTCCATTTAGTAGGTTTTAAAATATTTGATTGGGAAGGGGGTGCCCCCTTCTCCAAAAAATATAGCTGTATCTCCCATGGTGCTTTGCAGCACATAGGCTTTTTAGAAATGAAAAATCTGCCAGGAGGAACAAGGTGGACATCGCATCAGGCTAGAGTAGTGGAGTGGGAAAGAGGACATCACGTGCAGTTGGCGAGATGAGGGTAGTCTGAGGAGCGATTTACAGTTCTGGCGTTTTCAAATTATCAGCAGAATACCGGAGGAACCTCGCAAGATTATCACGATAACGCAAGAGGTGCTCAGAAACGAGAGTGCATCACAGGAAGCAAAGAGAGAAAGGGAGTAATGGGAGGTTGCCAGGGAGGTACAAATCAACTGAGGTGGGTGGGGAGGGGGCTAGGTGAAAGGAAGGAGGGACATGGGTGAGTGCCTGTGAGGACTCTTTTCATTTTCGAGCATTATTGCAGTAATTAACGTGAGATTACTATGGTAATTATCGGGGGATTTTCAGGGGAATGGAAACTGCAGAAAAATAAATGGAGGGATATCTGTTGTGATCACATCTACTAGGCAGGGGAAAATGGGTATTTGTGCCAGTGGCCCTGGTCAGTGGGCCTCAAAGAAACCTATTGGTGCGACGTGCAGCAGCCACGCCAAACGCCATCACGAGGGGGCTTCAGAGAAACTCGGTGTATCAAAATATACCCTGGGCACCTATAGGTGGAACATTGTACAAGAGCTCGCTCTCTACATGTTCCAGTAAAACCATTGCTTACGTGAAACGATTCCTCTGAAAACGATGCTTCACAAATAGGCCTCATGGAGAAACCACACTCTCCTTAAGATACACACATAGAGCGCCAGCATATACATGTCTCGGGAGGATAGCGCAGGGGCAACGTGCTCACCTTGGAAGCAAGATGACACAGAGCACACAGGTTCAATCTCCGGGTCTGCACTTAGAAACCTCTGGGTATTAAGCGTGTTATAAATAACCTATCATATCATATCATACCATACATAGTGAAAGAAACACATGTGTAGCCAATTTAAAAACGAAAGCATGTGTACACAATTTGCCCCTAATACTTTCAGGGGCTACTAATCTCTATTGGACACATGCACAATATATGTAGACCATAAACTACAATGGGACAGAATGTGTTCCTCCAAGCGACCCCACTCCGGGACCCCCACATTTTTAGTATATGTTCCTTATTACCCCACCAAAAATCCTAGTAACTGTGCTCACGCATCAGACACCTGTATCTGAGGTGCCCATTGAGTACTCACTTGCTTTCTTCTCTCATGCCATGAGAGAGGAACAGTGTCCCACCGGAGGCTGCAGAGCACACACCCCCACCCCCACAGGACACCTGAATTGCAAGGTCACGCAAGGTGCTTGGAGTGTCTGAGTTATGGCTGACGATTCTCTCTCGCATTGGACTTGACTGTTGCAACAGCTGAACTAAAGAAAGATGTCTGCTCTTGAAATCTCAGGGCTGCGGGCAAAGCAGTGCGGCGGAGTCAGCAGAGGCTGTCGCTTCCTCTCCCGAACGCTCTGCAGCTCACATCAGAATCATTCTGTGACAGCGGCGCACACCTCGGCCTCCATGGATTGCAGGGCAATCTGCAAGAATGTAACATGCACACTACATGCATGGAGAGGAAATCCGAAATCCGAACATGCTTTGACATATGCATTTATCATTCTGTAATTGCAAAGCTAGGGGTCCTTGTAATAGCTAGTGGTTTGAGAACTGTCAGCAGTTAAGCAGAAAACATCTCAATTTGATCAGCATTTAATCTAAATCTTAAATCTGTGTTCCCATTTTCCCCACAGCTGCTCTGAATATTAGGTTTTTTTTTTTTTAGATTTCCATATGTCAGTTTGGGGATTTTACATACAACTAAAATTCCCCATCAAAACGTATGTTTTTTTGTTTGGTCTGCTATCGGTGCTGTTTTATTTTCGTCAATGCATTGGTTGAAAGCTGCAGAACAGTCGCTGTGCGCACAAGACCTCGCTCATTATGCAATGCACCTGTGCAATAAAAACAAGATTACAAAATAAATGGAGAGGTCACATGTGCTATTCTTGGCAGTAGATTTGGGTTCTATTGGGAAGAGGTTTTGAAGGCATGCAGTGTTTATAACGAAACAAAAATAACGACACCTAAATAACTTTTTTGTGAAAGTACATATAGGGGGTGGGGTAAGGGATTAAAGGGGGTGTGGGTAGTTGGGAGGAGGGTAAAAAGGCAGTAGAAACAGGGGCTTGGGGTGTCGTTTTAAAAGTGTGCCCTTATTTAGGGTGCGGTTGTAAAGACATGGAGCCGTTTTGAAGATGGAGATGTGAGGGCAAACCGTTTCCGTGTAGTGCGCCCTCAGGAAGCCTGCTTCCAGGGGGGTGCCAATATTTAGGGCTGGCAAGGAATGGTTGCAGGCAAGCCTCTCAAGGGCTTTGGACAGGAAAGGGTGGAAGGAGACTGCGTGGATGGGGAGTAAGCAAAATACTTCTTTATTATGTGATAGGAACACCTGCTTGAAGTTATTGAGGAGAGCCATGTGAGTGAATGGAGCGGTTTCATTGGAGCGGCACGTGGGGTGGAGGTGAGTGACTCAGCAGAACATTTTGATGTTTGCGGAGCCGGGGATTAGAGCGAATGGCGGGATTATTGGTGGGTCGGAGGTTAAGAGGCAGATGGTGAGATGGAGAATCTGGGGAAGAGGCAATTGTTGTCAGCTGGTTGCTTCCTGAGGAAGCATGTGTGGGTCACTGACGAGCAGCAGCCGATGCGCCTCTACTGCCTGTCGATGGCTTGGGGGCGGCTGCGTGCACCCCTATGCCGGGCGTCATTCCGTTCACCTGCTTTCCGCATCTGGAGTTATTCCCAGCTTGTGTTTGTCCGCGATGTAGTGCCAGGCTCCTATGGCTGGGCATGCCTCTTGCCACCAGCTGCTTCGGCATGGCAGCATTTCCACCACTCTTTAGGACAGGGGTGCTGGTAGGTCTGGAAAAGACACTGGGGCTACGCTAATGTGGGAACTGTCAGGACTGGGGGCTAGCTCGCCTTTTGGTTGTAGCTCCTGAGATTCTATCCGGGGCTACAACCAAAAGACCAGGGGCTAAAGCCCCCTTAGCCCACCCTAGCAACTCCTCTGCTTTAGGACCACCTCCCTTTGTAGTGCCACCCTTTCGTTGTCCCTCCCATGACCCAAGGCATAAGGCATGTTATGGTCCAGCACACACTTGAGTGTCACGGTCTAGATTTTGAGCTTGCCACATACACTTCCAGCACACATGATCAAGTTTGCTTTTTGTCATAAGAGGGTGTTTGAGTAATTATTGCTTGACCATCCCTGCTGCTGAATACATACTTGTGGGTCCCTTCTATCACCAGTGCCTTTACTGTCACTGTGCAGTTCTAGCGCCTTTACTATCACTGAGCAGTGCTAGCGCCTTTAATGTCACTGTGCAGTGCTAGCGCCTTTACTGTCACTGAGCAGTGCTAGCGCCTTTACTGTCACTGTGCAGTGCTTGCGCCTTTACTGTCACTGCGCAGTGCTAGTGCCTTTACTGTCATTGTGCAGTGCTTGTGCAGTGCTAGTGCCTTTACGGTCACTGCGCAGTGCTAGCGCCTTTACTGTCACTGTGCAGTGCTAGCACCTTTACTGTCACTGAGCAGTGCTAGCGCCTTTACTGTCACTGTGCAGTGCTAGTGCCTTTACTGTCACTGTGCAGTGCTCTGACAGTCATTTGTGCCAGCTCTATAGTATATACAACCATACAAATCAAAATAAATAGGGGGTGCAGCGAGATAAGAGAGGAATGTGGAACTCAGTGCATGAGGCACTTGAGAAGGGCAGCTCTATTTGTAGGTATCCAATGAGAAGAGGGAATTTGCATTAACGTGTCATCACATGCAAACATGAAAGGTGGTGAGATCAGAGATCCTAAGAGAAAAAATGGTGAGGGTGGACTTGCAGGGGCGTTAAGTGTCCCAAGAATTTAGAGAGGTGGATATCAGAGTTGAGTGTAGATGGGGTGAGTTGGCATAGGGCAAGAGACACTGGGAGCATATTTTATCCCATTACTGGCCGCAGTGAGTGGAGGAATTGTGAGAGAACGAGAAAGAGTAGGATGAGGATGGGTCAAACCCAGTAAAAGGTTACCATGGAACCAATCAAGGAGTGGGCAGGACTGATGAGAGTGCTTGGACAGCATACTTGAGATTTGGTGGAGCTCGGTTATTGGGCATCGCGTCCATTTGCAGACACCCGTTTTTCCGACGAATGTTGCGGGAGTTTTGCCAAAAATTCCCATCAGAATTTTTGGGGTGGAGGGTGGGGAAAGGTATATAAAGGACTGGGGTTTCAACAAAACACCCACAGCAAAAAAAACGTCGGAAAAAAGGGGGTTGGCGAAATGACATGAAACCTGGTATTCACACTTGTGTTTTGTTGGCACATGGATCTCATTATTGACCTCCTCTCAGCCAATCAGAATGTTCAAATGCAGTAAATAACTACTGGTATCCACTGCATTAAGGAAAATCTCACTTCAGAAGCATCCAGGGAAACAATACAATGCATTACTCTGCATTCCAGACACAACAACTCATCAGAAATGCAAGCTAAAACATGCAACCGCGCTTCTGTTGCACAGAAAACGTGTTCACTTTAAAGGAATGGTGCAGTCAGAAATATTATTGTCCCTATAGTTCGGCTATGTGTTTTTAACCATAAGTTGATCAATCGTACAAACATTTCCTATGCACCTTACCGGAGTTTTCGTTTTTTGAACACAAGCAAAATCAGGCAGCAGGGCGCGGCCATCTTGTGATAATCTTATCAGTTGCTGCATCGCCCTGGGTGAACTGCCTTTGCGGCACTAAATCATATCCTCCGCTACAGAGCCTGACATCACCATATCATTGATATTCTCTGCCTCTCTTCGTGGCGTTACAGGGCAGCGAAGCCAAACGCGCCAAGTCGTCACCTACGCGACTTGACGCAGAACCCAGAAAACAACATACATCGTCTCACAACACAGTGCGTCCCAATTTGGAATATGAAAATGTACTTTAAAAGAAAACAGCAAGACTGTACAATTGGTAAAATACATTTATTTCACATTAAATGTTTTGAGAACATTCGGCGATTGACATATTCAATCAAAATGGAACTTTTTTTCTTTGCTCTCGATCTGCAAATGTTTATCGTGAGTCACGTGCTGTTTCTTTTTGGTACAGAGGGTGTTCGTTTTGGGTAAATGAAGCACTTTGGTCGCACAGTGAATTGCAAGGCTGGAGCATCAACTTGGCACTAGACCACCGTAAAGGTTATATTGCTCCTAATCGCTGGTACAGCGTAAGGGCATATCGGCCCTTGGCGATTGTCCCAAAAAAGAGTCAAATAAATCCAGTGATTGACATGTAGCTGCAGCTGGCGGTTGAAGAAACAGTCGGTTGGGGTATGGGATAGATGACAATTGCAGAATGGCAGGATGTACCTGTTTGCAAAACATAAAAATAGAAATGTGTCTCTGTAGCCGATCTTTATTACAATTAATCATTTTATTTATTAGCGCAGAGGTGACACAATGTGAACCTAGAGAACACAACGTGGAATATCAAAGTACTCCGCTAATTGCTTCCGAGGATAGTGCAATGGAGTATGTTCAGCTCTAAACGTAATGCGTAAACTGAGGCAACAACTCAAGGTGCACAATGCAATGATTTATTAGCGTTGAACCAGGGGGAAACGAGTGCTGGTCTACATGTGTGTCGATGCTGGACTGCCCATGTGCCCGAGACCAGAAAGACCAGCACACAAAGGTTGTACTCGCACTTCATTGCAATATGCCACACAGAACGATCGAGTACAATGTAACCCAGCAATAACGGTCAGCTATTCGTATTTGGACTAGTTCTGGTATAAAATCATCTAAAGAGAAACTTACATTATATTCGGCATTTCCATTCTCTTGGCGTAATGCAGACAGTAATGCAGACTCTGTTCGTGCCAACGATTTTTCATAAACTGAATTTACATGTAACTAGGTCCAGTTTCGAAATGGACAACCTAATCATATCTTACGTTATTAAACCCCTCCATCAATTCAATCCCTTTCGGAATGGTCCCTGTCTCTCAAGGTAAAAAAACAATAGAACCTTATACTGTGTGTGCGACGCGTGGGCCTCCCCAGCTCCCAAGCAAACATTCAAAGCTGGTGACCTTCACTCACAATGAACATACATTCTTAGTTTGCAACATCCCATGGCAACACATCCATGAGAACTGGAATTTTGAAGCACGGGCCCTGGAGGAAAAAATTGGGGGCTGTCACTACTCGCTGTTCATGGCACTGCTGAGGGGTAGGGGAAACTTGCCAATGACAGAATGCGCCCTACTCCAAAATTGTAGTCGATGAAACACAAAAACGGAGTCAAAGTGTGTCTAGTAATAGGCCCACCTCTGCTTATCTCACGGCCTCCTACCCCATGGCATGTTTTCACAGTCAGTACTTCTTGCGTGCCTAGTATCTTAAGTAGCCTAGGTTTCTTCCCTTTGTGTGACAATCAGATATTCAGCTGTATGGGGAACTGTATGGCAAGGCAACTGCCAAAACCCAAAGATTCTTACACACTGTTATCCATCGGGCACTAACACGATAAATTAAGGTCCCACAGTAGCTCGACTAAACTGTGAAATGTGAAAGCAGTGTTACATTGTATGTCAATCGTAATAATTGTACTATTTTTTTAAAAAAAGGACTAAGAGGATACGTTTCAGAAGAGAAATTGCATACTTTATTTGCACACTTTATAAAAATATTTTTGGCAAAAATAGAAACAGATGGCTATCATTTGGCCTGGGATTTGAACTGTTCAAAAAGCTCTGCTTTGGGTGGACATGGCACATTGGCAATGTTTTGTGGCAATGTATGTGTGCTCTGAATAGATTTGCTCGCAATTCCATAAATATGCATCTCTACGACATTAATAATAAGATATTTAACAAAATCGAATTGCATTTCCTCACATACTGGTTTGACCACCCATTTTTTTGCTTCTTTTCGTAAAGGCCATAGTGTAGCAAAGCATCCCTAAGTTTCCTGCAGTCCTAGATTGTTCATGGCCTACATTCTCATTATGTGCTAATACCGCTAGTAATGTCCTATTTTTCATCCCTCTGATGCCGAAATGCAATCTCTTTGGCCTGTACTTTAGGCACATATTGTGGAACACCTTCAAATCTCCTGTGTGACAGAATTCTGTGAGTCCCTTCAGATCTCTTGATCGAGTTTAATCAAACACAATCTTCTCAAGGGCTTTGTCTGGAGGTGAAGATGGAATCAACCACCACTTTTTCTTCCGTGCCTGCTCCGGGGACAAAGGGCCATGTTCCCATTGGCGCATTAGTGACCGCCATTTTTCCAATAGAATTTACACAAACCCATCACATGTTTTGGAGCTCTACCAAAGATGGTTGCTGAAAGACTGGGACCACTGTGAAATACTTTCCAAACTTTTTTTTTCCCTGCAGCCAAGATTTTTTTATTGATTGATTTGGCAACATGCCATACATCAAATTGATGTTCAATATTTGGAAACTGCTCTCCGATTGTCTTTTGTATTGAAAAGTGTCTGTCCGTGGCTATGACGTCAATTTGCGTCCCCTTCGATTGTAGATCTTCCAGTGATTTTACAAAACCAAGTTTGTCCATGAACACTGAGGATTTGCATTCGGACACCTGCACAACCACCAAACTCACAATGTTCTTACTTTCCATGTCCTGAAAGTGGTGTGTGCAGTACTTAGCAGAAAATACGGGGCTGTCACACTGTCAATCGCCGGCTAGCCTGAACCTTTTGTCGGATAATGTACTTAGAATAGACAATTGTTCAATTTTCCAAGCTTCACTAATGGCAGGGAATAGATAATCATGTTAATATTTGTAGTACTGCGTTTTAGAAATGAAATGGAGTCCCACAAACTGACAGAAACTGGATAACTTCCTGAAATGAGAGCCATTGAAAAGTAAAGCTGCTGCACACAGTAGATTGCCAGCTGGCAGCTTCCCCAGCATCGGTTGGGCGGACCATGAAAATGTTTTATGAAACTTTTCACAGGTGGCATGCATTTTGAGTTTACTGCCTCATGTTAGACGAGTCACATTAACCAATGGCTTCCCACATACATCCCCTCTCACTGAATGCACACATTTCAGCATCTTTATAATCTCCATCAAGCTGCTGTCGAATACTATGTATTTGGCCTCCTTTATTAGACTGTCATCCTGCATCAATGTTGTTTTGGACTGAACCGTTGTGGACATATCAGCCAAGCTGTATATACTGTAGTTGAGATCTTTGTCTAGTTTGTCGGTCAATTGTGTTGATGCTTCAGTCTCTGTAATTTCAACATCTGTTACTTGACCGTGGATAGGAGAAAACATCAATGTTGACTGCGTTTTGGGTGGCATTTTTTGGCAGGTGTCGATTGTGTCAAGTGCTCTGCACTAATGCAAAACTATCTTCTATACATTCAGTTTCATCTTCATCTGGCGGAGCAGTTGATTTGTAGCAATGGTCCAAAAACACTTTGCTGGATTCGCCGGTCACATTAAATTAATTTTCTGGCCATTGGACAAAGGCATCTTGATTCTGAACATGCTGCACCTCAATTAATAGTTCCTCCATGGTAAAACAGTTTGGCAAGCATCATCTCTCATTTGTGTCGCTGTCTGTGTCTGCATAGTCCATACTCCATCAGACAACTACAGGAAAGATAGGAAAAAGGATGTTCAATGTAAATCCAACATACAGTGTTGTACAATTTACATTAAAAAAAGCATATAACGAAGGCTTCAGCACAAAACAATTGCTAAAAATAGAAACTGTTTATAAATAACCTTATTTTTCTTTCTTTTCGTTTAAACCTTCTTTACTCTAACATCACCATCAGCAAGCTGGTGCACCGACTCGGATCCGCGTGCCTCCCATTCAATATACGGATCTTGTATACATCCTTAGAAAAGAGTATCCATTTAAAATAAGTCATTTGGATCACACATAAAATTAGACCGACTTTCTTTCATTAGAGGGTACTGTCAGCACGCATACCTCTGGCTCCGGATCGGCTACAAGGTCTGGCTCCAGAACAACTACAAGGAATAATGTAATTGTAGAGGACGCTCCAGCATCTCCCCGAAACACAGTACTTGCAATAATATGGATTAAAATATTGGAAACTGGACACACACTTTGCTACGATGACGACAAAGGTACATATCAATAGCAATCCACAAATGAAACAATTACACAATATGTAAATATGAGCAGATTATCTCATTCGATGTAACTGTCAGCACCCATACATATGGATCAACAACAAGGGATGTTGTAATTGTAGTGGACGCTTCAGCATCTCCCTGAAACACAGTTTTTGCATTAATAAGGATGAAAATATTGGAAATTGAACACACACTTTGGAAAGACGACAAAGGTACATATATATATCAAACCACAAATGAACCATTGTGTAAAAGAATTACACGATATCTAAATATGATCAGATTATCTCATTCGATGGAACTGTCAGTACCCATACCTCTGGCTCCGGATCAACTACAAGGGATATTGTAATTGTAGTGGATGTTTCAGCATCTCCCTGAAACACAGTGCTTGCATTAATAAGGATGAAAATATTGGAAATTGAACACACACTTTGGAAAGACGACAAAGGTATATATCAATAGCAAACCACGAATGAAACATTCAGTAAAAGAATTACAGGATACGTAAATATGATTACATTATCTCAAATTCCATGCATAAAACAAGTCTGGAACAGAATAGCTAAGTAAGCTGATACGCGCTCGAAGTGGTTGATGACTCCAGGCAAGACATGGATGTTGAATCTTGTTGCTTCAGATTCGGTGGATAGTCATGGAGTTGTAAATGGAAAGTATTATTTGATTTAGAAATGCTAATATTAAAAATTGGCATGTAAGGAGACTTAATACGAGAAAATGATGCTTATGTAAATGTATAATATAGCATAGTTATCTATGCCCATAAATCAATTTTCTATGAGGGTTCTAAAAAAAAGGACTGATGTTTAGCAAAATGGTCATTATTTAAAAAGCTATACAATCATATCAATATCTAAAGTATTATAAGGGACATTTACACCTAAAATAGCAATCAATCCATTTGGATACCTGCACACTACCGCAAGGCCTAAAGCTAAATCCGAAAGTGTGGCTTCCCTGTGAATGAATAAAGTCGGAATAGCGTTTGGGAGCAATTTTCGAGTCGTTCTCAGTTGATTCTTCATTGTGTACAAGGATGCGTCGTAAATATTCGGCATAAAGTGCAGGCTGCAGATGCGATATCGATCATCCCTCTTGTCCTCCAAGACTGTTTTGACTCTACTTTCAAGCTCTGCTGATGCATATCCGCAATATCTGACCCATTCTCTAATTCTATCTGCAGTTTTAGGGAATACATGCATTGTAGTGCATTCAGTTTTTTCATGGGTCTTCGAAGGGCAACCGAAAATAGAACATGCAGGCATTGTTGTAAATTCTGCAAAAAAAAAGGTGAACATTATTCGAAATTTACTTTGCATATAAATTTGAGAAAGAACGAATTAGACCATACATTCTTCAATGCAAGCTTTGTTTTGGTCACCACAGCAAAACCAGTGCAGCGTGGGCGGCTGTATTATAGGATAACTTTCACAAACAATTCATTGATGTGACGAAAATCAGAACATGTTACTCGTCCCTTGAATGTACTATCGTGCATGAAAAGGAAACATGCTTATATTAAAGATATGGTCCGCGAAGGATGCAATTCGATGCCAATTGACACTGATGAAAATTGATATATCGATAACATAACAAATGAAACTCAAGTCAATAGCAGTGAGACCAATGAACATAGCACTACTGAGTAAGTTACTTCAAAATAGATAGAAATGTACAGATGAAGGAGATATGATTAGGATACCTGCCCTTACCTTGGCCAACAAACAGTTAGATCCAGCAAGCAGAGCAGTTAGTGGCAGGAGAACAGGGAGATGTTCACAGGTAACACACTGACGAGTTGACTCGCAGCGGTCACAGAAGTTCACAGATAGCACGACGACGAGCAGATTAGCATCGGTCACCGGGATTCTCAGGTAGCCCGTTCACGAGTTTACTTGCAGTGCTCAAAGATGTTCTCATGATAAATATCAAGTGGTTTATAAAGAATTACAAAAAGGGGTGTGTTTGTGAATGAATGACATGTATATGTCGTGGTAATGTGGATTGCAGGGGCGCGGCCTACTTCAGGGGATCCTGCCTGGAGACACGGGGTCTGAGGAGGGCATGTGAACAATGACCCCTGTGCAAAAGATAGCTTTGAAGTGTACATGGTCTTTGGTACCTTGGCCGTTCGCGCCCCTGACAGCACCCCTTGGCAGCGCACATCCACTGGTGCGAACTGCCTTTGATAGTGGAGGGGGGATGGATGGGCCTGGGGCGTGCAGACAAGACACCGGAACACTGCTGAATGGAGATACACCTATGTGGATTGCAGGGGCGTGGTCTGCTTCAAGGGGAGCCTGCCTGGAGACACTGGGTCTGAGGAGGCCATGTGCACAATGACCCCTGCGCGAAAGATAGCTTTGAAGTGTACATGGTCTTTGGCACCTTGGCCGTTCGTGCCCCTGACAGCACCCCTTGGCAGTGCACATCCACTGGTGCCAACTGCTTTTGATAGTGGAGGGGGGATGGATGGGCCTGGGGCGTGCAGACAAGGCACTGGAACACTGCTGAATGGAGACACACGTGATTCACTTAAAAACTGAAACAACCATTGATAAAAAATATGTTGTTTTATTTTGTTCCTTATTTTGATGGCACACAACTACTGCACATCTTAAAGGTCTGGTTGCAGCAAAGCGAGGGAAAATCCCCTGTACTGACAGTTGTCACTGGGGAAAGTTTCTCTAATGGCACCAACGACACAGGCGGGTATTACTCGTCGAAGTCGGTGTCCATGCCTCCCATGAAGCCACCATGCGTACGAACGATAGGCCACCAGCCGGTACCACCTGTGAAAGAGAAAGATACAAACTGTTTTTAAATGACCAAGATAAGTGTATTAAACCTTAGTTGTCAATGACAATTCTTGTATCCAATGGCATTTTTGCCAGGACAAAATGCTAACTAGACACTGCACAATATTGAACGACTTTTATACAACTATTACTAGAGAATTGCAAGACTAAATTGATATGACAATGATATATTGAAGTTACGAGAATATAGGAGACAACCATGAAATAGTAGTGGCCTAACTGACATCACAACCAGAGTATACTTACTTGTTACATGTATTACGAGGGCGAACTGTTGCGCGAAGTTCGTGCATAAGCACCATCAAAATCCTCAACACAGACCGTGTGGGGCAGGCTGCTCTGAAGTCTGGCAGCTCGGTAACGCATTGCGCCGTGACTCGCCTTGTGATATGGAGGACAAGCATCCAGAGTTTTCTCAGCAGCAGCAGTTTTCCTCCTCGGTTGGCATTAGCGCGCACCGATTGCGGGTACACCAGTTGGAAACACCATCCATGCGACTAGGCCCAGGCTCTTCATCTGTTGAATCTGTTGAATCGTCCTCCCAACAGTCGTCTGAAGCCCCATCATTTCCGCATCTTTCTCTTTCCAGTAAATACTCGGGCTCGTACTGGTAGGACATTACTGTTGCCATTGTGTGGTAAACAAACGAAAATAATGTATAACGATGGTACTGGTATCTGTTCACACGGGCTACAAGCAACGAAGGTAGCTGACCAGAGCATAGAAGCGAGTCACAGAATACTCAAAAAAATACAATGAGAGGAATGGAATAGAAAATCTGCTGTTGTTGTTACACATCACCGCAAGTGGTCTTTGTGGGCAAGGACCCGCTTGTGTGGCACTCTACTTACGAACAGTTCCAAGATGGATGCCCGTGAGTCTCCCCATTCTGCTTGTAGCGGTCCAGTTGTTGCACGTTCATTTGACGTACGGCCAACTGCTCACGTGATCCTTTATACGGAATCGAAGCGGACAGTGCTTCGTGTCACTTCTGCCTCTGGCGCTCCGTGAGTTCGCTTCTGAGACCTCCTTCTCACTTCTGCTAGCTATTGCCTCTTGTGCTTACTGTTCCTTCTAACCCTGTTTTTCATCCCCTATTCAGATTCACCCTGCAGCATTCTCCCGCCTCTTTCTCAGTCTGCCATCTCTGGCAGACCTATTTGATTCCCGTTCCTGCCAAACTTCCATTAGAGTAAGTTCCGATCCGTGAGGGCTCCCCCTTCCTTTCGATTAGGATTCTTACGTGTTGCTTTCCTTCCAGAGTCTCCCGAAGCTTCACTACTCCTCCGATCTCCAGAACTGAACATTATTCCTCCAACTTCGTTCCTTCTTCTATTTCTTCCTCTCCCGTGTACCTAGAAGAAGCCTCCCGAGTGACATCCTGGTTCTGCCTTCGGAGACGCTTACTCTTCAAACTTCTTCCCAATCCGTACGAGTGGAACTCGTCCAGGGTTTTCTTGCCTTAGAGGGTTTCCCTGGGAGTTCTGCCCTCTCCCCTGGGTCACTTTACCCTGGGTGGAGAGGTCAGGGCTCTCGCAGGAGAGCCTTCCCAGCTGCATTTGTCCTCCCTTTTGGAGCCATCGATCTGTCAAGGTGAGCTGGTTGTAGACATTTGTTGTATAATCTGTGATACAGCAGCTTTAATTATCTGTATACTACAGAGTGTTAATAGTTGTGTGTTGTGAAACGGTGTGTTTATACTTATTGAGGAAAGAGGCATCCTGCCATTTCCATGGCGACACGTCATTACCTGAAGTGCAGAGAATGTTGACACGAGACGTGCTTTGGTGTTGTGATATGGGCGCTACGCGTCTAGTGTTATCAGGCTTGGGGGGTGGGATATGATTTAGTGCCGCAAAGGCAGTTCACCCAGGGCGATGCGGCAAGTGATACGATTATCACAAGATGGCCGCGCCCTGCTGCCTGATTTCGCTTGTGTTCAAAAGATGAAAACTCCGGTAAGGTGCATAGGAAATGTTTGTACGATCGATCAACGTATGGTTAAAAACACATGGCCGAAGTATAGGGACAATAATATTTCTGAGTGCACCATTCCTTTAACACTTCATCTGAAGCATGAAATGACATCTTTCATGATTTGCACCAGCACTTGTATTAATATTGTTATATGAAATAATGCAAAATGCCTCCTAGGAATGTGTGTTCTGGGACAGTAGCATTGCCCTTGATACAGATTCTGTTTTGCATGGTTATCTATCGTTGCCTCCTTGTATTGTAAGCTGAAGGTTCATGTATGTACATATGTGTTTTGTGGTTTTATGGCTTATTTGCTGAAATAAAGCTTGATGGTTATTGGATATTTCTAAAGGAAGCAAAGCGGGGAGTATCTGGTCGACCTGCACGGGGTTTAATAGGCGGGATCCGGCTCTCCGTTTATTTATTTCGCAATTTGTATAGCGCACTGAACCCGAATGTTTGTCCATACATTCATAGAGTAAAGGTGACCTTCCATGACATCTCAGCTGGGGTTTTAGCGTCGCTCGGGACGAATGGATCAGCACCTTCTGAAATGTTGTTTATCAATGTGTATTGGAAGACCTGTCAAATGAAGGAGGACACCTATTTTTCTAATTTGAACTAGCTATTGTGTGAGTGGGATAACCAAGGAAATTCTACAAGAGTGATTGCTGGTGGGGGACTCAATTGGGACGACCAATTGGCAGTTAGAGAAGTGTGGGGTAAAGAAAAAAGCATCTAACGAAAGAGGAGTTAGGTGGGTTGAAACTACGCAATATTAGTCTATGTGTAAATTAAATGGGAATCAGAGGCGTAGCCAGGATAGTCTAACAAGTGGGGCCAGAAGCTTATGTAGTTGGGCCCACCTCAGTGACATTAACATCTTTATCCCTGGTCCGCCGATGCCTTTCCAACACTGCCCCGACCTACCTGTCACGATGCGTAGAGAAATACGCCCCTGCCCGCCCACTGAGATCGTCCAGCTCTCTTCTTCTGAAGACCCCCAACTTCAACCGCCTCTCACTAGGGGGCAATAGCTTCTTGGTCATAGCAGCCAAACTTTGGAACAATCTTCCTCTTGCTCTCAGAAAAGAACAGGCCTACTGCACCTTCAGCAGAAACTTGAAGACGTGACTGTTCAACTGACTGTACTCCTCGTAAGACTATTGCATCCCCCACTGCTTTGCCCATCCCCCCTTTTTAACTCCCTTCTCTAATGTAAAATGCACCTCGTCTCACGTAATGTAACATGTAGCCTTGCAGCCCAATGTAATTAATGTATCTAACTAATGTACCCCAATGTAACTAGTGCCAAGATACCCGAGAGTTTTGTGCGCTGTAACAAATGCGTAAATAAATAAATAAATACAATCTGTGAATGCCCAGACAGCACTGCTGAGTGGACATTTACAGATTGTGTATGGGCCTTGCCCGCTCAGGCCTTACCCTGTCCATGCTTCTGTTGGGAATACGGCTGGGAATATCCCAGCTACGGCCACGTGGCAAAGAGGTACCAGCTCCCCGATAATTGATTATGTGTACATCTTGAAGAGTCTCTTGCCGAGGATTGACAGGTTGGAGATGTGTCCCTGTTCAGTAAGTGACCATGCATTTCTTTCGGTCTCTCTGTATCCGAGGGTGGATCAGGCAAGTAGAGACAGGGGGCTGATGACTTAGAAATAACAAGCCCTGGCAACAGGGTTGCCTGGTCACCTGCACTGATAGCAAGGTTCAACAAAATATTGGAGGCCTTATGGATTCAAATGGGTCGTATTCCAGAGAATCTCAACCCAATTACTTTGATGACCCTAACTCAAGAGTTTGGCAACATCAGGAGGTTGGGTAGAAGGGGTAAGATTAATCAGGGCTTTCACAAACGAGAAAATGTTGACCAAGAGGGTCCAGAATCGTAAAATGATGTTGAGGCATGAGACTTGTCCTTGGCCTTAAGCCCAGGAATCGTATCTCTGCAGGACTGAAATCTTTGCACTGGCTCCCAGTGGCTGCGAGGATTAAGTTCAAAACCCTCTGCATTCCAAGCACACAAAGTTCTACGTCGCTAAGTCGAATATTGAAGAGACATGGCTGCCCTTCTTTGATAAATACAGACCCGGGGGCCCGTCTCCCCGGGAAGATATGTGGCTGATCATTGACTCGATTGTGAACTTTCGAAACTTGGCTCATGACTTTGGCGTGCTAAGTAACACATCACGACAACACCGCTATGCTCTTCAAGAACCCGTTAAGCAAGCACGAAATGAGAACTTGAACTGGAGGTGGGAGGGGGGAGGCATATGGGGGGAGAGTCGGGGGGGACGTGTTATAATTGGTTCTTTTGTTATCTTATCTTTAAATATGATCTGTGATGTTATATCACATGCATAATTTTATAAAATATGATTTTCAAAAAGCCCTCTGCATTGTACACAAGGCCTTCTGGGGTCTGGGACTTCAATACCTTCAACTCGCTCTTCCTAACTATCTTCCCTCTCGAGCTCTTCGCTCATCTGCCTCCAACTCCCTCAGGGTCAGTCGCTTCTCCAAGCAACAAGTTGGTGGCAGATCACTCTCTTCAGCAGGGGCCTCTCTCTGGAACAGCCTTCCTGCCTCCCTGAAACTTGAGGAGAACCATCTCCGGTTCCGTAAGCACCTCAAAACCTTCCTCTTTGCTTCTGTTTTCTCTCCTCCCCTCCCCTGCTGAATTCCTGACTAAAATTACACTGGTTACCCGGCCACCCTTTCTGATCTCTGGCCCCGGCCCCGTCAATTGCCCACCTGCACTGCTTCCCTGGCAACCACTGCACCGGGGGACCATTTTTTCTGTATTCCTGCAGTCCCCCTACCAGCACTTATGTCTGCACTTCCTTGCACTTGCCACTAGCTGGCTGTTTTATTTGTTTTATTTCTCTTATTTATTCCACTTTCCCATGTACTGCACTTTCCCCTCTCCCTTACCCCCATGCACTTTCCTTTCCCCCTTCCCATGCACTTGCGCAATCTGAATGACACCTGGCCTAGTAGAATCGTTGTCTGTCCTCCCTTTGCCCCCCCTTGCCTCGTCACGCCTTGAAACACTTGTGTATAGGCGTGTTATAAATGCCATATCATATCATATATCATATCATATCAAATCCGTAAGAAACTGGCTCAGAAATGATGTGAAGTTACTACACTAATAAAGAAATGAATGTTAAATTATCGAACTGGGTAAAGAAATCAGTGCCACTAATAAGATGATAAAGACACCCAGAACATGCCAAGGACCTCTATCAAATTCAACCCATCCACTTATGGGAAACGTATAAATGCGTTGGCAGGAAATGAGTCAAAGGTGATGTAATCAATGGGTCGCGTAGTTCCAAAAGGGGTCTGGATCAGTTTTATTAAGCAGACATTTGGTGGCAAAGCGGGTACTGATCTAAACTGCATTATTGATGAGCTTGGACCATGGTGAGAAACGTTTGGCCAAGTAGTGAATGATCCTTTGGCAAAACGTTCAAAGGCTTCAAGAGCCACCAGACCTAACGGAACGACATCCCCAGTCTAGTTTTTAAATCAAATGTTGTTTTATGGTCAAGAATTCTGGATGATATCCTTAATTCCATGGTAGAAATGGGCAGGGTCCGGTTTATGGTGTTTCCTGCAAAAAGGAAAGGACCAGAAAACAAGCCTTCTCTCCCTACGCCCCAAGTCAATGGAACCTCCTTCCCATCGGCATCAGACTCGCCCCCACGCGCCTACAATTCAGAAAATAACTCAAGACCCACCTCTTCAAGGAGTCCCTCCTCCTCAATACCTAGGCCATTATGTCATCCATCTTGCCAACTTACTAGACGCCGCCTGTCCCTCTCCTGCCAGCCGCCTGGTACAGCTGTACCCCTCCTCTGTCCCCCTCTGTATCCTTCCCCCCGTGGTATATATGTTCTGTTTACCACTGAAAGTAACTCCATTATGCATCTGTGATGGTGTACACCTCTCCAAAGTGCTCGGTCATGTACCTGTATTGGTGTATGCATCTGTAAATTGCTCCGTTGCTTCTCAAAGCTAGATCTGCGCTCAATAAATACAATAATAATAATAATAATTATTATTGTTATTATAATAGTAGATGCTTCATTGCATCAGACAATCATCGATTCATTGCGCTTTTTGATGCTTCCTCTAAGGTATTTGCTGGTTTGTTATTACAAGATTTAACGAGTTGGGTTGAAGCAAATAACAAACCAGTAAAGTGCCAGACTGGTTTCAGGAAGCATTATGGAAATGCTCTTAAATGTTTTCTAATTCAGCTATTAAAAAGCAAGCCCTGGCTAATGCCCAAATGCCGTTATTTTTGGCTAGCATTGACCGGGATAGTGCATTCGACATGGTCCATAGTAACCCACTGTGGAATACATTTAATAATTGGGGGATCCCAGGCGGGCTGCAATGACTTCTAGTAGAGTTGCACTCTCACACCAGTATGGAAATCAGGCTAGATAGTATGGGCAAACTGGGAGCCCCCGTTGATGCGCACCTAGGACTTAGGCAGAGTTGCGTTCTGGCACCCTGCCTTTTTAATATTTATTTATCAGACTTGTTAGAATTTGTGAGGAGATGTAGTGCCTTTCCGGCAACATTGGGAAGTTTGAAGATTCCATTTCTATTAGACTGAATCTACATTAGCTTCCAACGAGCACTAAATACTTTGCATGCCTATTTACTTCAGAGCGATTTAATTCTTACTGTGAATAAAACTCTCGTAATGACTTTTACCATGAAAAAGACTAAGAAGCATCTCATACGTTCAATTAAATCTTGAATTGTTCTTCGGATTTGAAGTATCTAGGCCTGTAGATTAACAATAGTGCAAATGCTGATTTATTAACGGCAAATTAGAAAACAAAACTAGTTTTCTTATTTTCCCAAACAAATGTTGAGGAGGTGCCGAGGATCACACAACCAGTCAAGAAAAATATTCAATGATGGAGGACTCAGGTGCACATCAAAACCCAGCTTTCTTCAGACAATGGGCCTCATTACTCGGACGGCGGTAAGGGTTAACGGTCATTGTTAATGGTACCGGTGACCGTTAACCCTTACCGCCTTACTACGAGGTCCCTTTGCGGGTTGGAGACTTTAACGCCTGCTTTTTGCAGGCGTTAAAAACCAACCCGCAAAGGGACCAGGGAGCTCATTATGGTACCGCAATTTGGGGCAAAAATGGGAATGGGGAAGGGCAATGGGGTAAGGTGGAATTTCCGCCCCACCAATCTTGGAATAGGGCAGTAATTCCCCTTTCCTCCAAGGCGGTGCCGGTATTTTACTTGCATGGACCAAGGTGCCAATAGCACCTTGGTCCACCGCCGTCCATGTAATGAGGCCCAATGAATCTAAGCCCGAACGACATAGAATAATTTCCTCTTGTAGCTCTCAAAGTCCAAATGATTACACGCTGGTTTAGTTACAAAATTACGTCAGAATGACGTCACATTACATTATTAGTATGCAAAACCCTACAGGGGATTGGGGTTGGTTAGTAAATCGAGCTACATATGGAATGTTTGGGGGTTAATCACTGATTTGGTGGATACCTATCTGATGGCTCCTCCTGGACCCCTCTAATACATCATTATAAGGCTATCTGATTGGTTGGCGCTATTCATCATAGGCAGTGTGGCAAGAAGATTTCTCATTGGTTGGGGTCTAGCGTACCAACCTTGGACACTTTGACAGGATGTCAAGATACAAGTGAGACATAAATGGGGTAAGAGACGTATATGGTCTGCCATATTTCCAGATAAAGATTACCCCTAATCATCCCAAGGCGAGGACGTCTCCTTTATTCTTTGGCCTTGGCCTTGTGTGCGTCTGTGTGCATATTGAGGGAGTTTGCGCGTGTTCTATCTACGTTTGGCACATAATGAATTTGCAATGTTTTTCATCTATGGGTCACGTGTTGGGATACCGTGTTTGAGAGTGGATTTCCATCTATTTATTAAGGTATTAGATAATTCTGACATGCATGTCGTGTTCTTTGCGGTCACTCATGGAGCTGGTAGGTTAGTTTCTATACAGGCTTTTAAAGGGTTGTTTTTGTGCTCTTATTAAACGTCATTAACTGGGGACTCTATCAAGTCTCGTCCTGGGAACTGTTATCTCATGCCTGCGTTCCGTTCATCCGCTTCTCCCTTCCAAGCTTCTGACCTTGGCTCCAGCTCATAAGCTACTGCGTGAGCTTTGCACAAGTTTCAATAATACATTTAACATCTTGGGTTCTGAGACTTTGCTAAATATTCTGAAACCTGCGGCAGCCTGTGCGTTTAGGAAAATGGCTGCACTTTGGTTCATTCTTCATCATGTTCTGCCCTGCATCTTTGCATGTTAATGGTTTCAGGGGCTGCAACTACATGTGTATATGTTCATCATTACTACGTGCAAATATCCTACATATCGGCATGCATATGTCCTTCATATCTATGTGCAAATATTCTTTGTGTGTGTATGTGTGTGTGTGTAGCCATCTAGTTATTCTCTCTATATACATGTATATTTTAAAATCTTCCTGTCGCTCTACTGGTCACTCTATCTATTCTACAAACCGACATCTTCATGCTCTTAGTGACTTTTGTCTTTCCCCCAGAATCTTGGTGCGGTGGGGCTGTCTCAGATGGTATTTTTTCTCGCTTGGATGATACTGATGAGGGTTAGGAATAGGAAGTGGTGCTTGCATACTCATCTGAGTAGGGGCTGCAGGTATTACCAGAGTATTCATTTGCATATTACACAAAGAAAAATCATCAATACATTTACACCTTGCTGGCAGTGATTTCATTTTATCTTGGGAAATTGATTCCATACGTTTTATAGGGGCTGAGTGCTCCAGTCTGAACTGGAAGGTCTTAGACAGGATTGAAGGGTTACTTTGGAAGAAACGGCTGGGCCTTCCATCATGGCGGTTAGACACACATTTGGCTCACGTCGTAGTGGGTCATTGTAAATATTGCAAGGCTAAGATTGTTTTGGAAAATGCTTCATCCACCACAGCAATCTGTATTTTACGATCTTCAAGGTATTCTGGCCTCAAGGGATTGTAAAGTCTTGTCCAGTTTGCTCAGGAGAGTGGACGTGTTTTGAAGGATCTAGACTCAAAAAGGGATCAACTCCTCACAAACCCAGGTAGAGTGTATAGAACAATGAAAATGTTGCAATGGAGTAGAGACCAAGATTTATTGGAGTTTGATAAATAATATTGGGAATTGACTAACCAATATAGTAAATACCGAATCTGGCTGGTATGTTTACAGATTTCAGAGTCCTAATTATTTCCTCCGCTTCAGGCTGAACCTTTTAGGGACTCTCCAGAGATGGGGGCCAATTCGACAAACAAAGATGATGGATCCCCACTGTAGGCTGTGTAAGAGTATAGCCGACCTAGAGACGCTTAAACATGGATGATATACTGTCCAAAAACTGTGGATGCACGGGTATTGCATTTTAGGAGATTTGTAGTTCATTTGGAGATCTAAAAAGTGAATGGTTTCTGAATAGACTGATGATCGGCTGATGATTGGCCGCTCAACAAAACTAATAAACGCAATGTTTAGAGTTTTAGTTATTATTCATAAATCTTTAGATGAAATTGTGTATTTAAATTAAGGGAGTGATGAGTCGAAATATGCTGCTCTGTACTGGATTTTACACAAAGTTGGTATTGTGTAACTAGAAACACAATAAAAACAAATAAAGCAAATGGAACTTAGCATGGAAAGCCAGCGCATGTGAAACCTATTCCAGTTCAACCAAGTTTATAATTAAAATGCTTACCTTATATAAAACCACGTAGCTCTATAAGGCTACAAACGTGTGTGGATATGGACGATTCTGATTGTGACGTGGATGAGCGTTCAACATATGGAGCACCAGGGGACCACTCCAGTAGCGATAGTGCGCGATATACATATCCTCTAACATATGCAGCAGGTTGTGCAGAGGTGGATAGTGGGATGAGGTGTAAGGGTTTGCCACCGGTGTGACTGAGTTGCACAGGTGAGAGTGTTGCCTGGACAAGGATCGGGATTATGGCCTGAAGGTCACGTTCTAATTAAGACAAAGGAATAATGGAATATAACCAATGTGTTTCACATTTCAGTATCGTATTGTTGGGTATTGACATCACAAATTCATAACCCCCCCCCCTTTACACAAAATTATGTTATGCTGTGATATGGTTCCTCAGATGAATGCTGGCACCACTGCCATCTCCTTGGTCTCCAGGTGCTCAAGAGGGTGGGGGGGTGTAAGAGAGTGACAATGCAATATAGCTTCACTGCTGTGTTGATTTTATGCAAAATCCTGTCAAACTGTGGACAAACTTTACGATAAACTATCTACCTTTCGGCTTAGCCTTTTAATGTCTTGGGCTTTTGCAGGGGTGTTGGTAGGTCTGGAAAAGATTCGGGTCTACGCTAATGTTGGGATTGGGGCTAACTTGCCTTTTGGTTGTAGCCCCAGAGCTTCTAACCAGGGCTACAACCAAAACATCTGGTGCCATAGCCCCCAGAACCTCCTAGCAACGCCGCTGGGCTTTTGTGTTGGAGAGAAAGGCAGGTACCGTTCCACTGGCAGAGAAGTCGGTCCTGTATCTGCTCAGTGCACTATTCATGTAAACTCTATTTCAACCAATGCACAAAAGACGCATCGGAGGAAGAATTGGATATCTCCCTTTTTAACATGGCAGAAAAATGTCAGAAATCTTAATTAGTTTCCGAAAGAAGAGCAAGCAAAATGATTCAGCATGTTTTCAGCCTTGCCAATGGGGATAATGGCACCACCAAGTTCCCGCCATTATAAATAGCAGGGAATCCTCTTCCGGCAGAATACAAGATATTCCAAGGTTTCTTGAGCCTGGCCATGCCACCCATTATGCTTTCATACACAAGCTAATGGGATTTCAGCGCAACAATGGAATTCAATTCTCAGCGGGGAATGTACAGTTATGATTCAGCTCCAGCTGAAGCATTTTAATAAGGGGCCCCTCTAGGTCTGGGCATATGCCACAATAGGCCAGGATCTGTGTGTGCTTGATATCACCCTGCCATGAATATGTTAGTGAACTGAGCTATTCACACAACGGTCCAATGCACCAACACCCAGGTGCAAAAAAAGCGATCGGACCGTAAAACTAATTCTCCAAAAGAAAGTAGTGGGACAAGAAAATTGGAAAAATGAGAATTCGAACAAAGCAGTGTATCATTGAAAGATTAAAAAAAACATGTTTTTTAAAGAGACTATTGCCTTGTCCATACACAATATAAAAACATGCTTAGCGACTTGCATGTAAAAACATATTGCCCGTTTCAATAGAACTCCTTTTGTTTTTTTCCCCAAGTGGCCTCGGTAAATTTTTTTGATTTCCACTCTTGACTCCTCATGTATGGTACGTATTCCAGTCCCGACTTACCATAGGTACTTCCGTCCGCTCCAGGACTGGCAGCACTACAAGTTGTGGCATTTGGGGGACGCTGCCACCTGGTGAAAAGCAGGCCCTCTTTAGCGCCGGCTCCCGCCACGGCACCAATGTATCCAGATGGGGGCCGCTATATTGGAGCACAAGGTCTGGAAATCGCGGTATGGACAGATTACGTAATACAAGTCTCAGCACAGGTGTGAAGACTTGCGAGTCGCCAGGAACAAGGATACCTCCGTCCCTAAGCAGCCAACAGCGAGACAAAGAGACACTCGCTGTTCGAAGATTAGGGCCACATGTGGGAGAAACAGGATACCCAAGGCTTCTGGATGGCTGCTGGAAGGAAAACGGGCATGTTAGGGGATGGCAACAATGTAAGAAAGGTGCAATATGTATGAAAATAGCATGCACCCCTACCAGAAGTCAGAAGATAGAGTGTCCTAAACGATTGGGGTAATACCTGCTCACTCAGCAGGCCGATACAACACACAGGGGCACTGGGAGGAAGAAGAGAGTGCCCTTATACAACACCGGAACCACCTGAAGCTGGAGGTCTGTGACTGATGGAGTGTCACAGTAAATGCAAATCCAGGTCAGCTGAATAAAATCAAAGGGAAAACCGTAAGAAGTCCATAAACAATCCAAAGTCAGAACCAAATTATCAATCTGCTGGCGTAGGGTACAAAGAACAGTCCGTGAACAATCCATAATTAATCCGAGGTAAGAACCAGAAGTAACAATCCCAAGGCATAGCACAAAAGGGTAAGGCAAACAGGAGTCCGTAGAACGAGGTCCAGAGGTCTGTAGCACGAAGAAACAGGAATCCAAATCGAAATGCCATACACCGTAGAGAAACAGCTGAGAAGCGTTGTGTTGCTGGATAGCGTCTGTTTTATTCCGTAACTTCTGTCACGTGAGCCTGTTGATCACGTGATGCATCACGTGATTTGGTGACTGACGCAGCGCAACGGGTACGTTGGCTCTTAGCAGCAGTGGCCGTGGCTAGTGTCTGAATGCAATGGGCAATAGCGTGCTTGGAAACACGGTGTGCCCCTGGCGTGCCATATGACACACCTTTCCTCCATTGCGTGTGCAGGTGCCATGGGAGTCACCACACCGGATACACACGGTGGCTCCTCCCGTGGTATCCTCTCCAGCGCCCCAGCAATCCTCTGCCCACCGAGGGAGCGAACCCCTGAAGCGGACGGAAGGGAAATTTAGAGGTGGCAGACCCATGTCCCGGGCATCTATGTGGTTGAGTTCTGTAGTGGAGGCTAGGGTCTTGTTGCAGGGAGGTATGAGCGCGTGTGCAGGAACGTGTGGGCGTGACAATATGATTATAATGGACCCAGTGAAAAGGCCCATAGCATCACATGATGGTACAACTTTGTAATCTCCTTGAGGGTTTTCTGCATTCCTCTATTATCTTGCTTTGCGTGAACCATAAGTTTACATTTTTACAAGAGGACCTTCCCCGTCAACATAGTCAAGAGAATTGATTCTTTCGGCTATTCCTCATCGAGTCCCTAAAAACAAGGGGACTGGAAGGGGTTGGTAAAATGGCTAAAGGGTCAAACAACACAGGTGCTCCGACATCTACCACATCCTTTGAATGTCTTCTCCAGGAAGTGATCAAAATAGTGGCTTCACCTAGAGAAGCCAATGCAGCGTTCCTGGCTATATTTTTACCTTGAATAGTGTTGCTACATATATGCAGCTTTCACCTAACATTTGTATAGAAATGATCCACATGTCCACTGATCTCTCATGCTGCTGGGGTGTATTTATTTATTTAATTGTTTTTTTATAACACGCCTAATACCATACCTGAGTTTGGTTTCTAAGCGCAGATCCAGGATTCAAACCTCTGTTGATCTACGTGGTCTTGCTTCCAAGACTAGATCCGGGATTCAAACCTCTGTTGCTCTGCATGGTCTTGCTTCCAAGACTAGATCCGGGATTCGGACCTCTGTTGCTCTGCGTGGTCTTGCTTCCAAGACTAGATCCGGGATTCGGACCTCTGTTGCTCTGCGTGGTCTTACTTCCAAGACTAAATCCGGGATTCAAAGCTCTGTTGCCCTGCCTAGTCTTGCTTCCAAGACTAGATCCAGGATTCAAACCTCTGTTGCTCTGCATGGTCTTGCTTCCAAGACGAGACCCGGGATTCAAACCTCTGTAGCTCTGCGTGGTCTTGCTTCCAAGACTAGATCCGGGATTCGGACCTCTGTTGCTCTGCGTGGTCTTGCTTCCAAGACTAGATCCGGGATTCAGACCTCTGTTGCTCTGTGTGGTCTTACTTCCAAGACTAGATCCAGGATTCAAACCTCTGTTGCTCTGCATGGTCTTGCTTCCAAGACTAGATCCGGGATTCGGACCTCTGTTGCTCTGCGTGGTCTTGCTTCCAAGACCAGCGCATTGCCCCTGTGCTATCCTCCCTTCACAGTGTGAGCTGTTAAATAATTCCTTAAAACAGAAATTGAACTGGAGTACCTGGAGTAACTGGAGTACCATCTGATGATCTTCGGGTGTTTCCTTTCTCTAGGACTCTGCTTGTGGCCGTTCAAAGTGTTTTGACCTGGGTGGAAACAGGCAGCATCCGAACGGTGCAGCCTGTGAATAAATTGCCCGTGGCTCAGGATAACATTTATTAATGGCCTGTCCGAAATCTGATCATCACTAACTGTGCTCAAAGACCGGAGGCAGGAAGTTAAACACAGATTTTACTGGTCCAATGTACAAAGCACTCACATCACATCTCTCACTGCTACCCTGCCTCAATCTATGCCCCTTACCCACCTTTTTCCCAACCACTTAGAGAAGGCTAGGCTGTATGATGTGCCTTTCATTTGCCTCACTCTTCAACCTTCCCTGACCGAACCACCAGCAGAAATGGTGCTCTCTATCACTGTTAAAGACTCCAATCAAGTAGTCCCACTAAGTCAGTGCCTTGTCTGGGATTGCTCAAGGGAAGCCCTTATTTATATATTTTTATGTCCAGTTCGTGTACTCTGGATGACAACCCTTATATAACACCCCTCTCTTAGAATCCCCCTGACCCCACTGAGCCAAGAAGTAAGTTTCTTTTGCAAATTTAAAAGGTTTATTTGAGAATTAAACTATATATATATATATATATATATATTGCACTTTTATAATAAATTAATAATTGATATCACACTGGTGAATATGAGCAGTAATCTGCAAGAGGTAATTGTCGTGATTATCAGGGTTGGTTGTACTATCCCCTCCTTCCTCCTCACCTGAATCGACTGTGGACCTTTCTTGTAGTTCCGGCCTTCTTCCAGGACGTCTTTGGGTCTGCGCTTTATCAGTCTTCCTTGCTTCCTTCTTTTGCCGTAAGTAGGGGCGAGCTCCCTGGGATGCCACACTGTCGGGTAACTAGAGAACACGAACAGCGGGGACTCCCGGGAGCCGGCACCTGAACAGGGAAAAAGCCCAAAAGGGCAGAAAAAACCCTGCAGCAATTGTTCCGATGGAAGAGTCAGTGGCAATGAGAAGTCCAGGCGAACGATCCTTCAGCCTAGAACAGAACCATAGAAGGGATCGGAGAACAGCTGTGATAAGGGCACCAGAAGTAGCCCGAATGGCTCACAAATAGCTCCAGGAGGAATGGAACCTCTAGCGCTCCGGCTTATATGAATGTAGAAGCATGGGTGAGGGAAGACAAGCCGAAGGGCAGAGAGGAAAGGGAAAGAGAGGGAGAGAGAGACCAGTACGAGCTGTACCGAAGCGAACAGCCCGAGAGAGAACAAAAGGAGGACGTGACACGGGAAGCAACACAGGAGAGAAACACACGTAGGAGGGATACACCAAGCGTTACCTTCGAGGCGGGGAAACACAGTGAAGGTGCAACGCGAGGAACGCCACAGTGAGCCGGCCGTAAGTAACGCCGGCGGCCATCTTGGAAAAACACTAGAGCGGTGCTCTCAGACGGCCGTCAGACGTGGTGGAACAAATTAATGGCGTCTCCTTAGAGAAAAGAAACGCCGCCCGACTGAAGTCATGACAGTATGCCACCTTCTACATGGGGGGCCCCCAGGCTTGCCTGGATACAGTCTGTGAAACTTTCTAATGAGTCGAGGGGCGTGAATGTGTCTCACAGGCTCCCATGTCCGTTCTTCGATGGGATAACCCTTCCAGTGAACCAAATATTGTAGACTACCGTGATGGTAACGGGAATCCACCAGATGTGAAACCTCATATTCAGCTGGACCAGACTGCACATCAGCAGAATGCCTCTTGGATCGTCTCTTGTATGGATCCGGAAGGTATGGCTTCAAAAGGGAGGTATGGAACATGGGATGCACCTGTTTAAGGGAGGGGGGTAGCTGAAGGCGAAATGCAACAGGGTTTACCTTCTTCCTGATTTGGAAAGGTCCGATATATCTTGGTGCAAATTTCCCTATGTGCGTCCAGCGAGGTAGAAATTTAGTGGCTAACCAAACCTTATCACCTTCCGACCAAGAAGGTGCAGCCTTCCTCTTCTTGTCAGCCCATAATTTATACACATGACGGCTAGCGTCCAAGGTATCACTGGCTAGCGCATGGGTGTCTTTGAGTTCCTTCAGGAGGTGGTCAAGAGTGGGTGACTTTGAGGGTTGGATGTCTGCCAACGGCAGATGTTTCGGATGGTAACCAAATGTGCAAAAAAAAGGTGACATATTAGTGGCTGAATGTTTGGTATTGTTATAGGTGAACTCGGCCATAGGGAGAAAGACGTTCCAGTCCTCTTGCTTTCTGCCACAGAAACATCGAAGATATTGTTCCAGCGTGTGATTGAGCCTTTCCGTCTGACCGTTGCTTTGTGGATGGAACCCAGATGAAAGGGCTCGTTGAATCCCCAGTTGTTTACAGAGGGCACCCCAAAACTGGGAAGTGAATTGAGGACCTCGATCGGACACCACGGTCTCGGGAAGGCCATGAAGCCGCACTATTTCTTTCAGAAAGGTTTTGGCTGTTTCAGGGGCTGTAGGTAATCCTTTCAAGGGAGTGAAGTGAGCCAATTTGCTTAGAGAATCCACAGTCACCATGATGACAGTGTTCTCTTCAGAATTAGGCAGGTCCACAATGAAGTCTGTAGAAACGTGGGTCCATGGTTGTTTGGGAGCAGGTTCCTGTTGTAGAAGACCTAGGGGTTTGGTTGAATGATACTTATTGGAAGCACAGATGGCACAGGTAGATACATAAGAATGTATGTCTTGGTTCCAACCTGGCCACCAAAATAGCCTGGACACCAAATCCTTGGTGGCTCGAATGCCCTTATGACCAGCCATGGGCGAATCATGACACCATGAAAGGGCCAGCCTTTGGTGTTTCTTGTTGGGCAGGTACAAGGCTTGCCCCTTGAAAAGGATTCCTTCTCTTTCTTCCAATTTGGAGGCTGCTTCTGTCTTCATCGGTGCACGGTGCTGTTCGCACTGGACTTCGCGTAAAAAAGTATTTGCCACAGTCCGTACCTCTTTGCCCGCTAACAATAATTCATGGCTAGAATCTGCCTCATAGTCCGACCCCAGATTGCGTGATAGGGCACCAGCTAAGATATTCTGTTTGCCTGGTAGATAGGTAATCACAAAGTCAAACTGAGAGAAAAAATATGCCCAACGGGCATGTCTAGCATTGCGACATTCCATCTGTTGGAGTATACGAAGGTTACTGTGGTCGGTACGAACTGTAAACTTATGCATGGCTCCCTGAAGAAGATGACGCCATTCTTCACAGGCATGTTTGATAGCCATTAATTCCCTCTCGATGACAGAATAATTTCTTTCACTGGGTGACAGAGTCTTTGAATAATACGCCACAGGATGTTCAAGACCGTCCTTGCCCTTTTGCAAGAGAGCAGCTCCTATGGCTCCACCTGAGGCATCCGTCTCTACAATGAAGGGAAAAAGTTGATCCGGTTGTACCAATACGGGAGCCGAGGTGAATGCCTCATTTAAGGTTTGGAAAGCTAAATCCGCTTCTTGTGTCCAAGTGAAGATAATACCCTTCTTCAAGAGTGATGTAATCGGAAGAACCATATTTGAGAAGCCTGAAATAAATTGGCGATAGAAGTTGGCCAGACCGAGGAAACGTTGTACTTCCTTAACGTTTCTTGGAGCGGACCAATGGGTGATTGCTTGTATCTTACAGGGATCCATACGAATGCCCTCATGGGAGAGGATAAAACCCAAATAAGACACCGAACAGGCCTCGAAGACACACTTTTCAGGCTTTACCAGTAGCTTGTTTTCCCGTAGACGTTTCAGCACTTGTCGGACCTGTCTTCTATGTTCAGGAAGAGAGGAAGAGTAAATGAGGATATCATCTAAGTATACCACTACTGAAGAGAATAGGAGGTCGGCAAACAATCTATCCATAAAGCGCTGGAATATGGCAGGGGCGTTTACCAAACCGAAAGGCATAACTCGATATTCGAAATGCCCTAGTGGGGTTCGAAATGCCGTCTTCCATTCATCACCCTGTCTTATACGGAGCAGGTGGTACGCACCCCTGAGATCCAATTTTGTAAAGACAGACGCACCTTGGACAGCTTCTATTATCTCTTTGATTAGCGGCATAGGGTAACAGTCTTTAACAGTAAGGCGATTTAGGCCCCGGTAGTCGATACAAGGACGGAGTTCCGATGACCCCTTCTTCGGGATGAAGAATAGCGATGCTCCAGCGGGTGATTTGGACTCCTGGATGAGCCCATTCTGTAGATTGCAGTCCAGGTATTCCTTAAGAGCCTTCCGCTCGGGTAAAGATAGGGGAAACATCCTTCCAAAAGGAACAGGCGCATCTGGTAGGATCTCAATAGTGCAGTCTTCTCTTCTGTGAGGAGGAAGGGAGTGAGGTTGTTTGTCCATGAAGACCTCAGCATACTCCTGATAGTGTTCCGGTACTTGATGGAGAGAAGCTGTCAGCACGGATGCACTCTTCTGCAGGGAGTCTAGGGGGTATTTATTGTTTAAACATTCATTAAGACAAAGATGCGACTGAAACTGGATAGTATTGTTAGACCAATCGATCTTTGGGTTATGTTTACGCATCCACGGGATCCTGAGGATCACCGGGAAATGCGCTGCTTTAATGAGATCGAATGCCATTTCCTCCTGATGTTGAAACAATTGGACCCGAAGTGGCAGAGGCTCTTGAGTAACAGGTCCTGAGGACAGAGGCTGGCCTTCCCAGAAGGTAGAGGAGTCCCGGGACAGTATAACCTGAAATACCATAAGACGATTGTCTTCACGGGGAAGAGGAGTCAAAGTGTTGGCACAGGGATTCATCCCAACACCCCCGGACCTATCCCTGTTTAGGTTCAGGGTGAATCGTTTCCCTGGCGGCGTGGAGGAACCTCAGGGCAGTTACGGAGCAGATGTTTGCCAGAACCGCAATACATGCAGAGGCCTAGCTCCCTTCTTCTCTTCTTCTCTTCGGCTGTTAAAGGTCCTCGGGTGGTGCCTATTTGCATCGGTTCTTCCCCAACGGATGAGGTTGGATGTTCCCTAGAAGGGTTTGGGGAGAAAGTTGAGGGAGAAGATCGTGGACGTTTCCTTTCTTGTCTTCTTTCTCTCAATCTATACTCAATCTGGAGAGCGAGGGATGCTAGTTCCTGAAATGTCTGAGGTCGTGCAATACGTGCCAGTTCATCCTTTATCTCTTCATGCAAGCCACGACGAAACAAAGTCTGTTGAGCAGAATCAGGCCATCCGGCATTTGTGGCAAGCTGCATGAAGGAGGTAACATAAGTATGTACGTTGTGCGTACCCTGTCTGATATCGAGGATTGCTTCATAAGAGGCATACTGTACCTCGGGTCGGTCAAAGCGAGACTTTAGGAGTTGCACAAACAGATCGTAATTAGCAGTAGCTGGGTCAGCCTGTAACACCAACGGTGAAGCCCATGCCAAGGCACTTCCCGTTAAATTAGACACTAGGAAACCCACCTTGACCCTGGTAGTCTCATAAGTACGAGGGCGGAAGGTGAAATATAACTGACAGGCGTCCAGAAATGCCTTCAATGTTTTTGGATCTCCGTCGAATTTCCCGCAAGGTAAAGGAAGGGGAGGTAGATCTCCACGGGCATCCTCACGAGCTGCTACCTGTTGTCGCAGAGACTGATTTTCGGACCGGAGGGATTGCACTTCTACGGTAAGTCCCTGTATGGCTGCCACCAATTCTTGGTACTGCTCGAGAGATGCCATGGGGGTCCTTGGGCGTTGCACTCTGTCGTGATTATCAGGGTTGGTTGTACTATCCCCTCCTTCCTCCTCACCTGAATCGACTGTGGACCTTTCTTGTAGTTCCGGCCTTCTTCCAGGACGTCTTTGGGTCTGCGCTTTATCAGTCTTCCTTGCTTCCTTCTTTTGCCGTAAGTAGGGGCGAGCTCCCTGGGATGCCACACTGTCGGGTAACTAGAGAACACGAACAGCGGGGACTCCCGGGAGCCGGCACCTGAACAGGGAAAAAGCCCAAAAGGGCAGAAAAAACCCTGCAGCAATTGTTCCGATGGAAGAGTCAGTGGCAATGAGAAGTCCAGGCGAACGATCCTTCAGCGTAGAACAGAACCATAGAAGGGATCGGAGAACAGCTGTGATAAGGGCACCAGAAGTAGCCCGAATGGCTCACAAATAGCTCCAGGAGGAATGGAACCTCTAGCGCTCCGGCTTATATGAATGTAGGAGCATGGGCGAGGGAAGACAAGCCGAAGGGCAGAGAGGAAAGGGAAAGAGAGGGAGAGAGAGACCAGTACGAGCTGTACCGAAGCGAACAGCCCGAGAGAGAACAAAAGGAGGACGAGACACGGGAAGCAACACAGGAGAGAAACACACGTAGGAGGGATACACCAAGTGTTACCTTCGAGGCAGGGAAACACAGTGAAGGTGCAACGCGAGGAACGCCACAGTGAGCCGGCCGTAAGTAACGCCGGCGGCCATCTTGGAAAAACACTAGAGCGGTGCTCTCAGACGGCCGTCAGACGTGGTGGAACAAATTAATGGCGTCTCCATAGAGAAAAGAAACGCCGCCCGACTGAAGTCATGACAGTAATCCTACAATAGCACAGTTCTAGTGACTTATGACTATGAACAGGGGAATAAGGTATCAGAGAATGCTTTATGGTTTCAAAGAGATGCAAAGATGAATAAAAAGGCAGTACAGAAATAAACTTGATATGATTTCAGCAAAAGATAATGTGATCACTTTTTCTTTGACAATTCACTCCCCCCATATGCAATGTAAGGAGATGGAAGTAACACGCACAATTTTCAGGAATACACACAAATGCAATACAAAGTTCCCGTTCCCCCCAGCGAGCTTAGAGGAAAACAGGTATGATTTTAAACACAGGCAAAATCCTTTAAATGTGGTATGCAGTGAAGTGTAAAATATGCTAAAATGATTTTAATTCCCTCTAGAGGTTCAGGGTGAGTGATAGCTACTTTAAATTAGTTCAGGATCACTTTAGCAATGCTCTGTGAATGATTGTCGGGTTGCAAACGAATTTCAGCAAAGGAAAGCAAGACGCCGCTATTTTGACAAGTGAAGAAATTGAGCCAAATCGCAAATCGTGGCAATTTTTTCGAGTGCGTCGAGCGCAATTACGGAAAAAGTATAATGAATAGAAAGTCGGTTCTGGGTTCGTTGGAAAGCCCAGAATCTTAGCTTTAAGATGAAAGTTAAATTACGTTCCTAGGACAAACGGTTCCCGAGATACGGCCAATTTTGTGAAGGTAGATTCTCAAAATAAAAGTAAACCTCAGAATGACAGAGGACAATTTTTCAGCTTTGAATCAAAAGGAAGGGACACGATTTCTATGAATATAGTTTGAATTAGATTATTTTAAACTAAGAGATTGGTTTGGCACAGTCCTAGCTGAGTACTCACACTATATGTTGGACAGGAATGCGACTTCGTCACGGATCGGGTCAGGATTGGCTGCGGTTCTCTGGTACTGGTTCCGCGCACAGCGATCTGGGTCAGCTCTCAGCACTGCACAGCGATCTGGTCTGGATCTGGTCTCCCTGGATAATTCTGCCTTCTGGGTCTCTGGTTCTGGCAAAAGTTCTTCGCAAAAATTCAAACAGCTCGCCCGGCTGTTGAATAGTTTGCAAATGATTTGGAGGCCTGCTGAAAAAGGATTCAGCTTGTGGATTCAGGCCTCTCTGCTACAAGTTCTGGAGTTAATTTCTGGTCTCTGGAGATTGATGGATTTGAAGTCTGAAGTCTGGATGTGAAGTTGTCTGTCAAAATGCTCCGCAGAAAGTGAAAAAGAAAAAGTCCCTGTCTGGCTTCCAGTGGCTCTTTTTATGTGTTTTGAAAATGGGTGGGTCGTCTAATTATGCATGCCCAACCCTCTCAAGATTTGATAGGCCTAACGATTCTTTGGTCCCTGATTTGAGAAAGGATAGTGTGTCAGAGTGATGTCAGCCATTTACGATCTATTGAAGAAACGCCCCTTTGCTTTTACCTTAGAAATCATTTTTCATAACTACACATATTTCCCAGATACACAGTTGTTTGACATTAGATGTACATGTTACAGATTACTTAAGATACATTCTGTCCCAACTCTGATCTTCCTGGGGGCTTGCATTAAAAAATGACAACTTATTTTCATTTTTAGTTGATTTACCAATATCGGACGTTTACCAAAAATGGCACACATGTACACTGCCTTTCTACCCATATTTCTGTAAATTTTCATTTTTCTAACGTGAACCCTGTGTCTGCAATCCCCATAATTCATGAGGTTTTGCCTCAGAACATTGTACGGAATTGAGTTTGGACTCAAATTGTAGGTACAAATTCCATTTTAAGGATCTCCAACTTGTACATTCCTGTCATCTGGTTACAATTAGTTATCAGTGTTTTTATAAAACATATATTTGCCTTCAATTCAATTCACTTCAGTGTTTGGGTCCGCCCCCAGAAACTTGGGAGTCAGGGATCACATGTCTCTTCTGCCAGGCAGAGCTCTGTTTACAGTCCACACCCAAATTAACATACCCCATTCAATTGCAAGAGTCTTATGTGTCGGCTGAGGTCAGCAGGCCAGGGGGCCACTCTGCATTTGGTTAGCATGTCCATGTGATCTCCTGGCTTCTGGTGTGTAGTTCTGAGGTGAGAAGGTTTTCCAGCCTCTTGCAATGTTAATTGAATCAGCCTGTCTTCAGGGAACAGCAGGTGTTTAAATTTTCAATTAACCAAAAAGGCTCTGAAGTTTCCAGCTGTCTCAGGAGGCTGGCAACTCCTGAAGTACAGTTGTACTGTCAGAGTTTAGACCGCTAGCGCCGGCTTGTGTCCAAAGCTGGTACTGCACCTATTTTTTTTAGGAGTTGTCTTGAATTTGACAGGAGGATTTTGCTTGACCGCTCTAATCCTTGCTGGCATTGTTTTGATGGGCATCCTTACAGTAGAGTGGTGATGTGGAACCCCCATCAGAAGGTTGAATCTTTAGAGTGGTCTTGTGCCCATGATTTTAGCAACTTGTTGACATCAATAAAAACGGATTTTGAACACATTGAAATTGACATTTTGAGCTTGCACTTCAGAGAAACAGCAGTGATTTCAAGGCGCTTTTGATCTAACAGGCACTGCTATTTTTCCTTTGGCACCACCTTTCACCCTTGGCGCTTCCGGTCCATCACGCTTGCACTGGTGGGTGGCATGTTAGCCGACCATTTTGGTGTGCACAAAACTGCGCGGTTCTCCTGGTTCTGGGATAGAATGATGGGCGGCGACAGCTCAATCCCCACATCTACCCAATCTATTGATTTAGTTTTGTTCTGGGATAGAATGATGAGCGGCGACAGCTCATCCCCACATCTACCCAGTCTACTTGATTTAGTTTTGTTCTGGGATAGAAGGATGGGCAGCGACAGCTCATCCCCACATCTACCCAGTCTAATAATTCAACATGGGTCAAAACCCTTGACATCACTTTCTGTCCACAAGGAGGAGCACTTTTATCTTTCACACTGTGCCACATGGCCAAGGCAACACACAACTATTAACACCAGATTAAGCTTAAAGGGTTTTATTAAGTAAAACTAAGACTGCTACATGTAAATTGGCTCAGGAGGGCTGTAACATTGATTATTGGGAGTCGTAGTGCATGAACTCCTAATTTAATCTTGATCACATCTTCTGGGGACCACAAGGTCTTTCCCAGGATTTAGGGCTTCCTCCCTTTTTCAAGTGTCCCACAGGTCGTCCCCTTCACTGGGGCTCACCTTCCCTCAGTCTATTAGCCAAGGACATGGTGTCCTGCTCACTAGTCCACAAGCAGGTATATAGTGCCTTGCTCACTCTCCCAGGGATATATGGCCCTGTTCACTTGTCCACATCTAAGAATATAGTGCCCTGCTCACTCTTCCCGAGATTTAGTGCCCTGCTCACTAGTCTGCACATAGGGGTATAGTTGCGTTAAGAGCACCAGGGACCATGGGTTGCCGCGCCCTCCATCTTTGTCATCGGTGCACTAGCAGCCAGTTGGTGGAAACTTGTAAAAAGGCCTGTGCTCATGGTGCCTATTGTGTGTATCCAGAGAGAATTGTTATAGTTTCCACTCATTCGGCGCGTGTGCAATTCCTTATGCTGGGATTTACCCCATTGCCTTTTGAGTTGGTCTCGAGACAATCAAGCCAAACTCCAGAGGAGGAAATCGAGCCCTGAGACTACGTCAAAATGAAGCTAGACTCATTGTCTTCTTGTAAAATGTAACTGTTACCTGATTTATGCTAACCCCACTGTACAACCAGAGCAAAGGTAGTAATCCAGACATTGGTCCACCTTTCTAGGCACTATCTCCCAGGACCCCCCATTACCTGACATTTCCATTGGACCCCTACATGGACGAACTAGTACAATCTTGGTGACCCAACTGACATCAAGACGCCAATATGGCACCATGAGAACAGCTTCACGCCCCTGGCAGGGCAGACATATCACAACCAACAGTGACATACGACAATGCGCAGCTTAGCACTGCAACCCTAGGAGACACTGAATGAACCGGGAACACCTGACCTTGGGTACAGCCCATGACTTTGATTTGATTTTATCACAGGGGGCACTGTCCCCATACCGCAGCCCAGCACATAATCCAATGCGGTACCACCCACAAGGACTAAGACTAAACTGACCAATGCCACGCTTAATGCGCATCCATACATACTGAATGAACCATAAATACATGCCTGCATCAGATTACTGTAATAACAAATATATGTAATCAGTGGCACAATGCTGCCAGGTCGCAAAGCACAGCTATATCATGATTGCCTTACAGGAACCACCACCAATAGTTAGACTCCTTTAGCCCAATTCTGCCCAATGCATACCAGGACACCACATCCTCATTCAGTGCTGTTAACAACCAATCGGAAGACACAGACCAACAACCAATAGGGTTGCCAGCCACGGACCAATGAACACTAGTTTGACAAACCATATAATGCAAGTCATTACACTCCCCAGTTGTACCTGAAACCGTACGCCACAGCCGCATTCAGCACTGTTAGCAACCAATCGGAAGACACAGCCCAACAACCAATAGGGTTGCCGGCCACGGACCAATGGACACTAGTTTGATAAACCATATAATGCAAGTCAGTACACTCCCCAGTTGTACCTGAACCCGCAGGCAGAAAGATACAACACGAGAGGTATTGACCTCTGCTAAACCAGGCACTGGGCGGGCTGAGCCCTTGCTATTACCACTACCCAGTAACTAACTGACCTGCCTGCAACAAGCAGGAACCAGGACAATCCCTCTATCTTACCTACCAGAAAAAGACCTGTTAGGTCGAAACATGTGTCGGCATCACCTGTTATATCATCAATTGATGAATTCGAGACAATAAAAGATTGGAAAAAATGAAAATCACAAACCTTGTGGAACTACATTTTTCAAACGTAGCAAAAGACAATGGGGTAAATCCCTGCATAAGAAATTGCACATGCTCCGAATGAGTGGAAACCTTAACAATTCTCCCTAGGGTTATAGTGCCCTGCTCACTAGTCCGCAAGTAGGGTTATAGTGCCTTGCTCACTCTCCCAGGGATATATGGCCCTGCTCACTAGTCCACACCTATGGATATAGTGCTCTTCTCACTAATCTGCACCCAGGGATATAATGCCCTGCTCACAGGGATATAGTGCCCTGTTCACTAGTCCACACGTAGGGTTGTAGTGCTCATCTCACTAATCTGCACCTATGGAGATGGTGCCTAGCTCACTAGTCCGCACCCAAGATATAGTGCCCTACTCACTAGTCTGCACGTAGAGATATAATGCCCTGATCACTCTCCCAGGCATATAGTGCCCTGCTCACTAATCCACATGCAGGGATGGAGTGCCCTGATCACTAGTCTAAATCTAGGGATATAATGCAATCCTCACAGGGATATAGTGCCCTTCTCACTAGTCTGAATCTAGGGTTGTAGTGCCCTGCTCACTCGTCCGCACCTAGGGATATCATGACCTGCTCATTCTTCGGGGCCTCTTCACCTTCTTTCTTTTGTCAGGGCCATTGCTCTTTTCCTGCTCTGCCGTCCCATTGGCCAGAGCTTCCGTCTTCACCTTCTCTGTCTTCCCATTGGTCAAAGCCTCCAAATTCACCCGCTGCCTGAGTCTTGCAAACCTTTCTTCTACTCCAGGTCTTACAGCCAGCCAAGCAGTCTCCCTCTCATATCTGGGGCTTACTGTCTGGTCTTCCACTCCAAGTCTTACAACCAGCCCAGGAGCCTTTCTCTCTGCTCCAACACTCTTTAACAGACACAGGCCATGACAGCTGGGTCTGGAGAGCCAGGCTACACCCCATTTATGATGCCCAATGAGGCTGAAACATGCCCAAGGCTCCCTGTGGGCTCTTGCAGAAGGGGTGTGATCTAGCAGGTCTGGCTGGGCTGCTCCTTTGGGCTGGTACCAAGCTTGATACCATATCATATCATATGGTCTTCCCCCTTTCTGTAATGGCTTGGCAGGCAAAGAACAATGATCTGGAGGGTTGCGCAGAGACGTGTCAGGGGATCAGACTGATTACAGACCTTCCTGCCTTCACTGGTTTTGTTTGGCCACTGTACGAATTAAGAATTACTCCTGTGGGTTGGACATTTTGAAAAGAAAATTCTAATTTGTTTGGTCTGTAAGTGAGTTCTGCCGGTCCAGTCTGGGTTTTCTGCGGTTGGGTAAAAAGGATTATGGGAGATATAGTCCACTTCTTGTTGGTCTATTAACATGGTCAGGGCTGTCTGCCCAGAGGCATGTATTCCAGGAGGTCCAGCTCTTCTTTACAGTTCATTCCATCCAGGGTGCTAACTGCCACTCCCTTGATCCAGTCTGGGTTTTGGTTTTGCTCAAGGAGGGAATTGTGGGACATGTAGTATTTGCTTGTTTGTTTATCCCAGAGGGCTGGGTGTAGACAGGGGACTATGTGATTACCGCACTGGTGATAACATACACATGTGTATGTGATGAAGTCAATGTGCTCAATTGCCCACATTGAACAGCTGTCAGATACTTCAAAGCTTTGAAATGAGTCTAGACTGTAATGCCCCTTTGGCTGGTAAAGGAGAATGAATGCACACTGTGAAACAATCAAGCTATACAATTAACTGTTCATACATTGTGTAAAGGAGAGGGACACTGTTTATGTTGGAAGCAGAGCCTCTTCCCTCCACTGTTTATGTTGGAAGCAGAGCCTCTTCCCTCCACTGTTTATGTTGGAAGCAGAGCCTCTTCCCTCCACTGTTTATGTTGGAAGCATGATACACGGTTCTACATCTGTTAATGGACATCAAGAGATAAAGAGAACATTTATGGGCCACATATAGCACATGGGGGCAAGAAAAGGATTACCTGGAACAACCCTCAATACCCCTCCCCCCATCCATTCCAAGAACCACTGACTCTTATAACAGTGAGAGTTTGCTTTGGGTCACATTTGAAGATGCCTGCCAGCATCTTTGGTTCACTCACAACTGGCATTTTACAACATATTCAGAAAGCCTTAATCTGGTGCAATTCTGGAGTAGCCTAGAGGAGGTCTGGGGTGCCAGGAACATCTCTCTGGACAAGATTTTCAAGAAACGTTTGAAAGATGCAGTGTGCATATCCAGAATATTAGAATAATAATTTGTCTTTTTACAGTGCTTCATGACAGACTCCTCCAGCTTCTAGGCGCTGTAATATCTTGTATTGTTATTACCCAATTACCAACGGTATTAGATTGTTCTCTGTGCTTCTTCCCCAGGTTCAGACTCCCTCTGTGGTTGCGTTTCCTCTCACTTCACAAAAAGGCCAGATCAAGGCGTGTACATAAATCTTGGAAAATGTATAAACCTATATGGGTCGTTTCCATTGCCCTGCTGCTACAAAACCTAGCGCATTTAGTCATCAATAAAAGCGAAAATAAATCCCAAAACAAATTAAAAGAGGATGGCAGTATTGCTAGCGTCCACATTTGCAGCGGCTTAGTTCATTAAAGCTCATTAGTGGCCCGCTCTCTAGGTCCCTCGTGCTTAAGGTAGAGATAAAGAAATTATAGTATATGGGATTTTTAACGGTTTCTTTGAGAGCAAAAAGCATGTGTAGAAAACACAGAGAACCCAAGCAAGGCCAGGCGGCCGTGTCCTTCACTTGAACTTAGCAACAGGTAGTGAAATAATGAACGCAGTGAAAAGGCTTAGGTGTAACCCTCCTTATTGAAATCCCTGCCCATTGCTGGTACACAATGTCAGCTCTTTCTAAATACAAGGACAGACAAATAACACTTTTTTTTTTACAAACATCAAGCCACACAGCGTGCTTGCAAACACAGCGAGTGTCGCACCGGTTCTCAAAGATTTGCACTGGAGCAAATGAGGAGATCGCACGAGCCTCTGGGATCTGCACCTGTTGCTTTGCACCTGACGCTGCGAGCATCTTAAAAGCAAACTGCATTGTTGTATAACACTGCACAGGAGACTGGAGGTTTGCTGATGGCACTTCTTTATTCTGCTCTTAACATCATCTTCTTCCATGCAACAATAGCTCTGCAATATAACTGGGCAACAGGCCCCACAACTCTGCTCTCTGTCTCATAAGTCTTTGGGGCTTGAAAGGTAAAATCGTCAGTTCATAGGAGGAGCACACAGGAGCTGATGTTGCTCCGTGCCCTCTGCTTCAGCCTCTGGTAATGGCGCGGTAGCCGCTCTTCCGCCTTTGTCGCAAGATCTCGCGAGACTCGGAAGTCTCGCGACATCTCTACACACCTCCCTTTGATAATGCAAAACAGGTTACTGCATGACATAGACATTGTAACTCGCCGGTCTTCTGTGTTCCCTTCTCGGCTGGTTATCCCTCTCGCTGCTGGCATCCTGCTTTCGATTGGCTTCCTGAATGACCATGGATGCATCTGCTTCAACTTCTTCCTCCTCGACCTCTCTTCTGCCTGTCTCCGGCTCTTGTTCTCTCACGGCCTCTCTGTCCGGTACTTCATAGGTTTTCAGTCCTTCTTGGGTCTTTTCTCTTTCTTGACTCTTTTCAAACATGGCTACTCTATCCATGTTCCATGTGCGGCCGTCCTCGGTGCGGACATGGTGGTTCCTCTGTGAATCACTTTTATGCGTCTGCTGAACCTTGAACCAGTCCTTTGATCTTTGGTCGGTAAACGCATTTTGATCCAATCTCCTTCTTTTAACTCCCAGCCTTATTTTGTCCTCCTTCTTCTGTCGCTCCACCTTTTCATGCATGCTTTGCTGTTCTCTATTCTCCACACTACTTCTGACATGTCTACTTCGTCGTCTTCTCTTACTCTGGCTAACCATGGTGGCACTAGTGTGGAGGCTGTTCTCCTCCCTCTCAACATGCAAAATGGGGAGATTTGGGTGATACCGTTGGGAGTCAGTCTGTGAGCTGCGATGGCCTCTTTGGTCGTCTTGAGGGAACCCATTCCCGAGGCAGTCGCTAATTGGATGGCTCCTTTGATGAATATGTTCTGGTAAATGTTATGTTTCTTCAGGAACGACTCCATGTCTCTAGAAATTAACTGTACCCCATTGTCTGTCACTAACTCGCTGGGGAGCCCTTCCCTCGGGAAAATAGTGGTGAGGACTTCTATCACGATGGCAGTCGTGATGTTGGGGACAAACTCTGCTTCAACTCACTTTGATAGATAATCCACTATGCCATATCGATGTTCAGGCGCCATCGCTTCCAGTGGTGCAATAAAGTCCAGACCTACTTTTGACCACACTGTTTCGGGGATTTCAGTGGGGATCATGGGAGCTTGTCTGATCTTCAAGCATTTATCACTGTTGAGACACTCATGGCATCTCTCGATCATTGTACAAATCTTCTGATCCATGGAGGGCCACCAGTATGCTTCCCTCACTCTTTGTCGTGTCATGGTGTTTCCTAAATGTCCTGAGTGGGCTCTGCACAGGATGGTTTTCCTCATTCCTGTGGGCGGGATTACTTGGTCGGTTTTCATGATTATGCCGTCAGTCTCTGAATTTTCATCTGCCACTTTCCAATATGGTCTCGTTCCTTCTGGCACTGCCCTTTCATCTGGCCATCCATTCTTGATCCATTCCCTGATTCTCACCATGGTGGGGTCTTTCCCATCTTCTTCCATCCAATGTCCTTTGCTCAGTTCTAGGTAGTCTGGGGGCCCTGAGGTCTATGATAGATGCTATTATGCATTCTTCTTGCAAGAAGGTGATGGCTTTGTCTTTTCCTTCTGGAAATCTTGACATGCAGTCTGCCTGCGAATTCTTCTACCCAGAGATGTGTTGTACTTCAAATGTGTATTCTTGCAGCTTGGCTGCTATGCGTGCCAACCTGGGTGTCGACACTTTGCTGCCTCCTGGGCTGAGCATATGGATGAGGGGCTTGTGGTCGGTAACTAACTTGAACTTCATACCCCATACGTACGTCCTGAAGTATTCCACAGCCCATGCACAAGCCAGCATCTCTTTCTCGACTGTGGAGTAATTTTGTTCAGCTGGTGATAGGGCCTTGGAGGTAAATGCCACTACATGTTCTGTGTCTCCTTTTTTCGGGTTAGGACGGCTCCTAATCCATACGCGCTGGCATTCCTGGTAATGACTGTACACCAGTCTGGATTGAACAGTTGTGGGCATGGCGCTTCCACTATGTGTCGTTTTATGCTTTCCACCCCTTTCTTCTGAGCTTCTTGCCATGTGCATTCTGACCCTTCCTTTTTTCAGGAGCTCACGAAGCGGCGCTGAGGTTTCTGAGAATTTGGGGATGAATTTAGCGTAGTACTCCACCAGACCTAAGAATGACCTCACCTCGTCTTTGTTGGTGGGTTCGGGAGCTTTGATTATTGCTCGCAGCAGGTCTTGCTTGGGGTTTATGCCTTGCGCTGACATCTTGTACCCCAAATGTTGGACTTCTTGTGCCTTGAGTACACATTTCTCGTACCTTAGTTTCACTTCTGCTTCTTGGAGCTTGGTAAGGACCTTCTTCAACGTGGCATTGTTCATCTGCAGTGTACACTAGGATGTCATCCTGGAAATAGGATACATTCTTGACGTTTCGTAGTATTGTGTGCATCATTTTTGAAACGCTGAGGCTGCGGATGATAGGCCAAATGGCATCTTCATGAACTGATAGGTGCCAAACGGGGTGATGAATGCGGTCAGTGGCTTGGAGTCTTGTGTATCTGTATTTGATGGTATGCGTCCCTCATGTCTAACTTGGAGAACACTCTGGCTTCCTTCATCAGGAGGATTAACTCGTTGATGCTTGGCATGGGGTAGCTGTCCGCAATTACTTCTAGGTTTAGACTGCGGAGATCAATGCATACCCTTAACTCTTGTGAATTTTGTTTTTTTATAAGCACGACCGGGCTCAGCCACTCTGATGCTTCGATTTCTTCAATGGTGCCTTCTTTCATCATTTTGTCCAGTTGACTTCTGAGCGTGTCTGGGGCAGTCACTGCTACTGGACTTACTCTGTGTTTGACGGGGACTGCGTTGGCTTTGAGTAGTATTTTGTGGACGAAGCCTTTGATGTGTCCAGGCCCTTCGGAAAACAGTTTTGGATAGTCTTCTCTGGCGACCGTCTCTCCTCTAGAACTGACTGACTGTACCTGGTCCTCTGTGCTGGGGTCAAGCTTGATTTGCAGTCTGGCCTGATCATCCCAACCTAACGCTGCTCGACCTTCTTGACTGAAGTATACTTTTGTGGTGGTCTCTCGCCCTTTGAACTCCACCTTTCCTTTGATATAGCCAAGTAGGTCAATAGATGCGCCTCCGAACACCGTGGGCTTGTGCCGAGTGTTGAAAACTTTGACTGTCTCTGTGCCCATCATCTCTTTGTATGTGCGCAGGGGTATTATAGTTAAGTCAGAGCCCGAGTCTGCCATGACCCTCGTTTCCAATCCGTTTATTTTAATGACACAGTGAGGCTTTTCTCTCCTGGCCTGTGGGCTGTTCACTATTATAACAGTATGCCTCCCCTCTTCACCAGAGGACGATTCCCTCTCCGTGTTGTGTGCAGCATTGACGCTGGTGACTTTTTTGTTTCGCCATTGGCACACTATTGAGAAATGTCCAATCTTTTTGCACACTGAGCATACTTTGTCCCTTGCTGGGCACTCTTTGTCAAAGGCTAGGTTTTTTGTGCTGGTGCACCTGTGACATTTTAATGGTTCTTTCCTTGCCCACTTCACTTTTCTCATGTCGAAACCCGGTTTCTCCTTCTTTGGGTGGAAGGCTATCGCTTGTACTTCCGTGGGGCTGTGTCCGCTTGCATATTTTTTCCTCCTTCCCGCGGTCTCTTCCACCGCTCTCGCGATTTTGACAGCTTTTTCTAACTGCAGTCCTTTCTCTAGAATGAATTTGTCTTGCACCTTCCTACTGTTGGTATGTACCACTAGCATGTCGCAGATCAACCCTTCTGTGTTGTTTCTAAGGTTGCAGAGCGTGGCTAATTCCACGTAGTTTGGTTACGTTGTCATCTACTGGTTCGGACGCTTCCTGTTTGCGGCTGTAAAACCGTATCCAGTGTAGAACGGTATTCTCCTTGCTGGCAAATCTTTTGACTATTCTTCTAAGTGCTTCCTTAAATACATCATCATTGTTGCCAGCCACTGGTTCAGGGGTGAGACTTTCAAACACTCTTTGGCCTTTGAGGCCCAGGGCATTCAGTAGCATGGCTCAGCGTCTCGCTGCTGTGTAGCCTGCGCCACCCAATGCTTCTAGATACGTGGTGAATAAGGGTTGCCATTGTGGCCAAGGAATGGCAGGCCTACCTGGTGTTTGAAGAAATGGCGGTGGTGGTGTTGCCCCTTGCATGGCGCCATGTGGGTTTCAGTCTTGATCCTCGTCACCAATGATGTTGTATAATAATGCACCGGAGACTGGAGGTTTGCTGATGGCACTTCCTTATTCTGCTCTTAACATCAGCTTCTTCCATGCAACAATAACTCTGCAATATAACTGTAACGCTCCCCTGGTATCCACGGGGACGTCACTCAGCCTGTTCTGACCTCTTACGACCTCAAACCCTTCCCTGCAGTCTACTCGACTGGGGACTGGGCCTTGTTTTCTTGGAAAGTGTGCTCTCCGTCCTGATTTCAGCGCAGGGGCGCGTTAATTGATGCGGGCTCGTTGCTGCCTAGTTACTTCACTGGCAAGAGTCCGACAGGTAAGTATAGTGAGTCTTTTGAACAGTTCTCTAACTTCGTTCCTTTCCTTCCTTAGATGATGGCCGGCGTCCGGGGATGGCAACATGCTGCTGAGATGAGTAGTGCTGAAGGTGAGTGAGAGCGCGATGCAACCCTTTCATATTTGTATTAAACTGAGTTCTTTTTCTGTGTCTTTTAGGTGCCGCAACGTTTTCAGCGTGGATGCCGGTTATGAAGAAGAAATGCGGTGAGTAAGCGCGGTATGCGGCGCCTCTAGATGTTTCCACGCTAACCTGGAGTGTCTTTTCCCTCTTGCAGATGGATGAGAAGTTCCGGAGACAGAGGGCCTCATTCAGGGTTTGGAGCTAACCATGGAGTAATTAGCTCCGTGGTTGCCTCCGAAACCGTCCCAAATCCGGCATGGTGAATGGAGTAATTACTGGTCCATTCCAGGGTTTGAGGGACCGGTAATTCCCCATTCACCTTTTGCCCTTCCCCATTCCCATTTCTGCCCCATAGGGCTCAATGGGAATGGGGAAGGAGGTAATTACGGCACCGTAAATTACGGTACCGTAATTACCTTCGAAGTACCTTTGCGGCTCCCGTACTTTACTCCTGCTAAAAGCAAGAGGTAAGGAAGGACCCACAAAGGGACCTCGGAATACGGAGGTAAGGGATTACCGGCATCGACACCCTTACCGGTGCCGGTAATTCCTTACCTCCAACCTCGGAATGACCCCCAGAGTTCCCCCAGAGTGGCTGCGATTCAGGTAAGCATTTCAAACTCGTACAGTCTTTAAAAATAAGCGAAGATTTGCTGAATGCTTACTAATGCCTTTTTTCTGTTCTTTTCCCTTTTCCTTAGCAAGTGGCATACCGGGATGGGAATGACACCGCCGAAGATGCCCGCAGAACAGAAGAAGCGATGAATGATGGGCAGAAGCGCCGTAAGGTAAGGCTGTTCCTAACAGTGTTCTTGTTCTTGCAGGAGCTGAGCGCAGAAGAAAGATGCAGGCCTACTGGAGACCGATCTGAACACGGTGAGTGTCACGCTGTAGGTGCAGAAAACACAAAGCATGTTTCTCAGCCTGGGCATGGCTTAAATAGTCTCTGGGGATCCCAGGTGTCTCTGGGCTGAACCACACCGAAAAGACTAGACTGCACATGCAGTTCTGGGAACCGAAATATGTGGGGGAATCCATCTTGTCCCCATCAATGCACTACAAGTCCAATCCCAATGTTATCCTATGGGAGTGAGTGAGTCTGGTGCCACAAGCGCCAAGTCTGACTCCAAGTGGGTCTTTGGAGAGATGGAGAGGCCCTTGAGGGCCATGTAGGTGATCGTGGCCTGGCTCCAGACCGACATCTTGGAGGGCTGGGGACATGAGGGGCAGGAATCAAAACAGCACTCCCCCCTAAGGCCCCTCTCAAGGTGGCTCTTCTGTCTGGTCCTGGTTTGTTTGGATGGTTTTGATGAAATCGTCTAAGCAAGCGAGGTGCATGGATGTACTCACAAGGCTCCCATGTGCTGTCTTGTGGACCATACCCCTTCCAGTCTACTAAGTAGTATAATTTGGATCTGACGTACTCTGAATCCAGGATGTCCTTGACTTCGAATTCTGGCTCCCCGGGGACTACTACTGGCTGCGGTGGCATTGCTACCCGGGTCCCAGGTTGAACAGGTTTAAGGAGAGACACGTGGAACACAGGATAAATCTGCATGTTTGACGGCAAATCTAGTCTGACCACCACAGGATTTATCACAGAGGTGACGGTGAATGGACCCAGGTATCTTGGACGGAAAGTTTGGGTTCCTTTAATGGACACGTGTTTAGACGCCAGCCAGACTTTGTCTCCCACTTTGTAGTTGGGGGCCTTTGCTCAGTGTTGATCAACAAACTTCTTTTGGCGATTCTTAGCTTGAAGTAGGTGTTCAGCTGCCCTTTTAAAGGTTTGAGAAATGGTCGTGTGCAAGGTTTGGACTGCTGGCATTTCCAGGGTTGTAGGAACGTCCAACTCAGAAGTACATGGGTGCCTGCCATACATGGTATAAAAGGGTGTCTGCTCAGTGCTGGTGTGTAGGGAATTATTATAAGCATATTCAGATATCCATAATAGGTTGAACCAGCTTCCTTCAGCCTGGTGTAACATGCAACGCAGATACTGCTTGAGCGTCTGATTTGTCCTCTCAGTTTGACCATCCGTTTGGGGATGGTGACTGGTAAATAGCCGGATGTCGATCTGGGCCTTAGAGCAGCATTTTCTCCAGAAGTTAGATACGAATTGAGTACCTCGGTCTGAGACTAAAACTGAAGGAAACCCAAGAGTGGAAGCATTTGGGAGCCCCTTAAGAGGAATGAAATGTGCCATTTTTGAAAATAGGTCCACAACCACAAGAATAGTGTTAAACCCTTGACTGGGTGGTAAGTCAGTAATAAAATCGAGGGACAACGTGTGCCAAGGTGCTGGTGGGATTTCCAATGGTTGTAATAGCCCAGCTGGTTTCTGCTTGGATGACTTGTTTTGAGCACACACTCCACAAGATAGGATGAACTGGTTAATGTCTTTACGCCACGCGAGCCACCAATAATTTCGTTTCACCTTGGCTAGGGTTTTAGCGATTCTGGGGTGGCCCTCGATCAAGGAATCATGATAACCGGACATGACTTGTTCTCGTAGTTCTTGGTTTGGTAAGAATAAACGATTCCTGAAGTAGGGCAACTGATCTTTTATCATGTAATGTTCTCCTTGTGCACTCCACACTTGTAATTGCTCCGGGCTCATCAGGTTTTGGATTTCTTCATGTAATTCTTTCTGAGTTATGGTTGCTGTGATTCCTAGGAGCTTATCACTGGGGATGATTGCTATTGGGTCAGGGGTCTGATACCCTTGCTCTTCCACCCCCATATGGTAAAGGGCATCAACCTTCCCGTTTTTCACCCCTGGTCGAAATGTAATCACGTAGTCATATTCAGCAAAAAAAAAGAGCCCAACGTAGTTGTTGTGAGGATTGGGTCTTTGCCGTTTTTAGGTACTGGAGGTTCCGGTGGTCAGTTATTACGGTGATTGTGTCTCTGGCGCCCAAGAGGTAGTGCCTCCATGCCTTAAAGGCTGACTTAATGGCCAGGATTTCTTTGTCTGTGATAGCGTAATTGAGTTCATGGGGTGTGAATTTACGCGACCCGAAGGCAACAGGGTGTAACTGGCCCATTTCGGGGTCCTTTTGTGAGAGGACGGCACCCATAGCCATGCTTGAGGCGTCCGTTTCCACCAGGTATGGGAGATCAGGGAGAGGGTGGCGTAAGATTGGGGCAGATGTGAATCTTGCTTTGAGCTCCTGGAAAGCTTCCTCTGCTTCTGTTATCCACTGGAACTTTTTGTTGCTTTTCCTTAGCAATGACGTGATGGGATGCACGATTTGCGAAAATCCTGGGATGAACCGGCGGTAGAAGTTTTCAAAACCCAGCATACTTTGAACCCCCTTGAATGTATTTGGGGATGGCCAGTTCAGGATAGCATCTACCTTGTGGACATCCAATCGGTTTCCATTCGGTCTGAGAATAAAGCCCAGGAATTCTACCTCGGAGACGTGGAATGAGCACTTTTCGAGCTTGGCGTAGAGCTGGTGTTGGCAGAGTTTCTCCAATATGGATCGGACGTGTTTAACGTGGTCCTGCTTTGATGCGGAATATACTAGAATATCGTCGATGTACACTAGAGCACAGACATCAATAAATTCCCATAGGACATTGTTCATGAAGTATTGAAATGCTGCAGGCGCTTTGCAAAGGCCAAATGGCATTTCTTGATATTCGTACAAGCCGTATTTGGTGCGAAAAGTGGTTTTCCATTCGTCCCGCTGTTTTACGCGAACAAGATGATATGCCCCCCTCAAGTCTAGTTTTGTGTAGATTTGGGAATCTTTGACTTGACCAAGCAATTCAGGGATCAGTGGCAGGGGGTAGCGTTTTTTTACGGTAATCTGGTTCGGTGCGCCATAGTCGATGCACGTTCTCAAGTCCCCCTCCTTTTTTGCTACGAAGAATAGAGGACTGGCTGCTGGAGACTTCGAGGGACGGATGAACCCGTTGGCCAGGTATAGGTCAAGATAGGCCTTCAGGTGCTGGTTTTCTGGTTCTGTGAGTGCGTAAATTCACCCACAAGGGATTTGGGCACCGGGTATCAGGTCGATTTGGCAATTGTATGGTCTATGCGGTGGCAGGGTATTAGCCTGTTCTTTCTGAAAGACATCTTGAAAGTCCTGGTATTCACTTGGTAGTGTGCCGATTGCCACAGTCACAAGCGTGGAGGTTCTGGTGTCTATTGGTTGTTTCTCTTGGCGATAACATGTGTGGGTGCAAGTCTCCGGAAAGGCCATTTCTTTTGCTCGCCAATCGATTCGAGGATTGTGAGCTACCAACCATGGCATTCCCAAAATTAAAACGGAACTGTGTTGTCTTAATGAGGTCAAAAATGATAGATTCTTGTTGTCCATCCTGGCACAGAAGGGTTAAAGCTGTAGTGCATTGGGATACTGGACCAGAAGCTATTTCCGTGCCGTCGACAGTGCTAACAGTGTCGGTGGTTGATTTAGGGCGTAATGGAAGCCCCATCTTTGCTGCAAGATCCTGGTCAATGTAATTCCCAACGGCTCCATTATCTATGAACGTTCTTACTTCGTGCATCCCAGATGGTTGTTGGTGATTGATCAAGACCACAGATAGTGCAAAATGGGAGGTCTGTAGTTCGCTTTCTTCGCTCGACAAGTGGACCCCTACACTTGCCGGGCTGGGGAGTTTTCCGATTCCTTGATGGTATCTTCCTTGTCCGTGGCCCCTACCGTCCTCCTCGGTGGCTTCACAGGGCACTCTTTAAGGAAATGACCTGACCTTCCACAGTACAGACATAACTGCTGCAGTCTCCATTTATCCCTTTCCACTTTAGTCAAGGGGGATCTGACCCCCCCGATTTGCATTGGTTCTCCTGAACCTTCCGTTGTGCGGGCAATATTGTCCTTTGAACGCACATACATAGGGCGAGCGTCCGGTCTGGTTCGATCTGCTCTTCGGTCCTGCAATTTATGATCCATTTGAACAACAAGGTCAATGAATTCTGAGCAGTCTTTCGGGGGGTTCACTACTTGTGTGAGAACATCCTTGAGCTCCCCCCGCAACCCCTGATGAAATAACGTGGTTCTCTTCTCCACTGGCCATTCTGCTTCAACTAGGAGTCTATTAAACGTGGCTATGTATGTTAATAGGTCTTGATTCCCTTGGCGTAGGGACAGAAGTTCGTTTCCTAATGCTTGCCCATGAGTACGACGGGCGAACAGCTTTTCCATCTCCTGCTGAGAGCCCCTGAAGTCATGCACCAAAGGATCGTCTTGGGCCACAAAGTGTACAGACCAGTCCGCGGCGCTATCACTCAGGTAGGATAGCACAAAAAGCGACCCCTGATTGGTCATTCGGATAAGCCCCTGGTCTACAAACGAAGTGCAGGTGGCACTGGTTCATGAAAGTTTCAAACCTCTTGGGATCCCCCGTAAATTGTTCGGGCGGGGCCAAGGGAACTGCCCCAGGAAGGGTTATCTGAACGGAATTGGCTGATGATGCTGGCATCGAGGGCACGCTTCCCTTCAATGGTGCATGCCCCTCTTGTGACTGGAGAAGTTGCCGGCTTAAATCATCAGTGCGTTCTTTGGCTACTATCAGCTCTCTCCTCAGGGTATTGGTCTCCTGCCTGGCTGCATGTACTTCGGAACGTAGCTGCCCCCACAATGTGGGCTAACTGGTCGGTTTCTGACGTTTCCATGACGTGCAGGTGGATTTTGATGTGGGGCTGTGTGTTCTGTAACGCTCAACTGGTATCCACAGGGACATCATTCAGCCTGTTCTGACCTCTTATGACCTCGAACCCTTCCCTGGAGTCTAGTCGACTGGAGACTGGGCCTTGTTTTCTTGGAAAGTGTGCTCTCCGTCCTGCTTTCAGCGCAGGGGCGCGTTGATTGATGCGGGCTTGTTGCTGCCTAGTTACTTCACTGGCAAGAGTCCGACAGGTAATTATAATGAGTCTTTTGAACAGTTATCTAACTTCGTTCCTTTCCTTCCTTAGATGATGGCCGGCGTCCGGGGATGGCGACGTGCTGCTGAGAGGAGTAGCGCTGAAGGTGAGTGAGAGCGTGATGCGCAATGCGACCCTTTCGTATTTGTATTGAACTGAGTTCTTTTTCTGTGTCTTTTAGGTGCCGCAATGTTTTCAGCGTGGATGCCGGTTATGAAGAAGAAATGCGGTGAGTAAGCGCGGTATGCGGCGCCTCTAGATGTTTCCACGCTAACCTGGTGTGTCTTTTCCCTCTTGCAGATGGATGAGAAGTTCCGGAGACAGAGTTCCCCCAGAGCGGCTGGGATTCAGGTAAGCGTTTGAAGCTCGTACAGTCTTTAAAAATAAGCGAAGATTTGCTGAATGCTTACTAATGCCTTTTTTCTGTTCTTTTCCCTTTTCCTTAGGAAGCAGCGTGCCGGGATGGGAATGACACCGCCGAAGATGCCCGCATAACAGAAGAAGCGATGAATGATGGGCAGAAGCGCCGCAAGGTATGGCTGTTCCTAACGGTGTTCTTGTTCTTGCAGGAGCTGAGCGCAGAAGAAAGATGCAGGCCTACTGGAGACCGATCTGAATACGGTGAGTGTCACTCTGCAGGTGCAGAAAACACAAAGCATGTTTCTCAGGCTGGGCGTGTCTTAAATAGTCTCTGGGTATCCCAGGTGTCTCTGGGCTGAACCACACCCAAAAGACTAGACTGCACATGCAATTCTGGGAACCGAAATATGTGGGGGCATCCGTCTTGTCCCCATCAATGCACTACAAGTCCAATCCCCAATGTTATCCTATGGGAGTGAGTGAGCCTGGTGCCACAAGCGCCAAGTCTGACTCCAAGTGGGTCCTTGGAGGTATAGAGAGGCCCTTGAGGGCCATGTAGGTGATCGTGGCCTGGCTCCAGCCCGACATCTTGGAGGGCTGGGGACATGAGGGGCAGGAATCATGACACTAACTGGGCAACAGGCCCCACAACTCTGCTCTCTGTCTCATATGTCTTTGGGGCTTGAAAGGTAAAATTGTCAGTTCATAGGAGGAGCACACAGGAGCTGATGTTGTTCCGTGCCCTCTGCTTCAGCCTCTGGAGTTCACGTGCGGGAGCCGCTCTTCCGCCTTTGTCGCGAGATCTCGCGCGACTCAGAATTCTCGAGATATCTCTACATGCATCCACCTCACTGCTCGCGTGCATCTCCACCTCAGTGCTCGCGTGCATCTCCGAGATACACAGAGCAGGTAGGGGTTTCCACTAGTTTGGGGCTTTGTGAATCAGATCGTTTAGTGGGTGCAGATGAGAAATGCTTAAAGGTGGGGAATCAGGCCCCATAGACCCCACACACACAAGTTGTCACGACCGCTGGGCGCTGGCGGCTGTGGGAGAGGTGGAAGCGGGGCCGCCATTGATTTGTGCCACCACGTTTTCTCCCTGACAGCATTAACGGTCTAGTTTTTTTACAGTATGGCTGCTGCCTACGCGTATTTACTTCCACACGCCAGGCAGTTCGGCGCTTTGCAACTTCGGATTTCCCTCTGTTGCTCTCGCTCCCCTATTGTTTTCTCCTTGGCGGTGCTCCGCCCGTGCTGTTTGGGGGCTCCCTGGCCCTTGCCCTCTTTCCCTTGCGCTCTTTCTCCTTCCAGCCTTCCCAGTGTTTCTCTTCCCGGTTGTTTTCACCGGTTTTGTTCCTTTCCCTGGCTGTCTCTTTCTCGGCTCCTTTCTCATCATCAGCTCCTCCCTCTTGTACTCTCTCACTCACCTTGCATATTCGTCGGATTGTGCTTTCCCGAGTATTCCTGTTATCTGATTCCTGCCTGCTCAAGTACTCCGGAGGGGTTTTTATGCCATTCTGGCTTTTCCCGTCACTCTGTTGTTATTCCGTTGCGGAGGGGGGTCACCGTGCCTCCTGTGTTCGGAGCCGCGGTGGCTTCCTTTCGAGGCCGACCTTACCTTCTACAGAAGAAGAGACTTCCCGCTCTCCACGCCAGAAGAAAGAAGGTAAATTCAAGCTCAGGTGAGGAGGAAAGGGAACGGGAGTACGATTTGTGTCCTACTGATGAGGAAGACTTTACCGAACAATCTGATAAATTGGTTAGTCCGCCAGCCCATGGTGATACAAGTAAATACAAAATCTGCAAACATGTGATCAGATGGGTGCTACACACCCAGGCAGAGCGTGCTTCTCATAAGGAAAGAGTGCTTCAAAGCAAGTGTGGGAAAACTATTTCGGGGAGAAGGAGAATTTGGGTGTTTTGACTTCCTGCAAAATGTCACATTGTCATGACAATTCATCAAGATTAAATGGAATTTCCCTCGGGGTCATTTGTTAGGTCCCTGTAAAAGAGGACGTGTTTCCGCTCCCCCCCACAGGACCCTTTGCCCTGGCCCAGTCCAAGTTCACAGGGGTGCTTTGGGGAAGGGTGGAAGTGTGGAGCTCATCCCCTCAAAAGTGACCAGAAAATAGATGCAGATCACAAAACATTACAATAGATGACCTGTGAGTAGTAGTTCTCGGCACCCTGGGAAGCGGGTGGACTGGCCTATGGGGAACTCTGGAGATTTCTCAGTAGACCTCTGCCCCCTGGGCAGGGGGTGGACTGGCCTATAAGGTACTTTGGAGATTTCCTGATAGGCCTCTGCACCCTGGGCAGGGGTAGACTGGTCTATGGGGAACTCTGGAGATTTCCTGGTAGGCCTCTGCACCCTGGGCAGGGGTGGACTGGTCTATGGTGACCTCTGAAGATTTCTCAGTAGGCCTTTGCACCCTGGCAGGGGTGGACTGATCTATGGGGAACTCTGGAGATTTCTTGATAGGCCTCTGCGCCCTGGGCAGGGGTGGACTGGTCTATGGGAACTCTGGAGATTTCCTGGTAGGCCTCTGCACCCTGGACAGGGGTGGACTGGTCTATGGGGAACTCTGGAGATTTCCCGGTAGGTCTCTGCATCCTGGGCAGGGGTGGACTGGCCTATGGGGAACTCTGGAGGTTTCCCCGTAGGTCTCTGCACCCCAGGGTGGACTGCCCTATAGTGAACTCTGGAGATTTCCCAGTGGGCCTCTGCACCCTGGGCAGGGGTTGGACTGGTCTATGGGGAATTCTGGAGATTTCCCGGTAGGCCTCTGCACCCTGGGCAGGGGTAGACTGGTATATAGGGAACTCTGGAGATTTCCCGCTGGGCCTCAGCATCCTGTGCAGGGGTGGACTGGCCTATAGTGAACTCTGGAGATTTCCTGGTAGGCCTCTGTACCCTGTGAAGGGGTGGACTGGTCTGTAGGGAACTCTGGAGATTCCCTGGTGTACCCTGGGCCTCTTGTGGTTCTCTATTTGATTTCCATAGGAGAAGTGCTGGGCTTTCTGCAAATGTGTAATATGCGGCCACTTTGGAAATGATTTCCGGATCCTCTTTTGCTTCCCAGTCCGTCCCTGGAGACTAAGGTTTCTCCTGGCACTATTTCCTATATGATAACGGAACCTACTCAAGAAAAATGCAGCATTAAATTAACTTTTAGTTTTTTTTTCAAACCAAACAAAATAGCGCACTGAGGCCTTTGGGCGTGCAGCGCTTTACAAAAATGAACATAAATAAATACATTTGCACACATATCATAATTTACATATAGATCACAGTAAGTGAAATCCTACATTCAATTGACCAGGAGGATAGCTCAGGGGCAACATGCTCGCCTTGGAAGCAAGACGACATGGAGCAACTCAAGTTCAATCCCTGGGTCCGCATTTAGAAACTTCTGGGTATTAAGCTTGTTATAAATAACCTATCATATCATAATTGAGAATTTCATTAAATGTTTTACACCACTCAAAGCAACAATAGTGTCAACCCCTGGTTTGGGCAGCCTAAGAAGAGTGCGGCGTAGTCAAAATGGCGGCCTGCAGTACCAGGCAAGAGCAGCACATCATCAGACCGTTGGACGGGAGTCGCCAGATGAAACGCTAAGAAGATGAGCAAGACAGGCTCGGTATTAGGATAGGAGGAATGTTTACTCCACCCTGAATACAGAATTTTTAGAATGTAATGGGCTGAGGTAGAAAGACTGCTCTCAGAGTAATTTATTCATTAACTCATCTTTTAAAACACGCTTAATGCTGGAGACCAGTCTCTAAGTGCAGGACCGGGATTTGAACCTGTGTTGCTCTGTGTTGTCTTGCTTCCAAGATAAACACTGTGCCCTTGAGCTTACCTTCCAGGCCTTTTGTTATAATACCAGAGACCAGTCTCTAAGCCAGGACCGGGATTTGAACCTGTGTTGCTCTGTGTTGTCTTGCTTCCAAGCCAAACACGTTGCACTTGAGCTTTCCTCACAGCTCAGGGTGAGTTTGGCTCTGCATATGCACACACACATCCTTCGAGAATTATATGAAGTAATGGGTTCATAATAATACTCTGTCTTTAGCGACGCCAGGACTAATAAAGATTCTGTTTTTTGTTTTTAAATGGTGCAAACAATCCTCAAATATTTGGAAAATGCAGGATTCATGCTCTGGAGTTCTCCGTTTTAGAATGAACACAAGTCGCTCCAGGAACCTCCAGACCACTTGGTACAACGTCCTTTCATCGCGGGATGATATTTTGCAAGATTTTTTGCTGCAGATATTATAAAACCGAAAAAACTAATCAATGTTTTTAGCGGTGGGTTTGAAAAATATATATATATGGGGTGTGGGTGTTCGGGAATAGATACAAAATTAAAAGTTATGGAGGGCTTGGAGTGTGGGGTCCTCCAAAAATAAAAATTCTATGAGTTTTTTCATTATAATATCCGCGGGGGAAAAACCTGCGATATTTCATCCCACGATGGAATGACATGGAACCGACCACTCACCTCAGAAACACAAAAGATCTCCTCTAACCTAAGAAAGAACCGGGTGCTCCCCTATTCTCGGGGGCCTTCACACATCCTACCTTCACATGCCGCCTTTGGCCGTCCAATCTGGGCTCTGAATATCAGGTGGGGCAGATGATTAAATCTTCACTGGTCAACTCTCAATCAGACTAAGAAAATACCATAGTCTCTGACTTTCCACAGCGGCAACTTTCCTGCTTACAGGCTGCAGCAAATGCTTCTCTTAAGGGCTATCTATCAGGTATTGGAGCCATCTCCGATTTCTCAACTTCGGAGATCACCTCATTGCTTGCCATTCAAGCTGAGGATCGAATTTAAACGAATGTGTGTAATCTTCTAATGTATTCATGGTCTGGCAGGATTCTTGGCTATCAATGCTTTAAATAGAAATAAAGAAATGCAGGCACTCACCAAGCCAGACATTCGGGCCAAGCGCTTTCAGCGCCAGACGTTTCGGTGCGACACCTTGTGCGCAAGTCCTTTTTAAGCACACCCTATTGTTTGCAGGCAATGCCCAGTGAGATTAAATAATGTGCCAAGGAGCACACACCTTGGTTGAGCAGTGTATCCGAGATCCTTTCACACAAACTTCCAGTTTGTTGTTCTGCATTATGTTTCAGTTTGAATATCTATATTAAATGAGACTCTTTTTTGCATATCAAACTAGCAGATGATATAGCTGGAAAGTAAGCTTTAGAAGAGGAGTTTTATTACTGCTCGCTTTCATTGCATAATAAGAAATTCGGTAGGTAACTGGTGCTGTGTGCGAGGATCTGTTGAAAACGTCCCATCACAACTCCAATTAGTTAAACATTTTCATATTGGAATAGGCACTGCTAATTACAAAGAAACATCTTTAAAAAAGTAAAAACTATCTGTGTTCCGTCAAAGGACACCAATGATAACAGGCGAAGCCCACTTAGTGAAACAGTGTTCCGTGCCTAGTGTGCTGAGAGCGCAGTTATGTTTGTCTCTCTTTTTGTTCTGCAGGGTGGGCCCTGAAGGAGACATTATGGGCACTGCGGGTGGTGGAGACATGAGGAGGGAGAGGGTGCTGCTTTCCCCAGCAAAGGCTGCCAAAGCTTAGTCCTTTGAGTTGTGATAAAGTGAGATGAAAAGCTTTCATTTTCGCCTCGCACTATGGGTGAGTACCAGTACTCCCTTTCAGGCGATGAGAAGTGCAGGTACTCAAATGATACAAAATAACAAGTGTAGGTACTAAGGGCCGGCCCACTTAAAGCACTGATGCATATCAGTCTGAGCATTAACACTTCTTGGCTGTTCCCACATCTTGCTCTGCCTATAGAGGAGGCAGGATGTCTCTGTCGTGGGCCCACGGCTCTGGAATTCTCTCCCTTTTGCAGAGCTTTGACTCCTTCCTGGTCGTCATAAAATTCTGAAAACCTTTCTTTTTGTATGTAATCTCCTTTACGTTCATATTGCTTGTGTTGATAAAACCTGCTCCTAGATGCAGTGTATTCTGTGCGGCGCAGCGCAAATTAATCTAATCAGATCAGCTAATCCTCACAGGCCACTCCTAGCCAGCCGATAAAGCTTCTGCTGAAAAGAGGACCGCGCGCACCCCTCCCCCACACTTTGCATGGATTTCACCCACTACTCTTATTGTGTCTTCTGAAAAGTGAAAATATTCCACGTACTGTTCTTGTAGTCACTGTACAGCTCAGTGACGTCACCTACCTATACAGCAATATAGACGTAATAACTAGATGTTTTTTGTGTGGGACCCTCCCTCCCGCCCCCCAACACGATGCAGCGACAGTTGATCCGAATGCATCATTTTTCAAATGCACCTTTTTTTCCCTCATGCACCTTTTTCCTCAGTCTTGGGAAATGGAGCTCAGTTCCATTGGCTGTGGCCCCTATGTTTGTTGTCACGCAATTGCATGAATGAATGCATGACATCACCGCAAGCATTTCTGTGGATTTGTCACCTGGCCACAAGGCGAGCAGACGCTCCACTCTGCAGCAGCGCTCCTCTCCCCAGGCATGGCTTTCCCCTGAGCTGCACCACACTGCCACCTAGTGGCGGCCTTTGGAACGCTCTCTCCTGCTAGGGGCCCTGTTGCAGCTCGGCTTGGGTGCTCCAAATGACAGCGACCCTCCCGCAGACACACCGTTCCTGGCTTGCAGGTCAGAGGGCAAGTGATGGCGCGAAGACGGCCATAAAAGAGGAGCAGCGAGCATTGGATGCCAGCATGCCTGACAGACCAGCGACTTAAGCGCAGGCACGTGGCCATCGAAGAGGAGTGGGGAGGGGAGTTGGGGGAACTATGGAATACAATGGAAGATTTCACAGTAGGCAGTTGGAGCAAAGAGGGCTGGGGCGAGGTCTTGCCCAGGCCAGACAAATCAGAGCCCCTCTGGGGTGTTTGACCTTCAGTTCACCAGATGTAGATGTTTTGAACTACAAGTCCCATCAGCCCTAGCGAGTATGGCAATGGAGAGTCATCGTGGAAGTTAGTGGTGGGAGTGTAATTTATATGGTGCAAGCAGGCCAGGCGAGTTAGCGTTACAGACCTGCTAGTCTGGCAGGGTGCAGGAGGAGATGTGGTTGTGAGAGTCAGTGACAGGTCCAATGACAAGTAATTTACTCTCGGTCCACCCTACCATACCCGAGTTTTGTTTGTAACAGCGGATCCGGGATTCGAACCTCTGTTGCGCTGCGTGGGCTTGTTTCCAAAACAGCACGTTGCACCTGTGCTATCCTCTGTTCACCTGGGAAAGAAATCTGCCGGTTTGTAAACCTCTTGTTTTCTTTGTAGACTACTTGACCCGTAGTCAAGTAGTCTATGGATGGCGTATAACTTTGGCAACACTCAATGAAACTGCATGACAGTCTATTCTAGACCTGGTCCTGAAGGGTTTTGCAAAATTTGGTGGGATTCTGTGAAGAGGGGGCAAAATTAGAGGGGGGCCCCAAAATATTGCTAAGTGTTACACATGTGGTGCCATTTGACTTTGACAAATATGCACAAAAGTTTGCAAAATGATTTCAAATCTAGATGTACATGTTTTTGGAAAGTTTGTTGGTATTTTCTCAAGAGGGGCTACATTAGAGGGGGTATAACTTTGTTGCCATTTGACAAATGTGGACAAAAGGTTTAAGAAAGATTATAGACCCAACCTTGAATGTTTGTGTAAAGTCTGAATGGATTTTGTCAAAAAGTTATATGACTATTGTATGTACACACATTTTGACACTTTTGGGGAAAAAAAAAACATGGGCGGATTTCAAGCAAACTTGTGTAAGGAGCATTGGCAAGGACCTGAAAGCATGGCTTTGCAAATGTGCATGTTTTATTTTTTGACAAGTGTCATTATGTAGGTACAAAAAATAGTGATATACCTTTGGTGACTGAGGTATAGCCTGTAGCCATGGGCAGTGGCCAGATAGTCCGGCTCATGGTATAAGGTCATAACCCAGACAATCTGGCTACTGGCCGTAACCGAGAGGGACAAAATATGGGGTTAAAGTGGCCATGTCCACCTGGCACCGGCTATGTGGTAGAGTTATTCGAAAGTGGGATAGGGAATGGTAATATGGTCATAGGGATCTGTCTTCACCTTCTGCAGGCTGCCATGGAAAGGGAAGAGTGGCTCTGTATGGAGCCCCACCTTCCCTTTCAATGGTGGTCATCTTGGAAAAGGATTTTCCTTCCTACAGCAGGACACCACAGGCATCCCGCTATAGGAAGACAAATCTATATTTTATCACCCCGGGTTACCGCTTTGGGAACCCGGGGTGCTAATGGCCGTTATCCCACATCGCAGGGCCTGGAATGGAGGATAATGGTCCGGAGTTCTGGTTATTTATTTATTAGTGTTTCTCATGCTCCTTGATTACAGCTTCAAAGCAGCTACTTCCCCCTGCAGAGTGGTTTGTTGCAGTATATACAGGGAACTGTTGGTTTCCAAAGATATGGATCAACAGCCTCTTTTATTGCTTGCAAGGTAGCTGGAGGGATTTTGTGTCCCACAGAAGTAGGCTGTGTGGTTACAGTATTGGTTGAGGAAGACCGCCTACTACTTGCTAAGAAAGGACAATCTTTCTGAGAGCATTGCGGTGGTTGGATTTGGTGTGACGGCGCATTGAAGTGGTCCTTTATGAGTAATGTCCAGGTAGTCCGCGACGGAGTACAAATCTACACTCAGTGCATTTCACTGAGTGATGGTGGCTCTTGCGGAGGAGGGATGGCAATAGCTGATGCCATTTTAAAGATAAATAGCAGTTTTGCTACTATTCTTCCAAGTATGTGCTTTGTACTAGATTGTTAATGGATAATGAGTAAGAATAGGTGTAGGAGCTGTGCAAGGGTACATTTTTAGTTTGAAAGTTCCTAGATCAGTAGAAAATGCAGTTCTGAACTGACCTTGAAGCAAGGACCCGAACGCGAAGTGCAAATGCGTTCTTGGACATGTCATCATGCTTCACGGGAGCGCATGGTCACGTGGCACTGTCCAGAAGGTCCGCGATGAAGTCAGACGTTCACGGACGTTGAAGGAAGCAATAACGGTGGAAAAATTATAGAAGTGTTCAAAATGATACTAGAAGGAAGGAAATAGCAGAGTTTTAAGGTGACATTTTGTAAATTGGACAAAAATGTTGCTATATTGGATAAGTATATTATGCACTGGTAAAAACCCATGAAATTCAATGAAAAAACTTTGTTAAAGGGACGTTATGGTTACAAGTAAATCTGAAAAACCTCAAAAATTCGCCAGTTATGGTAAGCTAAGCAATCATAACTTGCACCACCACTGTGCACTGTTAAGACTAACAGAGTGGTGTGTTGCAGTACATACAGAGTAATGTTGAAAGAACAAAGAAATATCGAGGCTGAGTACCACAAAGGAAATACACCAATCACGGGCTACAAAGATTCACAGATCTTTTATTACTGTACAGTCTACAAAGAAAAACAGATGGCTATCTGGCTCCCAACACCTCGCAGTGTGTACCAGCCGACAAGGAGAGGTGAGAGAGTGCTGAACATCTAAACATTTGTGCTTTTATACATTTCGTGTAATATTGTCCAGCCTCTCTTCATGTTAATAAGTCGTGGTCTACAGTTCGTGCCTTGTTCATATACAGAATATACAATATTATGCAAAGAATTACATATGTTTGCATTTCCATGAAGATACAATAGTGATGTATGTTCTCTGATCCTTGGGTAAGCCTTATACTAAGTTCATTTTCAGTGTAGTCCAGCCAATGCATACGCTCGAGGTTTGTTCTTCATTGTCCCAATGTTTATACAAGGATGAGTTTTGTGAGCGCAGAAAACACTTAAACGGCAGTTCATATGAAGTACAAGGTCTCATTGCTTAGTCTAAACAGTCGGCTCTCGGACAGCCTAAACATTAACAGAACTCAAAGGTCAGAAGGCTTGGTTGCAACTCGAAAACATAGTCCACCATTTTAGAACGAAGAACACACAAGGAGAAATGAAAATGGCAGATGAATCTTAAAATGGTGACAAAGTTAACCCAAAAATCAGAACTTTGCAACGTTGTTTTCCGTGTAGCGCGAGTAGGCTCTGGCCAATATAAATACTAAGGAGGCACTACATAACTACCGTTTAACAAACCCTCCTTTTGGTCTAAGCAAAGAGCCTTAATAAAAATATTTGCTTTACTCGTAACTCCACGTTTCAATGTCCGTACATCCTGCATCACTTTCATCAGATATATCAATTGCCATTAAATCTTTGACAGTTATATCCTCCATTACAAAAACAATTATCATCTTCCCAGGTGCGTGTATTTTCGGTCCTAATGTTCCTACAGTTTGCGCACAACATCCCCCTACCATCGAACATATGACAGGAAGACATTGTATGCAACAACAACAGAACAACATAATACCAAGTATTACCATTAAGACTGAAAAGAGTTTCCATCCCCAAGACTGTAAAAAGCCCCAGAACCAAGTACCAAGATCCCAGTTTCCCTCTGGAACATGTACTTCTGTATTTAAGATGTGCAGATTTTGTATTGCCTTGAATATGGTCGGGGGGAGTCGGGTACGAAAACACAACAAGCAGATCCGACCAATTTACATACTCCACCACGCTCAGCCAGGATGACGTCTAACACCATCCAGTTCTGTAGAGCCACTAATCTAATTACCTTTGCTCTAGCGTCATGTTGTTGTTGTGACTTGAGTGTCGTGTAGACCGTTGAAACCTCCGTCCTCAAGTGACGCACAGGGGAACTAAAAGAAACCCGCTGTGCGACCTTTGGGGCCACAGGTGGGAGATCTTACTTCCCGGATCCACAGAACCTCTGGAACACTGATGCTGCTGTTAAAAAGAACGAGGTTAAGTACCAGGCAATTACAATATATCACAAGAACCAAAGAATCTGAATAGTCTTACCTATCCGGTGTTTGGAAAACCCAGGAAACCTAGGAGGGAGGTTTGAGACTCAGATGAGGCGGTCCCTAGAACAAGAGGACCGCAGACAAGCGTGGATGCAGGATAAACCACCTGTAGGACTGAAGGCGTGACTTGAATCCCAAAAGGGAAATGGCGTACAAGTTCAAAAAGGTACCAAGGGATGATCCGAAGACAAGTTAGGGTCGAGTCAGAAATCCAGAAATAGGTAAGCAGTTCCAAGCAAAGGTACAAAAGGGTAATCCGAAGGAGTCCAAGAGAGAGTTCCAAGATCAAGGTAAACCAGTAGTGTTATCCAAACTTAGCGCCAAACAGGGTCTGAAGACAGCTGAGAAGCAATGAGTGTTCCGTGCATCAAGCCTTATATACTGTGCGTTTCGGGGTCATGTGACGTCCACCAAGGTCACATGGGAAACGCCACTCTGGATCACGTGAGCAAGTGAACGATCGGCGTGGAGGTGTAACGCCGCCTCTTCTGCTGTATGTTCTCCATGGCAACTGCCAGTGCAGGAAGGGCTGCAATCGAGTTCGTAAATCGTACCTGGTACGGAGCTTTCGGTCCTTTGGGTAAACCGAATCACATGAGCCTCGAACCCTGGAGGGAGGTGTTGGGGAAATGTGAGCAGTGTTCTGGTGTGCAGAGTGAGCAGTGTTCTGGTGTGCAGAGGATCGTCTAACAGTTGTAGAGTATATCAGTGGTCCGGTTGATGGTTCTCTCCAATACTCTTGCTAGTCTCCTAATATCCTCGGAATTCATGATTTGTCCCCAAAATGGCACAAAGGATTTCGTTTCATCACCCATGACTTGTGAAGGAGTATCACTGTTCTCGTCCCGCCTTGGACGAGCCCTAGAGACCTCAGAGGTGCTACCTACATATGCCCATGGTAGCAAGATACCCAAATATCAAGTACCGTGCCAATCCCTAGGTAGCCAAGGATAAACTTCATTTCCACAAATGAAATAAACAGGATCACCTACATACAAAGGTCTGTCCTCACTAGTCAAGTTCGCAATCTTTGAACAACCCTCAAAAGTACCCATTGACTGAGAACCATTTCTTTGTATGCAGAAGGAAACAGAGTTGGGGCTGTGATTGATAGTATAGGAAGGAGGCGGTGCATCCCGTGTTACTCACCGGACGGGAAGTATATCAAATCGGTGGCCGGAAGGCACAGGACTGAACTATTGATTGAAGAGCTAGGTCGGGGCCTCCAACCTAGCCTCCTCTCTGTGAGGGCACAAGACCTTTTTAACGATATGACCCTCTGCTGGGTAGGACCAGGCAGAGGGACTGATCGCTCAAAAGGGCGGGGAGGACACGCGCCAAGCACCCAGCTGTAAAGGAAAAACAAGAGGTGAGCAATTGGAAATTTAAGAAAGATCCCTTTCCCTCGATACTTCTTTCTAGTAGTACCTGAGCTATGCCCTCCCCTTGTTTCAAGGCAACCGGAACCACCTACAAGTAAGAGAGGAGAATGTAACCTATCCTGACTATAGTTGTCAATTAGCTAAGGAGAATGGATAATCATACAACAGAAAACCCTTACCACTGATGTGCTGTTGAGTCTGTGTTGTCCCAAAGAGTTCATAGAAACGGAAGTGCAAAATAACAAATGGGTAGGTTAGTTAGGGAGACTGAACCCGGGCGGAACGAGGGCCGCACTAGAGTCGGGTAGGTGCACTATCCGCAAAGCGCCCCTGTGCACAACTGAAGAATGTCCAATGGAAGTCGATGCTGTGATCACAAGGTTCCAAAAGCGGCAGGCACAAGCAGTCCGTGAATGAGGAAACAGGTCTGGTACACGGGTAAGTAGTTTTCCAAAAAGCGGCAGGCAAGAGCAGTCCGTGAAGGAGGAAACAGGTCTGGTACACGGGTAAGTAGTTTTCCAAAAAGCGGCAGGCAAGAGCAGTCCGTGAAGGAAGAGACAGGTCTGGTACACGGGTAAGTAGTTTTCCAAAAAGCGGCAGGCAAGAGCAGTCCGTGAAGGAGGAAACAGGTATGTTACACGGGTAAGTAGTTTTCCAAAAAGCGGCAGGCAAGAGCAGTCCGTGAAGAAGGAAACATGTCTGGTACACAGGTAAGTAAGGTAGGATTGAAGACGGAACTTCTATAATACCGGGATGCAACTTTAATCAGAAGCAGCGTTTCGCCCGGTTCCGAGGTTTAAATCGTGAAGGAGAAGGCGGAACTGGACAAAACCGAGGCTCAGCTGACAGCGGGAGGCGGAAAGCTGGGAATCGTAGTCCAAACTTGCCGCAGAGCGCTGCGGAGTGAGCCGAAGCCACTATTTTCCAGGGCAGTTGCCAGTGGGCGTAGAATGGGTTTACAATATGACACATACCCTTACGGAGGGCAATAACCTTCCTGCAGGCCTGCCGAGGCGTAACATCCTGTTTGCCTACGGGAGCCATCTTGAAAGAAATTAACGATTGGAAAGGTCTAGAAAGTCTATCGGAAGGCCTAAAAGAAGCAACATTAAGCTTGCTCCTATTTGCGAAAAGGGCGCATCCCAGAGGCATCAGGACTCGCATTTCAAATTCATATAAATTAGTCCTGGCAAAGTTCCCTGAGATGCTATCATTCCAACGACCAAAGAATAATGCCCCTAAGGCGTAGACATAGTGGGAACACTCCCAGTGGGTATAAAAGTTTCAAGTGGGTGCACCTCTTCAATGTACCAAAACCCAAGAGAAATGACTACTGTCAGACCGGTTAACATAATTACAAGAAAACAATACGTCCTCAGGGACCATGTATTTTTCTGTCCAATGTTTTTGTTAGCCACGCAATCGATCGGTTGCTCCGTATGAGTAGAGATAGCGATAGGTATTGTTCCTCGAAGCTCTTTCCCGAAAAGTTTCTGTGATAGAAACCGTAATTCGTTTGCTGGTGATCTCCTGACCACATGATCTTGATTGAAGATAGCTTTTGCCGGTCCCAGCCACTTACTTATGTTTCAGCGCAAAAGTGGCAAGGGACAAGCTCAACAGTCGTTTCCTGTAAGTCTAGTGCCGTGGACGCAGATCGTACCTTAAGACTCCAGGTACTGCGTGATCTGTGAACAGTGTGTCGTTGCTTCCTGATGGAAGTGGTGAAACAGGGGCAAGGTCGCTTAAGGGTGCAGAAAGATCGAAAGAAGAATTCAGAGACAAAGCAGTAGTCTCCCCAGGGCCCACCAGCTCAGGAAGAGTCTCCGAAATATGTCATGTGGCAAAGGGAAAGGTATCCTTTTGATGTGTGAAGCGTGTATCCAGTGTCGTGGACCAGCTACTAGTACAGCAGTGTGTGTGGCTAACAGGACCTGAAACGGTCCTCTCCAGCGTGGTGCGGGGCTGGATTCTCTCTCAAATGACTTCGTGAGCACCCAGTCACTGGGTCGAATTCTGTGACCTGGCCCCTCGTATGTAACTGGGAGGGCTTCTTGCACCTGTTGATAAATCAAATACAAGTTTTGAGTTAACTGGTCACAGTATTCAGAAAGAAGCAAATGCTCTACATCCTTCAATTTTTTAACTGTCTACCCAACACCCTTCCTCATCCAACTTTGCCAAACCCTCAGCCCAAGTTCTTCTAGAGTGGCATCAGCTTGAATATTCTTTATCGCTTCAATCCCTTCATCTACTGTACAGGTGTTTGTGGCTTCCTTCCTAACATACATTTCTGAGTATAAATCAGTAGCGGTCAGTTTAGCTATCCTGTCGGCAAAAGCGTTCCCTTTCCCTAAATCATCTACTACTTTCTGAGGTGCCATGCACTTCATGATTGCTAGTTGAGTAGGAAGCGCTAGTGCTGAGGTCAAGAAACCTTGTTCTGCCCATAGTCTACCGAAGTTGTGAATCACCCCAAAGGCATACTGGCTGTCAGTAAATATATTCACTCTAAGCCCTTCGGAAAGTTCACATGCTCCAGTCACTGCAATAATCTCTGCGGCCTTCGCAGAGTTATGCAAAATTCTCTTGGTTTCCACAATCATGCTTAGTGTAGTGATGGCATAAGCAGCAGTGAATGTACCATCTGGAAGTTTGAAGCAGGAGCCATCGCAAAACAGCTCCCCTTGTGGATCATTCAGAGGTGTATCATTTAAATCAATCCTGCCTTTAGTGTGTTGTTCTGTGGTATAAAGGCAGTCATGTGACATTTCGTCACTGCAAGCAATATCTTGCGGAAGAGGTAACAATTCAGCCCGATGCTTTTAATTCATTCAGGTGTCAATCTTCTTCCTTCCTTTGACAGGAGATAGCCTAAATAGGCGACCTCCTGTCGACAATACTGAAACTGTTTCAATGAAGCTTTATGCCTATGCTCTGCTAAATGAATAAGCAATAACACAGTGCCTTCCTTGCAAGCACTTTCTGAGTCTGCAGCTAAGAAAAGGTCATCAACATACTGTAGCAATGTAAAAGTAGAAGGTAACTCAAGGGTATCGAGCTGCTGTTTCAGAGCCCTACTATAAATGCTCTGACTCTCCGTGTACCCTTGTGGTGCACGGGTGAATGTAAATGAGCGTCCCCCTAGGGTGAACACGAACAAATACCTACTATCCATGTGTATGGGAATGCTAAAGAAGGCATTCTTAAGATCCACCACAGTGAAATGAGTAGCAGAAGCTGGAATCATTGTTAGTATTGTCGTTACATAAGGCACAATTACGAATTGTGGAGCAACAATCTTATTGATAGTGCTCCAATCGATAATGAAACGGAAAGGAATTGCATTATCCCCTTTCCTATACACCGGTAAAATCGGGCTATTGTACAAACTTCCTTCAATTTCTTCAATTACTCCACGATGTACAACGTTGGAAACTATACACTTCAAAGCTTGCTCACCATCAACTGAAATCTTATATTGTGGAATTTGTGGCAACTTAGCTTATGGTTTCAAAACAATTTTAACAGGCTCAATTTGCAAAATACCAACATCACTGTCATCAATCGCCCATAAACACGCCAGAACTTCACTGAATTCTGGCGGCAAAGGTCTAGTCAAAAACTGTGAAGCAGAAAATTGCTGTGGTGAAATCGTCAAATGCAGTCCATCCGAAGAACAATGAATTACCGCATTTAATTCCTTCAACAGATTCAACCTCAAATTCTCTCCACAGTTCGTTGTCAGAAGGAACAGACAGTAATCTGTGAATGGACCAAGTGAAATCGGTACCGGCAGAGAAACCAGACTAACCACTGGCATACCAGAAAACCCTACAGAAACATTATTCTGCCCTGACAGTAGAATGTCTGGAACCTGTGAATGATCAATGGAACACTTCTGTGCTCCTGTATCTATCAAAAATAGATGCTTCCTATTCCCCACCATCATCTCAACGTAGGGCCCTTTCTGATTAACAGGAATAGGCGTCAGCTCCAGACCCTGCTTCGGGCTGTCCTAACGGAACAATATATCATGGAAGACAAGATCTTCAGAAAGATAAGTCAGTTGAAGGGTTGTCAAAAATATTTCTGCTATCTACACTAGGTTGCTGATTATCTTGGGAGAAAGACTGAGAATGTTGAGCAAACTGACTTCTACCAGGATCCCCTACCCCAGGCCACCTCTGGATTGTCTACCCATGACACAATATGTGTTATTCGACCTTTGCTGGAGGATCGGGCATTGTGCTCACCAATGATCCTCTTGTCTGCAATAAGCACATTGGTTCGCGTGTACAGGACCCAACGGCGCATTACTTTGTGGAACGAACTGACCTCGAAACTGTACTTCCACCTCTAGGCCCTCTGACCATCTGTTGCAATAACACATTGGTTTTTAGATCTCCGCTTTTCTTTTCAATCCTTTCTTTCTCATTATTGACTCTATTCTCGTAATACTGAGCCATATGCAATACTTCGGACTGTGATTTAGCTTTCCAACCACTCTCGGAAGTCATAATTTGTGACTGGATATCAGGCAACAATCCACGCACAAACATATCCACAAAGAATCATTTCCCTGACTCTGTGCTTAAATCCTGTCCGCTAAAATCTACGAATACTTGTTCGAACCGATTAAAGAATTTGGTAGCTCCTTAAGATTTTCCTTGGATACAAGCAGTGAGTTTGTCCCAAACAATCCTTCTCTCTGGGATCAAAGTCTTCAATGTTGTCACTATTCTATCTGGCAAAGTCAGTATCACTTGTGGTGGTCTTTCCCCAGCTTTCGTTTCTCCATCTAACCTAACCAAGTTAACCCACGTGTCACCTAACCCTGCTGGATCATCTACAGTCCTAATCTGTTTCCATAAATCAGCAGGTAGGAGCACAGGAAACAACAAATCTATATCACCCGAAGTGAAAACTGCCGAATGCAGAACAGATTCTATTTCTTTGTAAAACCCTGTTGGATTCTTCCTTATGCCTGTAATCGACTCTCTAATAGTATTCACTTCCTGTCTTGAGAATGGGATGTGAACAAACTGATAAGTAGTGAGCTTCAATATCATAGGCTTCTGCACCTGTAGCAAAAATAGCCGGAATCTCAACTTTGGGAACAAATTTCGGAGGAACCTCTCTCATAGGTAACTGAGAAGTAGGCAACCCCAAACGTTTACTAAGCAACAAAGCCAAATTGAGCGCTACGGTGGTAGAAGCAGTATCAGATGCAAAAGCTCTCTTATAAATATTCAATAATTCTGAGGGACAACAAACCTTTTTCTTTATACATTCATCCTGCAGGTATTCTACAATTACCTGTAAAACTTTCCTTTGCATTACTGGAGTATAATGACTATATGTATCATATACTTCAACGGGAAATATCGACATATCTGAAATCCATCGAAGTGCATCCCTCGTGCAAATTTGCGCTTCTTCACTCGTTGACTTACAAGGAGGAAGGAACCGTTTCTGCACGTAAAAAGCATCCAAACTATCACCATCTACTTCATCATTCTGTAACCGTTCTAACTCCCTTCTAAACTCAAAAACCCTCTCAACATGCTCATGCACTTTCTCCGCAGTATCCCTTGAATAAGCTGAAACATTAAAATCCCTCAACCCTTGTGGGACATCTGTGCCCGTCAATCTATTCCACATTACAGTCAAATGTATCCCCATACCCTCAATAAAGACATTCTGATTGGGAATACTTTCTAGATTAGAGAATGTATCTAAGACAGTAGATTGTTCACCTTTCTCTATACATTGCTTAGCCCATGCATTCAAATTTCTCCTCTTTTCTTTGGAAAATGTGTTCTGCGTTACAATTTTTGATTCAGCAACCACCCCTTCATCAGCTACAAGCGGAGCAGACCCGCTTGGAAAAGAGAGAGTAGACAAATCCTGTACAACAGGTAGTGGAGACACTACCACTGGCAAAAAAGACAGATTTATTGGAACAGTAACAGTCGGTAAAGGTGGAGGTACAGGCGGAGGAACAACAACATGAAGCGGAGCAATAACTGGCGGCGGAGGAGCAACAGGAAGAAAAGGAATTGCTATGGGAGGAGGAACTACAGCAGGAAGAGATAAGACAGCAGAATAGGTACATAAGGAGGTGGTGCAGTGGCATCAGGCCTCCGTTCATTTAAGAGTTTATCAATTAGTTCATCTGATGCGTGAAAATCTTTAGACAGGTATATTTTCTGTATACCAGGTTGACCGTCCAGGGATCGGATTGTGCAGTAGTGTTGAGGTGTCACGTCTCATCCAGTAAGAAAATGCAGTTACAAACTATTCACGAAGCACGGACCCATTCATGAAGTGCAGACGCGTTCGCGGACATGTCATCTTGCTGAGCGGGCGAGATCTCCTAACACTGTCTGAAAAGTCTGCAATGAAGGCAGATGTTCGCAAACGTTGACAGACGCAAAACAGTGGAAAAAGTTGCAAAAAGTTTATAGAAGTATTACAAATGTTGCTAGAATGTGGGAAATGGCAGAGTTTTAAGGAGAAACATTGCACATTGGACAAAAATGTTGCTATATTGGGGTAAGTATGATATTACTAAGTAGTAGGATATTAGCGTGCACTGGTAAAACCCATGAAATTTACTGAAAAAACATAGTTAAAGGGACTTTATGCTTAAATTGCACTAATACAAAACTATGAAAGTCAATGAAAAAACCTTGTTAAAGGGATGTTGTGGTTACAAGTAAAACTGAAAAACCTCAGAAATTTGCCAGTTATGGTACAGTAAACAACCGTGACTCGTACCACCACCACCATGCACTGCTAAGACTAAAACCCAGGACATGAAAGATGGCATCACAAATGTAATTGATGACATCAGAAATGAAATTAATTTTGATGAAAAGTTACTACAAGGGGTTGTGTTTATAATTTTGGTAACAAGATATCAGGGGTGATCGGGAGACCTATCCTTAACTACTTAATGTATTAAAGAATATACTCATCTAACCAAAACATTATATTGGGGTGTTGTTGTTAATACAGGAACCTAGTTGTACATACATATAGGCAATGGCTGCAGCATGCACCATAGAAGTACAATATTTCTAATCTGGTAATTTTGGATGGTAAAATAATGAATGGTACCTTATCAGAGTTTTGAGTAATGTTAAATATGGAATAAATAGCTAAGAATTCAAGAAATACTACACACTTGTGTTAGTGCAAACAATACATATGAAAACCCACAATGCGTAACAAACAGAGGCACATACAGGGAAACTAACCTAAGGAAGAAAGAAACAACATCGCTAGAAAATGTCAATAACATAACATTGTATCATCATGTATAGAAATGATGTGTTTGAGGCCTGCTTATTGCCCCATATATGTGCATCATGAGGTGAGAACAAACCATAAGGAAAGTACTTTAAGAACATACAAGATGGTTAATGTCTAGATGTATAACACATTTTCAATTTTCATGTTCTGATTGTCAGTGAACAAAACCGCCTGACGTAGATATGTCAGTGACAAAAAACAAGTGGCCCAGATATGTGATGTCATCAATTATATTTGTGATCTCATCTTTGATGTCCTGGGTGTTAGTCTTAGCAGTGCACGGTGGTGGCGCGTGTTAGGGTTGGTTAGCTTACCATAACTGGTGAATTTCTGAGGTTTTCGGTTTTACTTGTAACCATAAAATCCCTTTAACATTTTTTCATTGAATTTCATAGGTTTTTATTAGTGCAACTTTACCATAACATCCCTTTTAACAAGGTTTTTTAGTGAATATATATATATAATATATTCCCCAATATTGTTTAAAGGTCTTCTATGTTCCCAGTGCTCTCTGAGGGAGCTTTTTATTGGCCTTTTGTTAAATTGCATTCTGGTATTTGTAGTCTCCCAGCCAAGATGGGGATGAATAATGCCAGAATTGCACACTTTCTGCCTAACATGGTTCTATAAGGATTTATATATTTGAATGACACTGGTATGTGTATAATTGGGTTTCAGACCAACCATCTATGTGCTGAACATGCAAGGATTTCTATCAATTATTATAGCAAATGAATCCTCTTTTAGATATGCTCACATAATCATATATTCTGTTTCAAAAGAGTTTCTCTTATTGTGATTTGCCGACACGTGTTTCGACATTCAAAGTCATTTTAAAGGCTGATAGCAAAGCTGTCTGGCCTGGTCACTCGCGCTGGTTGCAGTCTGTAACCAGTGCAAGTGACCAGGCTAGATAGCTTTGAAGGTCGAAACACGTGTCGGCAACTCACAATAAAAGAAACTCTTTTGAAACAGAATATATGATTCCGTGAGCATATGCCGACGTTCTATTGGCTCATTTTGCACATGCAGGTTACCCCTCCCCCAGTCATTGCTGTATGTGGCAGTGTATTTATCCTTGGTAGACGCATCTTTAAAAACCTTTTTAAACTTGAGTTTCAGGGACGTTAAAGTGAGAACTTAATGCAACAAAATCCTGGAAATTTAGCCAAAGCCATCTTAACTTTGCTCCCCCTGTTTTGCACACTATGACCACAATGATGACATCACAGATCACATCACTGATGGCATCATTAATTACATTAGAACAGTAACTAATAGATTGTGGCCTTTATCCAGTGGAGGCAGCTTTGAACCGTGTCCACTGTATATTATATACACTGGCCAGGCACTAGCCACTGACTTTAGCACAATACTGGCCAGTGGCCACAATCTTACACTATGTCCACTATATATTCTACCATATAAATGGGACACTAGCCATGGCGTTTCACCATGAGCAGTTTGTACATCTTTTGGCCATGTGTACTGTATATTTTAAAAGACTAACATGGCAGAAGCGATGGCCTTCGGCGGTGCCCACTGTGTATTACACAACACTGACCAGCCACTAGCTATGGCCTTTGACCGTGCCCACTGTGTATTATATACACTAACCAGGCACTAGCCACTGTCTTCAACACAATACTAGCCAGTGGCCACAGCCTTTGGCTGTGTCGACTGTATATTCTTACATATTAATGGGCACTAGGTATGGCCTTTAGCTCTGTCCACTGACTACAGCTTTCAACATTGCCCACTGAATATTTATAAACAGTGACATGCTCCTAGGCATGGCAATTAACAATGCACATTGGTATTTTTTAATACTAACCGACCACTAGGTATGGCCTTTGGTGCTGGCCAGTGACCCCAGCCTTTGTCCATGGCCAAGTCCACGGCCTAAATTGTTATTAAGGTAATCAAAGTTTTCATGAGCTAACTTTGAAATGATGTTATGTCTAATTCCTTTATTGATGTAATCAGTTACATACAATGCAATTGCTGTTGTCACCAGGGATGGCATCAGTGATGTGATTTGTAATGTCATCGGTGTTCTCATACAACATGGAATTAGTGATGTCATCAGTGATGTGAGCTGTCATGTCATCATTGTGGTCATAGCCTCTGCAACAGGGTGCGTGAAGTTAAGGTGGCTTTAGCTGAATTTGCAGGGTTTTGTTTCATTAAGTTCCCACCTTAGCGTCCCTGCAACTAAAGTTTTTTTTCCTTGAATATATATATATATATATATATATATATATATATATATATATATATATATATATATATATATATGGGGCCGATTGACTAAGCTAAAAAAAGAGTGTAACTAAAACTAAATTTACTAAGCTGAAAAAGATAAAGTAACACTTACACCAAAACATGACCAAGTTCTTCATTAAACTACTTATTTACCTTAGTACATCAGCCCTGTATACCTGGTTTAATATTTGGCCAAACCCTTCTGTATTTGGGCCACATTCTCAGTTTGTTACTCTGTACACCCTAATTAAAATCATGAAATATAAGCCATTTCGCTCACGGAGTTCCCTGACATTATCCAAATCATATTTGGATGGTTGAATATGTAGATGATACATTTGTTGCGAGTTTTTGGTTCCTGAAGGGAAATATTTCACAATGCATGTATTGTCTGATGTAGTTAACCTGATAGGTACAGCGCCCTGAAACAAATTGGGATAATTTTCATGTTTGGAAGCAGGCCTTGTGTACTGGTGGAGCGGTGGGAGAGGGAGCGGTGGGTAAGGTCGCGACTGTGCTGCTCATGAGGCAGAAAATTAGAGAAAACAATGCATATTCTAGAACTCGCGTGGAGCTTGCACAGCAGGGGTCCAGGAAGTACTCGCTTTGACGCCACATCCACGCCTGCAATCTGCTAGTATTGAAGCAGAGGCTCAGTACCATGCAGAAGGGTTATCTGCGCGGGGCAGGAACTCATGGTTTAGGCTGATCAATTAAGTCAGTGATGCCTCAAATTGTCCTTCGGAAATAATCAATTATTCACAAATGAACTTATGTTTTTCTTTCTATAGGTCCTTGTCTATTTCTGTTGAAACACCCTGTGTGAACAAAATGGGTAAACCAGGAGTGATCATTCCCATTTATCTATTTTTTCAATTTTTTAAGGCATTCCTTTTTTTTAATTTAAAATGTTATTTTCATTGACGAAAGAACATTAGGATCCTCGGGTTATGTGGAAATAAATCAGTTATTTTATCCAAAGGAGGCGATTTACCAACCCTGTGGTGCATTCCTCACCCACACTCTTGGCAGGATAAGATTCAAGGGTGTCCTTTGTTGCCCTTTCCAAATAACTTTCATGCCCCCTTTCGGTACCAGATCTATGGGTCCTGAATGGGGCCCACAAATCCAGGATGGCTGGTGCTTTCTAAGTTCCAGTAGGATCTAAGCCAATCACAAACCACCATCGATCTAAGAACCAATCTGGTGGGTAAGTATTGTTATCCACAAATCAATTCCCAGACAATCAAATCGAAGGATTTTCTCTTCAGCCCATTTAAAATTTCTCAATTGAAAAATCTTGCTCAGAGGATTTGGCTGACAAAATATACATGAGTTAAAATGCTCCAGAAAACAAAGCTGGAAACATTATCATTACGCAATTTACATGTGTTTAGTGTAGCAATTTCGTAAAAATAAACATTATGCATAGAAGTCCTCTTTTCAATTGCTGTTCGAGAAGCTTCGGAAATCAGAAGCAGGAATGACTGCGCAGAAGCAAAGCAGGTTTAGTTTTTTCTCTCCAAAATAGACATTTTAAAAATGTCTTTAGTTAAAAATGTAAATGCAAACTTTAATCTTTGTATGGCAACTGGAATAACAGTTTTTTTTTTCAATTTTCAGGTGAGAGTGACATAACTTCGATGGTGGTACACTGATATGCAATGTGTGGATCGTGGGACTTAAACCTGGATATTTTACTTTTATTTTTTATTTTATACATTTGTTTTGAAATGCTTTATTATTTGATTTTTACCTCTGTGGATGTGCTTTTCGGTCCTTGATCGTCAGTCTGCATTTTTCCAAATTTTCCTCAGTTGGATGTGTTTTTGGTTGCATCTAGCCATTTGGGACTACAATAGGATGTTTTCGGAGACGGTGTTCCTCCTTTGGATTTTTTTAATGAAAACTTTCTATTAATGGGAAATTATAACTGTAAAGGCTGAGTAAAAGCAAAGGGATCGTTGCCCGAAAAACCAGAAGCACCAACATTTCACTCCTGAGGGGAAGTCAGATTGCGGCCACAGACAGTGAGTTTTTATGCTTCTACATTAATATTGAAAGCTACCGAGGGCAGGAACTGTACTCCCAGATGTCTCTGTATTGATTTACCCTGCCTAGTATCTGTTAATTGTGTTGTCTGTATTTTTTTTTAATGTTTAACCATACTCTTTCCTGCCAATGACCGCTTTCTTTGGACATTTTGGAATGATTATTCTTTTTTTAGAGTTGATAAAAAATGCCGTAAATTAGGGTGGCCGCCTACAATTCTTTGGCTCATCGAGTTATGCCAACCCCGTAACATGTTGTTTTTGGTCCATTTTCTGTAATGGATGTATTTTCCTAACTGGACCTACCCTGTCTTTGTTTACCCTGTTGTCCAAAGTGGCCTGTCCAGGTGTCTTCAAAGCAGTCCAAGCGAGGTCCTAATTCAGTTTCCTTTACCTAAAAAAAAAAAAAATAATCACTTTCAAGTATTTCCTCATAGTGTTGGTATACATCTTTAGGGGGTACAAAGTCCAGACTACAAAACATTTTGACATTAAGATGCATTTCCAAATCACTAGTGTATCTCTGACGTAGATCACTTTTTTTTAGCTTTCGACATATGGCCTGCGTGAAGTGTAAAGAGCCACTCATTTCTATACGTTTGAATTTTTTTTTAAGATTGCATATATGGTTTGTAATTGAAATACAAATTAATGTTCATATGCGTGTTTCCCTCTAACTTTTCATGTAGAAATGTAAAAGGTTCAATGTATGCTGTTATTGATTTGCTTGGTATTAGGCTGTTAATCAACAGAGGTATTTATATTGGTAATATCCATGTAGAATTGAAAATAAGGTATAGAACATTCTCTAAAATGTGAATGAGTTCTCTTTTCTTTTGTAAATTCTCTTCCTCCACATTGTTTTTTATGAAAAGCAAATGTTCACATAGTTTTGCTCATAAGCTCTTTTTCTTTTGCAAATAGATAACTTTAACAGATGAGTTTGTCATTTCCTCTTTGTGACTTGTCATATGTCACACTTGCATTACTTTCCAGTGAGGAGAATCAAAAACATTCCGACACATACATATTCCTTGCAAAGATGCAAGTGCGAGAATGTTGAGACTAAAAATCAAGCCTACGTTCCCGGCCAAGTGATTATAAAACAAACACATTTACCAGATTACACACCAAGTGGCCAACGTAGCTAACGTTTTTTTAAGAAACAAAACCAACACTCACTTACGAATGTTCCAAGACATACGTCATCATGACTACCGAAATGAAATTCATGTTAATCGATCTACTGGTTGGAGCAGTTGTGAGAAAAAAAATGAAGTACATTTTTCGATCATTTTTGATCAGTAAGACACGACCAATATGTGGCTCTAACATAAAAAAAAAGATTTTTAGCAATACAACTTCAAATACATTATTCCAAAGGTAAATATATAAAAAATTAAGGCCAAAGTGTCAAGGGGATGGGTGGGGGGGGGGGCAACAGTTATTCATGTTTATTATAGGAAATTAAAAGTTCTTCATCCATATTTTGCCCTTTGGACTTTTCACAATCAGTTTCATTTGCATACCTACAATGCACTGCTCATGTGACTGAACTAGAGGTGAACGTCCTGTGATGGTTACTGGGTGGTGGTGTGGCATGTCTAACCTGGCAGAAATGACTTATTCTAGTTTCACATTTCAGGTGAAAGTTTAAGAAAAAAAAACGTTTTAAACCCAACAAACATCTGCTAGTGTTTGCCACACATGCCCAAATGCTCCAACCACACCACTGTCAGACTACACCGCACTGATGATCCCTAATAAAGGTGACATTGGATATGAATTTGTCTTCGGCATTCAGAAATGTCTGCCTTGGGTTAATCCCTTGGCCCTTTTGGGGTGGGGCCAAGCCTGATTTGCATATGGTCTTTCCCCTTCTGTAATGGCTTGGCAGGCGAAGAACGGTGGTCTGGAGGGTTGCCCAGAGCAATGCCAGAGATTAAGATTCATTCTAAACCTTCCATCCAAAACCTCTTTGTTTTTGCTTTGTCACCCCGAGTGGGACTGGTATGCCCAGACATGGGTCCCGTGCCTGCTAGGCCTAGAAACCCAAGCTATTCCTCACTGATGAGCCCCAACAAGGGCGAAACATGTTGTTACTCACCACTCCGAAATAGGCCGAAGATGCGGAGGAGTGACCTTGGAGATGATGGTGGTACAAGAATCGATATTCAGCCTTCCATCCTAGCTCACCTGAGTACAAGACTCAGGCTTCCTCAAAGAGGGGCTCTTTTCTACAATGTACCTCTCTGCTGTTTCAGTTGGGACAGGCAGAGGTGTCAATTGAATTAAAGAGCGGGGAGAACACACACCGCCAATACCAATGCTGCAAAGGAATACAAAGATATTAGACAGTGTTGAAGTTAAGGCAAGTAATCAGAACAGTTGAATTAAATGGGAAACTACCTAGATAGGTATTGGAGTGGAGCTTCCCCGGGGTGTATCTACAAGGAATATAACACAAAATCAGTGGGAATGGCCTAAAGAGCCTTTTAAAGTATCAGTCCCAACTTCTATATCGAATTGGTAACAACTAACCTGAATAAGGATATTTTTAGGAAAGGAATCCAGGAAACCGAAGACAATGAAAGGAGAAAATAACAAACAGGAATGTTAGTATAGGGAAGTAGCCCCGGACGGCACGAGGATCGCACTAGTGCCGGGTTGGTTCAGTTTTCAGGAGAGCGTTTATATGCACTTGAGGGCAATCTCACATGAAAGTCACTCAATGTCCCAGAATCCAACAGGAAACAAATATCCAAACAAGTCGTGGAGAGATGTAGTAGCAGAGATGGGAATTGCCAATTAAGTATGTACCTGAGCACACATGTATCCAGAGTAGGTGTAGAAAAGTTCGGGATAGTTGACAGCAAGTTCTCTGCTTTGGTTCCGTAAGCAGAAGCAGCAACCTGGAATGAAGTACCGCAAGAGACAGAAGGGAGCCGGATCCAGTAACGTTCCGAGTCAAAAAACCAGATGAGCATGACAGGAATAAAGGAGGAGACAAGCCAATCCAATAGTCGGGCAAGGGTCGAAACCAGGAGTTCAGATGAGGAATCGTGTGGGAAGACACGAAGAAGTAACGGACGTAACCGCGTGTAGCTTGTAACGCTAATTAGCAGCAACGAGCCCCTTGAAAGACAGTGGTTTTATAGTCGTAAGGGGGCGTGTCTTACCGTACATCTTCCACGTACAAGACGTGTCAGGTGACCCAGAGTCCGTCGTAGTTTGTACAGGCGCCATGGCAGCCTGTATCTGGTCCATAGAGGAGCTTGTAAAGAAGTCGTATTCTGCAAGGAGGCCCGCGGGGAAGCCTGAAGTGTAACACATGTTTGGGGATGCTTGTAGTCTCGTGCAGAAGCGATGTGACCTAGCAGTTCGGCCTGGACTGGCCCTTTTGGGGTGGGGCCAAGCCTGATTTGCATATGGTCTTTCCCCTTCTGTAATGGCTTGACAGGTGAAGAACGGTGGTCTGGAGGGTGGCCCAGAGCAATGCCAATGGTTAAGATTCATTCTAAACCTTCCATCCATCACCTCTTTGTTTTTGGGTTAATCCATGCCACTCGTTCATTTGGCTTCACATGTCAAGCTGAAACAGCTTGCACTTTACTAGGGGGGGATCTGCTGGGCTTCGGGTAGCACTGAGCTGCAGCCTTGGCAAGATGTTTGTAGTCATTTCTTTCACTTTTGCTTTGTGTGATATCCCAGGGGATGGGGTAAAGCCACGCGCTCTGCACCGCACAACAGCATGATTGCATTCATGGCACACGTGTTAGGGTATTAAGTACACGCACTCTTCAAACAGTGCATGGGGTCCCCCGTAAGCAGGCCTGTGACTTGGGAGGCTACGTGCGGTCCCCCATAACTGTATGCGGCACCCCGACAACATGAGTATAAAAAATTGTAACTCGGCACTATCTCGGGAAGTCTGCGTGCAAACCCCTGTGGACTGTTCCTGCACCCTGCTACACTGCTTACGTGCACACCTAAGTAACATCGGAACCCTGATTGAGTATACGCACCCCGAAATCTGACATACAATCCCACCTGCACGCTGCAAATCCTACGCGCATGTGTACTTAGGCCTTCCCTTGGGTGGGGGATCGCATGAAGGATTTGCATTGGGCCATTTCCCAGCTGAGATGTTGCTCGATCGAATCCATCTCAGGCTGCCCAATTGTGGTCATGTGAGGGACTGCCTGCAGGTCGTCCCTCAGAATTACCACTTTTTCGCAAGTTCTTCCCCACGAAGGCACATTTGCGCGCATTTGCACGCAAGTACCCTATTTCCCGTGTAAATAATTCAATTTCTCGGGCCTCTATTGACTGAGCAAGAATGGTCTTCTATGTACAAGTTCTGGTGCTGGATTAATCCAGCCCCAGCCTGCACCTGCTGTGCTCGGAGGTTACGCTGTCGGCCAACTTCCCCTCATTAATGCTGTTACTGGGCTTCTGCTGTGCTCCTTTCCGTAATATCAATGTGTGACCCCTACTGTACAAATGCATGTGCACCAAAGTAACACATTGTACACATTGTATAATGAGGTCAGTGTTCCTTAAACTTAAAATGACATCAATTGATATCATGTTTTAGGCGTTTCTTCTATATTGTAATATTAGAAATTTAGACACGTTTGAAAGCAGTTCCTGCCCCAGCTAGCCCCCCACACCACACAAGCGTCTTCTCTCGAATAGGTCGACCCACAATATGTTCAATCCATGTGGCATAATGGACACAGCACCCACCCACTAGTAGGTGGACCCTACACCCTTTTTTCCGAGCGTAGCGGGTTTTGGCTCTGGGATGAATAAGGTGGCCTGCCCGCTACCTCCGAGCAATGACAGTACTGTATTTGGAAGGCAATAATGAAAGTACAGCGGCACATTATCCCGGTCCATAGGACGCAATTTACCATTCTTTAAAAAAATCTACTCTGTGCTGGTCTAATGGGCAGAACAAAGCAACCGAGGGCGGTCATCCCACCATACAGTGAGAAACACAGATGGACTGATCGAGGTGGAGGACACGCGTTCCTCAGCCTACGTCCAACATCGGAGTGACGTCTGAATATGGGGGGTCTTCATGCCGCTCATGTTGACTAGTTTTTTTTGCATTGTATGGCTTCCTCACTCGCGGATGAGTTTTCAGAACACTTGCAGTTGCTTAACCCCTTAAGTGCCAAGGGTGAGTATGCTCGTCCTTTTTGCATAGACTTGTGTAGTAGCCTGGCAGTGCTACTACGTAGCAGCAACAACACGCCAGTTCACTTTCACAAAAGAGATGGTAAATGTTACACATACTTTGCTGTCGTCTGGCATCCTCCGAGGACATTCCGACGTATTTCCTTGGTTGGGCCTGTTATCATATCAGCCTACATTGCATTCTGTGAGTGGTGGAGAAAACAACTATCCTCCAAAATCTTTTCCTACACGCTCTTTGGATGCCCTTTAACTTGAATCAGGTCCTGTATTTCCAGAGCATCACCTGCAATGTCTACTGTCCACTGAATGCAAAGAGGTACTAGTCTACAGGTTTCATGTACCCTCCGTGGACTAACTATGCTCAGTACAATCAGCTCTTTGGCCATCCACATTAATTTTAGGAGCAAAACTGGGGTCTACAAATACATTTCCCTCTGAGCAATACTGATTATACTCTCATGTTGAACCTTCCCAAAATCAGCAACTTCTTGCCATGTGCTTTCACCTTTGGGTACTACATCATTGACCAAGTCTACCAAGATGTTCTTTCAAATCAAATGGTTGGTGAGCAACCCTGTCATGCAAACCCCACCTGAATTCAGAAGGTTGCAATTGCATGGTCTTCGACTGCATTCAAATAGTTTGACAGGACGCACTGTTGAAAATGCCTCACAGATTAAGCAGGTGCGTTGCATTAGATATTCGGTAGAGCTATTAGAGAGTATTCCTTACAGACCTTGATGGCATCTTCATATCACCTTGTTTATAGGGTATCCAGTCTTTTCATCGAAAAATGTTTCATCTAAACATTTTCCATCGAACATTTTCCAACGAAAAAATGATAATCAAATGCATTTTTGTGTGGAGTAAAGAGTTAATTTTGTTTGCAAAGTGTTTGGGGTGCGGTTTTAAAAGGTCCTAAAGGGGTGATGGGGGGGAGTTGAGGGGACCCAAAAAAAGGCGTTCAATGAACATTATTTCGTTACAAAATATTTGATGGAAAAAGGTTTAGATTAAGGGGTCGATTCATGGAATTAATGTGCGCCGAAAATTCCCGCGCAGAGGTGCCAAAACGTGCGATTCGCAGTAAAAGTACGAAAATCGCAGTGCAAGTGCGAAAATCGCAGGGAAACCAGCGCACATCGATTCATGGAAGTCCGTGCGCGAGAAAAACATTGTATGTGCGCTGAAAATGTGCGCCGCGCACGCCGGCGCACAGGTCATCCAACAGGGTGCGCCGCGGCCACTGCGAAATCGCGGCGCACATCACAAAAGTAGGCGGAACACGGGGCGTAACACTCGGAATGGGGAACAACGCGTGAAAATATGGGCGTCACGGGGGAAGTACAGGGGTCAAGTGCGCGGAACGGCCACACGCTCGCCTACAACCCGTATTCATGGAATCGAATAGGGCAAACCAGCGCATGGTCAAAGACGCACACAGGGCCAAACAAGTATGCCACAAGAAAGCAGGCGGTAGCGTCCCTGCGCCTGAAAAAAATGTGCGCCAAAATGTGCGATAACAAAAAACACCCATATACAGCCATGATGAATGGTCCATACAGTGGCCCTCTAGGACAAATGAGGTGCAAAGGGGTACCGACAAACACGGACACCCGCTGTGTGAAAAATAGCGTGTGCATGTGTACCTGGGTGCGCGGGAAGTCCCACACGCGATTGGCCTGGGTACGTGTACTTCGTGGTGTGCAAGAAGTTCCACACGCGATTGGCCTGGGTACGTGTACTTCGGGATGCGCGGGAAGTTCCACACGCGATTGGCCTGGGTATGTGTACTTCGGGGTGCGCGGGAAGTCCCACACGCGATTAGCCTGGGTACGTGTACTACGGGGTGCGCGGGAAATTCCCCACGCGATTAGCCTGGGTACGTGTGTTTCGGGGTGCGCGGGAAGTTCCACACGCGATTAGCCTGGGTACGTGTGTTTCGGGGTGTGCGGGAAGTTCCACACGTGATTGGCCTGGGTACGTGTACTTCGGGGTGCGTGGGAAGTTCCACACGCGATTGGCCTGGGTACTTGTACTTCGGGATGCGCAGGAAGTCCCACACGCGATTAGCCTGGGTACGTGTACTTCGGGGTGCGTGGGAAGTTCCACACACGATTGGCCTGGGTATGTGTACTTCGGGATGCGCGGGAAGTTCCACACGTGATTGGCCTGGGTATGTGTACTTCGGGGTGCGCGGGAAGTCCCACACGCGATTAGCCTGGGTACGTGTACTACGGGGTGAGCAGGAAGTTCCACACGCGATTGGCCTGGCTACGTGTATTCCGAGGTGCGCAGGAAGATTCACACACAATTTCAGCAGGGTACGTGTATTTAGGTGGTGCCGGTGAATGCTACACGTGATTTGGCCGTGTGGGTCCTCCCAGGTGTTCCCTCTACACCCTCCACGGCCCCTGCAGGCAGCCCACACCACAGGGGACTACCCTGCACCCCTGCTCATGTCCCACAGGCAGCCCATCCACCATGGCCATGCCCCCCAGCCAACCCACATGTCACCTTGCACTACTGATCACCAACACATGTCTACCACCACCCCCACCCCACTGCCACCAGGGACACCCTCCACCAGGCCCCCACTCATGTCCCCCTGCACCCCCACCCCCCAGCAGTGCAGGGGCAGCCTCCACCAGGCCCCCACTCATGTCCCCCTCCATCCCCACCCCCAGCCACCAGGGGCACCCTCCACCAGGCCCCCACTCATGTCTACCACCACCCCCAGAAGTGCAGGGGCAGCCTCCACCAGGCCCCCACTCATGTCCCCCTGCACCCCCACCCCCCAGCCACCAGGGGCACCCTCCACCGAGCCCCCACTCATGTCTACCACCACCCCCACCCCCCAGCAGTGCAGGGGCAGCCTCCACCAGGCCCCCACTCATGTCCATCTCATGTCTCCCTGCACCCCCACCCCCCAGCCACCAGGGGCAGCCTCCACCAGGCCCCCACCCATGTCTACCACCACCCCCACCCCCCAGCAGTGCAGGGGCAGCCTCCACCAGGCCCCCACTCATGTCTCCCACCACCCCACCCCTCAGCAGTGCAGGGGCAGCCTCCACCAGGCCCCCACTCATGTCCCCCTGCACCCCCATCCCCCAGCCACCAGGGGCACCCTCCACCAGGCCCCCACTCATGTCTACCACCACCCCCACCCCCCAGCCACCAGGGGCACCCTCCACCAGGCCCTCACTCATGTCTCCCACCACCCCCACCCCCCAGCAGTGCGGGGGCAGCCTCCACCAGGCCCCCACTCATGTCTCCCTGCACCCCCACCCCCCAGCATCAAGGGGCACCCTCCACCAGGCCCCCACTCATGTCCCCCTGCACCCCCACCCCCCAGCCACCAGGGGCACCCTCCACCAGACCCCCACTCATGTCTACCACCACCGCCACCCCCCAGCCACCAGGGGCACCCTCCACCAGGCCCCCACTCATGTCTCCCACCACCCCCGCCCCCCAGCAGTGCAGGGGCAGCCTCCACCAGGCCCCCACTCATGTCTCCCACCACCCCCACCCCCCAGCAGTTAGGGGCAGCCTCCACCAGGCCCCCACTCATGTCCCCCTGGACGCCCACCCCCCAGCCACCAGGGGTACCCTCCACCAGGCCCCCACTCATGTCTACCACCACCCCAACCCCCCAGCCACCAGGTGCACCCTCCACCAGGCCCCCACACATGTCTCCCACCACCCCCACCCCCCAGCAGTGCAGGGGCAGCCTCCACCAGGCCCCCACTCATGTCTCCCTGCACCCCACCCCCCAGCATCCAGGGGCACCCTACACCAGGCCCCCACTCATGTCTACCACCACCCCACCCCCAGCAGTGCAGAGCAGCCTCCACCAGGCCCCCACTCATGTCTCCCACCACCCCCACCCCCCAGCAGTGCAGGGGCACCCTCCACCAGGCCCCCACTCATGTCTACCACCACCCCACCCCCCAGCAGTGCAGGGGCAGCCTCCACCAGGCCCCCACTCATGTCTCCCTGCACCCCACCCCCCAGCATCCAGGGGCACCCTCCACCAGGCCCCCACTCATGTCTACCACCACCCCACCCCCAGCAGTGCAGGGCAGCCTCCACCAGGCCCCCACTCATGTCTCCCACCACCCCCACCCCCCAGCAGTGCAGGGGCACCCTCCACCAGGCCCCCACTCATGTCTACCACCACCCCACCTCCCAGCAGTGCAGGGGCAGCCTCCACCAGGCCCCCACTCATGTCTCCCTGCACCCCCACCCCCCAGCCACCAGGGGCAGCCTCCACCAGGCCCCCACTCATGTCTCCCTGCACCCCCACCCCCCAGCAGTGCAGAGGCACCCTCCACCAGGCCCCCACTCATGTCTCCCACCACCCCCACCCCCCAGCCACCAGGGGCAGCCTCCACCAGGCCCCCACAATTTAGATCCCTGGCCCTTATGGTCAGCCTCCAAATGCCAAACACCCACCCGAGTATTGCATCCACCCACTTAGAAATGGCAAAACATGATAGAACCACAATTGCAAGTTTGCAAATGAACACATGTCCCTCACATACACCCAATGGGTGTCAGTGAATCTCAAAACCCATATCATGATATGCATGAAACCAATGAGATGATACTACACATTGAAGTTTGAAGAAAAATATGTATTAAACGCAACATAAATTGAATCAAAAATAAATAAACAATAATTGAAATTTTTTAAAAATAAACCAGCAGGTACGTAAAAAAATGCAAAACCACAAATCATAATGCAAACGAAAGGTGTCCAAAGTCACAGTCCACAAAAGTTAATCCAATGGAAAATTAAAATCGAAAACCATTGCTCCATGGGGAAATCATAAAAAAAATGAAAATCCAAAAGTCAACTATGTACAGATAAACAATCCAGGGTCCATGATCCCAACCGAAGAAATGAAACCTATCTAATAACACTACCTAAAAAAATAAATTATATACAAAAATGTGGGCCATTGTCCAAAAGGTCCAAAAAAATGCTAAACCAAAGGAAACCTAACGCTAACTACAGAACTATTTACAAGGGCAGCGGGCTAGTCCCACGGCTCACTTCGGGATGTTCCGGGCCAGGGCATCATCGAACTCCTGCTCAATGTCCTGGAGGCGCTCCTCCTCCATGACCCTGAGGGTCCGCAGGGCCGTCCACATGTTCCCCCCAAACTCCCTGCGGATTGCCTTGAGGCACTCGGCCCGCCTCAGGGCCCTCCGCATGGAGTTCTCCGCCCTGACCATCGTGAGCCGTGCCTCTTCCACCCGCTGCCGCTCCGCATCTATGGCGTGGCCCAACCGCTGCCACACGGAAAACACTTCCCATCCTGGGTCCTCCTGCCCTCCGGCGGATGCCTGCCCCTCCGATGTCGAAGGCCCCGAGCCATCATGGCTCCCACCACGTTGCTGCTGCGCCTCTGCCCGTGCACTGCCTCCTGCTGCCTGCACATCCTCCGCTGGCTGGGGTGCAGTCGTTGATGTGGCCACCCCTGCTCGACGTCCGACTCCCGACTGTGGCAGGGATGCCTCCTCCACCAGCCTGGCCGCACCGTCAGAGGCAGCTCCACAGGGCACCCAGGTGACTGATGGGTGGGAAGATGGCACGGAGGATGACTGGCGCATAGGGGGTTCAGTTGAGGAGGGGGTCGTAGCAAGCCCCATCAAACGGAGGAATCCGGCCTGGGTGACCTGTCCCAGTAGGCCGACGCGGTCAACGAGCCATTCGAGATGACGTGCAGTCTCCTCATGAAAAGACTGCTGGTCACTTCGCATGGCCCGTTAACGCAACGCCACACCAGTCAGGACAGGCTCAACCCGGACCCGGATAGCCACGTCCGCAGGCAGAGGAAGGCCAGTTGTCGTGAGCTCATCCCCTTCCTGAAAACAGGTCTGGACGTAGGCATCCCTGCTGGTGCAAGATGATGCAGTGACAGGATTAGGGACAGGATTGCACACAGGCACCTCCGCGGCGACCTGTGCTGCCTCCTGTCCCTGGTCCTGCACTGCACCACTAGAACCAGTGGAATCCCCACCTCCAGACCCCGTCTCTGTTGCTTGCATGGCTTCCTCCTCAACCAATACCCCCACCAACCTGGATGACTCTGTGCCATCTTCCCCTGTTGGGCCCTGTGGGGTCCCAGCTGCCCCTTCTGCTGCCGAGGAGTCCAACTCCGACCTCCGCCTCTTGGACCTCCCCACGGCAGCTGCGGCCTGGGACGTGGCACCGGACTCCTCACTCCTCGATGAGATCACAACCTGGGAGGGAAGCCAGGCCTTGCGTCTCCGGCTGGCGGTGCGATCCCCGCCGCTTTGCTCCACAGCACCTTCTCCGCCCTCTTCATCAGTTGACGCTGCAGACAGGGAGAAATGAAACACAGGCATCAGGGCACTGTACAATGGACACATACACACATGACAGTTGCACATGAGTGGCATTGGCAAACCTCAGACATGGCATCACAATCGCCAACACACATGTCATTTCAACTTGCACACATGAGCCATACCACAGCCACATCGCAACTGCCAGCACCATCCATACACATACAACAGCATGAGCAGGCAAAGGTGAGCCAGACATCACATGCAACACAGGGAGTGCACTACACATGCACGCACACCACCACACTTGCATGCATGTGTACACCTCAGCCAACTGTCGCAGTGTTCTGATGGGCATCCATGTCACATCTGCCAATCAGGCTTCCACATCCCGCTGTCACATGCATCCATGTTGCCTCACTGTTGCACCCTTGTCAAATACACACACATGCACATGTACACAGTGCTGATACATGCTGCTGAAAACAACATACATGCGTGACGTCACGACCATGCCCACTTACATACACATTCATCCAAACATGTGTGCCCACGCAACTGCATTTGGCATGCAAGCCTACACACACAAGCACCATCCATGTCTCACACATGACTGCCTCGCATGTGTTAGCCGCACGGCCCTGTACACCCCCACCCATACTCGGCCCCATACAAACATATGTGCAACCGGCACACTACTGGCAGATCACCACACGCACAGATTACAATAATGATGCATGTACACTTACCGCTCGACTCCAGAGGGGTCTACCTCTCAAGGACCTGGACATGGAGCGCTGGGGATATGCGTTGCAGGACCCTCATCTGATCTTCCGACAAGTGGTCCCGGCGCCCCTTAGCATCCGCTGCCTTCAAGAGGCGCCGGGCCTTGTTCAGGGTCCTGGACCTGAAGTCGTCCCAGCGCTTCTTGACATGTTGGAAGTCGCGGACTGCCACCCCCTCCGCGTTGATGGCAGTCACGATGTCGGTCCAGATCCGAGTCCGTCCTTCCTTGTCGGCGCGCACCCTTCCGTAGAGGGCATCATACTGCCCCAGGACTTGCTCCAACAGGACACCAACTTTCCTGGCACTGAAGCTGGTGCCCCTCTGCCTCTCTGGCCGGGGGTTGTCAGTGGTGCCAGATATTGCAGTGCCCGACATGACAACCCCAGAAGCAGGAGTGGGTGGGCAACTGGGTCCTGGGGCTGGGCTGTGGAGCGATGGAATCCCAGTCGGGAGTCTTCGGTTCCAGCAGGGGTGGTCACAGCAACAGCACCCCTGGCTGATGTGCAGGCAGCAAATGGCAGGGCACGTGGGCAGCAGGCAGTCAGGCAGCAGCAGATGGCAGGGGGGAGCCTGCTCGGGGCTCTGGGGGGCAGTAATTCGGCCTTGTGGGCAGGAGCGTGGTCTTCCGTGTGCTTACGCGTGGCCAGCTTGATACAGAGTGATTTTGCACGTGAAAATCCTGCACGTCTGCGTGTAAATCGAGGAAAGGCCCGTAGCACGTATGCACGTCAGCAGGCATATGCGATTTCATTGGACCAAAGGCCCTTAGCGCGTGAGCGCGTCTGTGACGTGACGCGCGTGGGTGTTTCCCTCATAACACGTGATGACAGAGCACACGTGGATTTCCACCAAATTGCGTGTGAAACTTCCCGCGCACCCCGAAACACACGTGCTCAGGCTAATCGCGTGTGGAACTTCCCGCGCACCCCGAAGTACACGTACCCAGGCCAATCGCGTGTACGCTCACTTCCCTCCGATTACACGCGATGACACTCGGACGTGCAGTTTTACCACGTGTGCTCTGTCATCACGTGTAATGAGGGAAACACCTGCGCGCGTCACGTCACAGACGCGCTCACGCGCTAAGGGCCTTTGGTCCAATGATATCGCATATGCGTGCTGACGTGCATACGCGCTAAGGGCGTTTCCTCGATTTACACGCAGACGTGCAGGATTTTCACGTGCAAAATCACTCTGTATCAAGCTGGCCACGCGTAAGCACACGGAAGACCACGCTCCTGCCCACAAGGCCGAATTACTGCCCCCCAGAGCCCTGAGCACGCTCCCCCCTGCCATCTGCTGCTGCCTGACTGCCTGCTGCCCACGTGCCCTGCCATTTGCTGCCTGCACATCAGCCAGGGGTGCTGTTGCTGTGACCACCCCTGCTGGAACCGAAGACTCCCGACTGGGATTCCATCACTCCACAGCCCAGCCCCAGGACCCAGTTGCCCACCCACTCCTGCCTCTGGGGTTGTCATGTCGGACACTACAACATCTGGCACCACTGACAACCCCCGGCCAGAGAGGCAGAGGGGCACCAGCTTCAGTGCCAGGGAAGTTGGTGTCCTGGTGGAGCAAGTCCTGTGGCAGTATGATGCCCTCTACGGAAGGGTGCGCGCTGACAAGGAAGGACGGACTCAGATCTGGACCGACATCGTGACTGCCATCAATGCAGAGGGGGTGGCAGTCCGCGACTTCCAACATGTCAAGAAGCGCTGGGAGGACTTCAGGTCCAGGACCCTGAACAAGGCCTGGTGCCTCTTGAAGGCAGCGGATGCTAAGGGATGCTGGGGCCACTTGTCGGAAGATCAGATGAGGGTCCTGGAACGCATATCCCCAGCGCTCCACATCCAGGTCCTTGAGAGGCAGACCCGTCTGGAGTCGAGCAGTGAGTGTACATGCATCATGATTGTAAGCTGTGCGTGTGGTGTTGTGCCAGTATTGTGCCGGTTGCACATCTGTTTGTATGGGGCCGAGTATGGGTGGGGGTGTACAGGACCGTGAGGCTTACACACGCGAGGGCTGTCATGTGTGAGACATGGATGGTGCTTGTGTGTGCAGGCTTGCATGCCAAATGCAGTTGCGTGGGCACACATGTTTGGATGAATGTGCATGTAAGTGGGCATGTTCGTGATGTCACGCATGTATGTTGTTTTCAGTTGCATGTATCAGCACTGTGTACATGTGCATGTGTGTGTATTTGACAAGGGTGCAACAGTGATGCAACATGGATGCATGTGACAGCGGGATGTGGAAGCCTGATTGGCAGATGTGACATGGATGCCCATCGGAACACTGCGACAGTTGGCTGAGGTGTACACATGCATGCAAGTGTGGTGGTGTGCGTGCATGTGTAGTGCACTCCCTGTGTTGCATGTGATGTCTGGCCACCTTTGCCTGCTCATGCTGTTGTATGTGTATGGATGGTGCTGGCAGTTGCGATGTGGCTGTGGTATGGCTCATGTGTGCAAGTTGAAATGACATGTGTTGCCGATTGTGATGCCATGTCTGAGGTTTGCCAATGCCACTCATGTGCAACTGTCATGTGTGTATGTGTCCATTGTACAGTGCCCTGATGCCTGTGTTTTATTTCACCCTGTCTGCAGCTTCAACTGATGAAGAGGGCGGAGAAGGTGCTGTGGAGCACAGCGGCGGGGATCGCACCACCAGCCGGAGATGCAAGGCCCGGCTCCCCTCCCAGGTTGTGATCTCGTCGGGGAGTGAGGAGTCCGGTGCCACGTCCCAGGCCGCAGCTGCCGGGGGGAGGTCCAAGAGGCAGAGGTCGGAGTTGGACTCCTCGGCAGCAGAAGGGGCAGCTGGGACCCCACAGAGCACAATGGGGGAAGATGGCACGGAGTCATCCAGGTTGGTGGGGGGTATGGTGGAGGAGGAGGCCGTGCAAGCAACAGAGACGGGGTCTGGAGGTGGGGATTCCACTGGTGCTAGTGGTGCAGTGCAGGACCAGGGACAGGAGGCAGCACAGGTCACCGCGGAAGTGCCTGTGTGCAATCCTGTCCCTGATCCTGTCACTGCATCATCTTGCACCAGCAGGGATGCCTACGTCCAAACCCGTTTTCAGGCAGGGGATGAGCTCACGACAACTGGCCTTCCTCTGCCTGCGGACGTGGCTATCCGGGTCCGGGTTGAGCCTGTCCTGACTGGTGTGGCGTTGCGTCAACGGGCCATGCGAGGTGACGTGCAGTCTTTTCATGAGGAGACTGCACGTCATCTCGAATGGCTCGTTGACCGCGTCGGCCTACTGGGACAGGTCACCCAGGCCGGATTCCTCCGTTTGATGGGGCTTGCTACGACCCCCTCCGCAACTGAACCCCCTATGCGCCAGTCGTCCTCCGTGCCATCGTCCCACCGTTCAGTCACCTGGGTGCCCTGTGGAGCTGCCTCTGACGGTGCGGCCAGGCTGGTGGTGGAGGCATCCCTGCCACAGTCGGGAGTCGGACGTCCAGCAGGGGTGGCCACATCGACTGCACCCCAGCCAGTGGAGGATGTGCAGGCAGCAGGAGGCAGTGCACGGGCAGAGGCGCAGCAGCAGCAACGTGGTGGGAGCCATGATGGCTCGGGCCTTCCACATCGGAGGGGCAGGCATCGGCCGGAGGGCAGGAGGACCCAGGACGGGAAGTGTCTTCCGTGTGGCAGCAGTTGGGCCACGCCATAGATGCGGAGCGGCAGCGGGCGGAAGAGGCACGGCTCACGATGGTCAGGGCGGAGAACTCCATGCGGAGGGCCCTGAGGCATGCCGAGTGCCTCGAGGCAATCCGCAGGGAGTTTGGGGGGAACATATGGACGGCCCTGCGGACCCTCGGGGCCATTGAGGAGGAGCGCCTCCGGGACATTGAGCAGGAGTTCGATGATGCCCTGGCCCGGAACATCCCGAAGTTAGCCGTCGGACTAGCCCGCTGCCCTTGTAAATAGTTCTATAGTTAGTGTTAGGTTTCCTTTATTTTTGCATTTTTTTTTGACCTTTTGGACTATGGGCCACATTTTTGTATATAGTTATTTTTTTTAGGTAGTGTTATTAGATAGGTTTCATTTCTTCGGTTGGGATCATGGACCCTGGATTGTTTATCTGTACATAGTTGACTTTTGGATTTTCAATTTTTATTATGATTTCGCCATGGAGCAATGGTTTTTGATTTTATTTTTCCATTGGATTTACTTTTGTGGACTGTGACTTTGGACACCTTTCCTTTGCATTATGATTTGTGGTTTTGCATTATTTCACGGACCTGCTGTTTTTTTTTTTTTAATTTCTATTATTGTTTGTTTATTTTTGATTCAATTTATGTTGCTTTTAATACATATTTTTTCTTCAAACTTCAATGTGTAGTATCATCTCATTGGTTTCATGCATATCATGATATGGGTTTTGACATTCACTGACACCGATTGGGTGTATGTGAGGGACATGTGTTCATTTCCAAACTTGCAATTGGGCTTCTATCATGTTTTTGCCATTTCTAAGTGGGTGGATGCAATACTCGGGTGGGTGTTTGGCATTTGGAGGCTGACCATAAGGGCCAGGGATCTACATTGTGGTGACATGTTGGCTGGGGGACATGAGTGGGGGCCTGGTGGAGGCTGCCCCTGGTGGGTGGGGGGTGGGGGTGATAGGGGACATGAGTGGGGGCCTGGTGGTGGCTGCCCCTGGTGGGTGGGGGGTGGGGGTGATAGGGGACATGAGTGGGGGCCTGGTGGAGGCCGCCCCTGGTGGGTGGGGGGTGGGGTGATAGGGGACATGAGTGGGGGCCTGGTGGAGGCTGCCCCTGGTGGCTGGGGGGTGGGGGTGATAGGGGACATGAGTGGGGGCCTGGTGGAGGCAGCCCCTGGTGGCTGGAGGGTGGGGGTGGTGGGAGACATGAGTGGGGGCCTGGTGGAGGCTGCCCCTGCACTGCTGGGGTGTGGGGGTGGTGGTAGACATGGGTGGGGGCCTGGTGGAGGCTGCCCCTGGTGGCTGGGGGGTGGGGGTGCAGGGAGACATGTGTGGGAGCCTGGTGGAGGCTGCCCCTGCACTGCTGGGGGGTGGGGGTGGTGGGAGACATGAGTGGGGGCCTGGTGGAGGCTGCCCCTGCACTGCTGGGGGGTGGGGGTGGTGGTAGACATGGATGGGGGCCTGGTGGAGGCTGCCCCTGGTGGCTGGGGTGGGGGTGATAGTGGACATGAGTGTGGGCCTGGTGGAGGCTGCCCCTGGTGGCTGGGGGGTGGGGTGATAGGTGACATGAGTGGGGGCCTGGTGGAGGCTGCCCCTGGTGGCTGGGGGTGGGGGTGGTGGGAGACATGAGTGGGGGCCTGGTGGAGGCTGCCCCTGGTGGCTGGGGGGTGGGGGTGGTGGGAGACATGAGTGGGGGCCTGGTGGAGGCTGCCCCTGGTGGCTGGGGGGTGGGGGTGGTGGGAGAAATGAGTGGGGGCCTGGTGGAGGCTTCCCCTGCACTGCTGGGGGGTGGGGGTGGTGGGAGACATGAGTGGGGGCCTGGTTGAGGCTGCCCCTGCACTGCTGGGGGGTGGCGGTGGTAGGGGACATGAGTGGGGGCCTGGTGGAGGCTGCCCCTGGTGGGTGGGGGGTGGGGGTGATGGGGGACATGAGTGGGGGCCTGGTGGAGGCTGCCCCTGGTGGCTGGGGGGTGGGGGTGGTGGGAGACATGAGTGGGGGCCTGGTGGAGGCTGCCCCTGGTGGGTCGGGGGTGGGGGTGATAGGGGACATGAGTGGGGGCCTGGTGGAGGCTGCCCCTGGTGGCTGGGGGGTGGGGGTGGTGGGAGACATGAGTGGGGGCCTGGTGGAGGCTGCCCCTGGTGGCTGGGGGGTGGGGGTGATAGGGGACATGAATGGGGGCCTGGTGGAGGCTGTCCCTGGTGGCTGGGGGGTGGGGGTGGTGGGAGACATGAGTGGGGGCCTGGTGGAGGCTGCCCCTGCACTGCTGGGGTGTGGGGGTGGTGGTAGACATGGGTGGGGGCCTGGTGGAGGCTGCCCCTGGTGGCTGGGGGGTGGGGGTGCAGGGAGACATGTGTGGGGGCCTGGTGGAGGCTGCCCCTGCACTGCTGGGGGGTGGGGGTGGTGGGAGACATGAGTTGGGCCTGGTGGAGGCTGCCCCTGCACTGCTGGGGGGTGGGGGTGGTGGTAGACATGGGTAGGGGCCTGGTGGAGGCTGCCCCTGGTGGCTGGGGGGTGGGGGTGATAGGTGACATGAGTGGGGGACTGGTGTAGGCTGCCCCTGGTGGCTGGGGGTGGGGGTGGTGGGAGACATGAGTGGGGGCCTGGTGGAGGCTGCCCCTGGTGGCTGGGGGGTGGGGGTGGTGGGAGACATGAGTGGGGGCCTGGTGGAGGCTGCCCCTGGTGGATGGGGGGTGGGGATGCAGGGAGACATGAGTGGGGGCCTGGTGGAGGCTGCCCCTGGTGGCTGGGGGGTGGGGGTGGTGGGAGACATGAGTGGGGGCCTGGTGGAGGCTGCCCCTGCACTGCTGGGGGGTGGGGGTGGTGGGAGACATGAGGTGGGGCCTGGTGGAGGCCGCCCCTGGTGGGTGGGGGGTGGGGGTGATAGGGGACACGAGTGGGGCCTGGTGGAGGCTGCCCCTGGTGGGTGGGGGGTGGGGGTGATAGGGGACATGAGCGGGGGCCTGGTGGAGGCCGCCCCTGGTGGGTGGGGGGTGGGGGTGATAGGGGACACGAGTGGGGGCCTGGTGGAGGCTGCCCCTGGTGGGTGGGGGGTGGGGGTGATAGGGGACATGAGTGGGGACCTGGTGGAGGCTCCCCTGGTGGCTGGGGGGTGGGGGTGATAGGGGACATGAGTGGGGGCCTGGTGGAGGCTGCCCCTGGTGGATGGGGGGTGGGGGTTGTGGGAGACATGTGTGGGAGCCTGGTGGAGGCTGTCCCTGCACTGCTGGGGGGTGGGGGTGGTGGGAGACATGAGTGGGGGCCTGGTGGAGGCTGCCCCTGCACTGCTGGGGGGTGGGGGTGGTGGTAGACATGGGTGGGGGCCTGGTGGAGGCTGCCCCTGGTGGCTGGGGTGGGGGTGATAGTGGACATGAGTGTGGGCCTGGTGGAGGCTGCCCCTGGTGGCTGGGGGGTGGGGTGATAGGTGACATGAGTGGGGGCCTGGTGGAGGCTGCCCCTGGTGGCTGGGGGTGGGGGTGGTGGGAGGCATGAGTGGGGGCCTGGTGGATGCTGCCCCTGGTGGCTGGGGGGTGGGAGTGGTGGGAGACATGAGTGGGGGCCTGGTGGAGGCTTCCCCTGGTGGCTGGGGGGTGGGGGTGGTGGGAGACATGAGTGGGGGCCTGGTGGAGGCTTCCCCTGCACTGCTGGGGGGTGGGGGTGGTGGGAGACATGAGTGGGGGCCTGGTTGAGGCTGCCCCTGCACTGCTGGGGGGTGGCGGTGATAGGGGACATGAGTGGGGGCCTGGTGGAGGCTGCCCCTGGTGGGTGGGGGGTGGGGGTGATAGGGGACATGAGTGGGGGCCTGGTGGAGGCTGCCCCTGGTGGCTGGGGGGTGGGGGTGGTGGGAGACATGAGTGGGGGCCTGGTGGAGGCTGCCCCTGGTGGCTGGGGGGTGGGGGTGATAGGGGACATGAATGGGGGCCTGGTGGAGGCTGCCCCTGGTGGCTGGGGGGTGGGGTGGTGGGAGACACGAGTGGGGGCCTGGTGGAGGCTGCCCCTGCACTGCTGGGGTGTGGGGGTGGTGGTAGACATGGGTGGGGGCCTGGTGGAGGCTGCCCCTGGTGGCTGGGGGTTGGGGGTGCAGGGAGACATGTGTGGGGGCCTGGTGGAGGCTGCCCCTGCACTGCTGGGGGGGTGGGGGTGGTGGGAGACATGAGTCGTGGCCTGGTGGAGGCTGCCCCTGCACTGCTGGGGGTGGGGGTGGTGGTAGACATGGGTGGGGGCCTGGTGGAGGCTGCCCCTGGTGGATGGGGTGGGGGTGATAGTGGACATGAGTGTGGGCCTGGTGGAGGCTGCCCCTGGTGGCTGGGGGGTGGGGGTGATAGGTGACATGAGTGGGGGCCTGGTGGAGGCTGCCCCTGGTGGCTGGGGGTGGGGGTGGTGGGAGACATGAGTGGGGGCCTGGTGGAGGCTGCCCCTGGTGGCTGGGGGGTGGGGGTGATAGGGGACATGAGTGGGGGCCTGGTGGAGGCTGCCCCTGCACTGCTGGGGGTTGGGGGTGGTAGGAGACATGAGTGGGGGCCTGGTGGAGGGTGCCCCTGCACCGCTGGGGGGTGGGGTGGGGGGAGACATGGGTGGGGGCCTGGTGGAGGCTGCCCCTGGTGGCTGGGGGTTGGGGGTGGTGGGAGACATGAGTGGGGGCCTGGTGGAGGCTGCCCCTGCACTGCTGGGGGGTGGGGGTGATAGGGGACATGAGTGGGGGCCTGGTGGAGGCTGCCCCTGGTGGGTGGGGGTGATAGGGGACATGAGTGGGGGCCTGGTGGAGGCTGCCGCTGGTGGCTGCGGTGTGGGGGTGATAGGGGACATGAGTGGGGGCCTGGTGGAGGCTGCCCCTGCACTGCTGGGGAGTGGGGGTGGTGGTAGACATGGGTGGGGGCCTGGTGGAGGCTGCCCCTGGTGGCTGGGGCGTGGGGGTGCAGGGAGACATGAGTGGGGGCCTGGTGGAGGCTGCCCCTGCACTGCTGGGGGGTGGGGGTGATGGGAGACATGGGTAGGGGCCTGGTGGAGGCTGCCCCTGGTGGCTGGGGGTGCAGGGGGACATGCGTTGGTGGGCAGTAGTGCAAGGTGACATGTGGGTTGGCTGGGGGGCATGGCCATGGTGGATGGGGTGCCTGCAGGACATGTGCAGGGTAGGCCCCTGTGGTGTGGGCCACCTGCAGGGGCCGTGGAGGGTGTAGAGGGAACACCTGGGAGGACCCACATGTGTAATTCACGTGTGGTGCTCCCGCGCACCCCTGTAATACACGTACCCTGATGGAATCGCGTGTGATAATTCCCACGCACCCCTGAAATACACGTACCCTGCTGATTTTGCGTGTGATACTTCCTGCGCACCCCTGAAATACACGTACCCTGCTGCTTTTGCGTGTGATACTTCCCGTGCACCCCTGGAATACACGTACCCTGCTGTTTTTGCTTGTGATACTTCCTGCGCACCCCTGGAATACACGTACCCTGATGGAATCGCGTGTGATACTTCCCGCGCAGCCCTGAGATACATGTACCCTGCTGCTTTTGCATGTGATACTTCCTGCGCACCCCTGAAATACACGTACCCTGCTGCTTTTGCATGTTACTTCCCACGCACCCCTGATGCACACGTACACAGGACAATCGTGTGTGGAACTTCTCGCGAACCACTGAAATACACGTTCCCCGCTTGGCGTTTGCTGTTTGCCAGCCCTGTGAACTGGTCCAGGGTTAGCGTAGCCCTTTGCGATTATTTGGGGATTTTAAAGGCTTTTCCTTGCGCGAGGGCGTTCTTGGGGGCGTAACTGGCGCTGCTGCATGGTCGCTGCGCCACGCAGCGCCACGGCTGGTTTTGGATGCGAAAATCCATGAATACGCTGTGCGCGGAAATACATTTTAGCGCACGCAGCTGGCACAGACATTCGCACGGGCACGCTGTGCGCCAGCCGCGTGCGCCACTTTTGTGCAAATTTCTATGAATTACCCTGTAAACATTTTCGAAGAAAAGACATGGAACCTGTTTGTAATAGTATGTAGAGCACAACGAAGGTTATGTAACTTTTTACCTGTCTTTCACTGCTAGATACAAAGGAAATTGATAGCGTTCTGATCCTTCAGAATTGTCCAATTTCTTAATTTGTGTTGTTCTTAGCAAGTTCTATGACAACAAACACATAGCTGGCATTTTAGCTGTTGTCCTGATATTTATCAACTGCTTCTTCACATTTTTGAATGAACAATTGTGACGTCATTGGTTCATTATGCGTGGTGGGATACCGGAGAACTAACGCGCCATCTCTGCCACCCGGTATTCCATTGTTACCGGGATATTACGAGTGGTGGAGACGTCAGTACGTCCCCATTCATGGCGTCCTATAGGACTCCATGGGTTGAGGATGCCACAGTCAGAGGCACCTGTGATCCCGGTGCCTGTGATTGCGGCAATTGTCTACCGGTAAGGGCATGATCTAACGGAAGGTCAGGCCTGCTGGTAGATCACAGCTCCTACCGGCAGACTTGGCGATGGCCGGACCTGAAAGGTGCATGTACATGTTGTTACCGACACCTTATTCTAGGATTGGCCAACTCTTAATGCGGCCCATTGACTGATTGGTATGTTTCTGCAAAGAAACAGCAGGTTTCTCTTCAGTTTCAGCACACACATGCCAGGTCTATTTATTGCAAATATTTATATTCACATCTTGAATAGCTCCGCCCACCAGACCTTTGAGCCATTTCTCAAGATAAAGATTTGAACTTGTTGATTTGTCCTTCTTTCTGAGAAGAGGAAGTGTGTGCATGTGTAATGTGCTGCCAACATTTTAAGGTGATGAAAACTGCTTTGAGAGCAGTTTCTGTAAGACAACTTGATGAACGTCCTGGGAGGATAGCACAGCGGCAGCGTGCGCGTCTTGGAAGCAAGACGACACAAAGCCACAACAGGTTCGATCCCCGGGTCCGCGCTTAGAAACCTCCGAGTGTTTAAGCGCGTTATAAATACGTAACTAAGACAAAAAGAAAAAATCTAATCTTAATCTGTGTTTCCTCTGTAACAGCGCCTCGATGCCTCATGGGCTGCAAGTGCGCTTAACAAATGCAAATAAATAAATAAATAAATAATTCAGTTAGTCAATAAATATGACCTGCATCCGTGTTTTACTTAGTTCCAATGTTTTATTTTGCTTAAGTAAGTCCTTTTAATCGATTTAAGGGCACTACACTTCCATTGAAACACTGGCTTTTTTGTTGACTTATTGTGGTCCATGTGGGGCAATCAGGCTTAGCTGTACTCCCAGAATTAGTGTCCTTTTGAATTATTTGTCCATCTACCAATTCATCTGCCATACCATGAGTATTTTTGTAATTACAATGTTTTGATATTAATTGCATGTTTCTTGCCCAAAGAATGGTCTGTGCTACCAAATGTTGACATTTTTCCTCTAGCTTTGTGTAAAGCCTTCCTTCTATTAGAACAACCAGTCTTTTCTTCTCCCCCAAAGCCAATTCTGTTTGTACCTGCGGTGGTTGCTGAAGCTAAACAGGTTCCACGGATTGCGGGCTGAATCCCACAATCTGGGTCCGTGATCTGAGGAAATTGGAGCCTGCTCATTCCTGCCCCACAATTGTATGCCACCTCCTGCTCCCTCCTGTTTCCGTCTCTTAACCCCACAACTCCCATGACTCATTGACCTTTATTTCTCTGGCGGGGGCCACAGCCACATCCCTGGCTGCCATGGAAATGGCTAAAAGCCTGCCTTCCATGTCCATGGTGGCCATCTTAGGTAAGTATTATGTTTGAAAGAACGAGACACTGCAAGCTGATGGGGTAGATGCTGATTATGATCTGGTTTCAAGTTCAATAGTACATGCACTGAATAGTCATCGGGATAGGATGGAGCCCTGGGAGACACCACACTTGAAGGGGAAAATTGTTGAGTTGAAGTCTCCTATTTTACCCATCGGGGTACGATCATCAAGGTAGTATGTTATCCATTCCAAGGCAGTGAAATCTATTCCCATCTGAACTTTGAATCTTTGTATTAGTTTCTGATGGTTGGCTGTATTGGAGTACTAGGAATGTTGGTGTATTTTTTTTTTTTAAATCAAGAATTGGTTTCATAAAAAGGAGATTTGGTTTCATATTCAAGGATGGCATAAACACGTTCAATCCCAGGTATTGAAAGGGACAGTTTAAGCTAAATTCTAAAGAAGATTATTAGATAAATGTATCTCTGTTATTATTTTGCATTGTTAGCCACTAAAGGGGTGCAGATTTTGAACACAGAGGGATTTTCTACATCGCATGGATTTAGAGGGCACATTTTAGCACCAGCGAATGCAGTTATTCCCCAACGCCCTAGAGTTCCATCAAATTGCAATGGGTTTACGAGTCTGGGGACTACAAAGAGATCCTCAAAGTGTGAGGACCGGGCAGGCGTTTACGGCTGGTGGAGGTAGTCAGATAGTTTCAAACATCTGTTTTGTCTAGACCATGGTCTAATAAATTTAAATTGGAAGCAATTTGAGTCATTTAAAGGGTCCATTGAGAAAAATGATTGTAAATTAGGTAGATCCGATAGATCTTGGATGAAAATCTTTCTTTGCCAGTGCTTCTGTACTGATACCTTTGTTCTGCCAGTCGCAAAATCCTAAAATAAACAGCCATCTTAAAAAAGCATGACGATAGCTACTGGGCCGGGGTGATGCCCCATTATATCTGAGGAAACCTGTTGAGCTTCGGGCAGATTAAATTGCTCAGTCGCAGTTAAAATCCCATATAGAGGAATTTTATCTATTTGGAAGTGGGCAATCAGACTTCAGAGCATACCGTGGCACGGAGTCGACAATTCTCGATTTATAGGCAACAATGACCCAATTCATGGCTGATGGTAAGATGTCACCGTTGATTCTGTTGGCATCGTTCAATCGAATTGATTTTAATATTCTTTATAATAGATTTCAAATCGCTGCTCACTTATCTGTAAGGTGGTGGTTTGGGTCTTGTCATTGTAATCTGCCAGACAGGCAAGAGTCTTTCATAAAACCAACATGGCCTCCACTGTGGGGCTTTATTGTGGGGTGTCTCAGGGCTCCTGTCTGCCGCCTACTCTTTGTTCTTTTTATGAAGCCACTTTTTGATATTTCCGATGAGCAAGTTATCTCATGTGCCAATTATGATGATGACACAGACATCTTGATACAGCTCACATGGGATTATTCCACTGATGTTAGGAGAGTAAATTGTGTTTTTACTCTCATCCAGTGCTGGATGGCCCAAATCCCTTGGTGTTGAATGATGCAAAAACAGAGCTGTCATTAGTTGGCGCCCAACAACGATTGGCTAAGCTATCACATTCATATACATTCCTGCAGCATTCCTATCTCAAGGAAGGTTAACCCCCTAGGGGTAGTCCCTGACTCCCTACTATACATGCAGGATCTAGTCAGTGCTGTGATGTCATCCCATCCTATTATTTGAAGCTTCGTTGTCATATCAAGTCGTTTCTCTCTAATGGGAACTGTGCTACCATTGCACGTGCCATCATAGGCGCAAACATTGACTACTGTGCCAGCCTTTTCGTTGGCACTGCACACAAGTATGCGAAGAAGCTGCAAGTGAGTTGCAATATTGAAGTGTGAATGGTGTCGGATATTAAAAGAAGAGCGCATATTACGCCGGCCCCTAAGGCCCGGCTCTGGCTCCCGGGGAGGGATCGCCTACATTTCAGAATCTTGGTCATTGCACATGAATGCATTTGTGGTAAAGGTCCTATTTGACTAGGAGGATTCAAGAGAGGCAATGTCCTAGATTGACGAGGTCTAGTGAAGCTAAACTGCTTCAAATACCTGAGGCAAAACTTGAGAGAGCAGAGAGATGCTCCTCTGCCCTTCTGGCTCCGGCCCTCTGGAATAAATTGCCTCGCAATCTGGGATTGAATTCTATACTTTGATCTTTCAAGAAGGACTTGAAGACCTTCTTTTTTTACTAGTTGTATTTTACCTGCTCAGTTTTTATCCTGCTGATTTTATTTTATTAATTTGATGTTTTTAGCTTTTTTTACACCCCTTTATGTGGCCTAGTTTTTAGCTTGTGCCTTTACTATTTCTAACTGTTTTTATACTTACAATCAATGTATTGTATTGATTGTGTGGATTGGTTTGGCATGTGTGTGCGTCCGTTTGCCTTCCGGCTAGGGCGCATTATAAATATGCAAACATAAACAGTCAGGTGAGTCATCAACAGTTGGGTAGCACTGATGGCAGCCCATGCTCACAATCAGGTGGTTCATATGCCAGGTGGGTAGCACTAATGGCAGCCCATGCTCACAATCAGGTGGTTCATATGCCAGGTGGGTAGCACTGATGGCAGCCCATGCTCACAATTAGGTGGTTCATATGCCAGGTCATGGCGCCCATGCTCACAATCAGGTGGTTCATATGCCAGGTGGGTAGCACTGATGGCGCCCATGCTCACAATCAGGTGGTTCATATGCCAGGTGGGTAGCACTGATGGCGCCCATGCTCACAATCAGGTGGTTCATATAGGGAGATAGAAAACTGCCTGATAACTATAGATTGCTGGCCATGGCAGATAGCAGTTGTAAGATCTTCTGCTCCCTTTTAGTGGAGAGGTTAAACATTTGGATAGAGGAAAAGGGACTGCTATCTACTCTTCAAACTGGATTTCGGAAAGGGTACAGTACCACCGATAACCTAACAATGCTGAATTACATTATAGCAGGGTCAAAAGATAAGGGGGAAAAACTGTATGTGTGCTTTGTAGACTATTCGAAAGCCTTTGATAGTGTTAATAGGGGGCTTCTGTGGAAGAAATTAAGTGAGAAAAATATCTGTCCCAAAATGTTGCACTTTCTAAGGGAAATGTATAGGGAAACCACTGTCTCCATCTGCTTGGGCAAAGGAGGGATGATATCTCCAGAGATCGCCACTAACACTGGTCTAAAGCAGGGATGTGTGACATCTCCCATACTGTACAATTTGTATGTCTCAGATATGTGGGAAAGTTTCTCGACTATAAATAACTTTCCACCAATAGTAGCGGGAAAACCCATTTGTGGCCTGATGTATGCGGATGATACCGTCCTCTTGGATAAAACTCCAGTAGGGTTGCAAAGAATGTTGAATGGTCTATTATTGTATTCCGAAAAGAATAACCTAAGTATCAATATAAACAAAACTAAGGTTATGGTATTTGGAGCCACCAGGCTCGAAAAGAAAAGGCTTATTTCTAGGTGGCAGATAAACTCGATTAAACTGGAGGTAGTGGAGGCCTACCCTTATTTGGGGATGCCTATTCTGAGCAATCCCTGCATACAATTTTTCCAAGAGGCGGTGAGTTCTAAAATCGTAAAGAAATGGAAAGTTATAAGAAAATATATCACCAGTAAAGGAGGTCACTCTGTCGAAGGTCTACTCGAGATATATAAAAGTTGTATTATTCCTGGAATTATGTATGCACTGGAAACTGTAGAAAGCAAATATTTGTGCAAACTGCATCTACTTGAAGGGAAGATTTGGAGACCAGCTTTAGGACTCCCAAATTCGGTACCAATACAAGCGATAAGATGCGAATTGGGGCTAATATCCCTTTCGACCCTATGGAAAATAGAATGTTGCAAACTTTATTTAAGAATAATATTGGGGGATGGGGATGAAGGTAACATGCTCAATCTTATAGGTAAAAATAAAAGTGAAGGCAGATTTAAGAATCCCTATTTTTTAAGTTTGCAGAAAATAGTATTAACATTTCTTGAAGTCCTAGGATATAATGTACATATGGGAAAAGAAAACATTATGTACATCAAGAAAAGCCTTAAAGATAAGGCCTTTATCTGGGATTTATGCGAAAACCAGTCCTATTTATATAAAAAGTCTAGATATTCCTCTTATGCTCTCCAAGGCCTCAAGCCTGCTACACCAAGAAAGTATCTGCTTAACACGGGAAATAAAGCTATGAGAAGATTCATACTACAATTACGGCTGAACATTCTCCCGTGTAATGAAATTATCGGGGCAAGAACAAAAACTCCTCGTGCAGAAAGATTGTGTAGATACTGTAATATCGAGGTGGAGACTGTAAGACATATTTTAACTTTCTGCCCAAACTTAAAAGAATACTACATTAAAGGGTATTCAAATTTAGTAGGGGACATGCAAAGAATTGAATCAGACCAATTTTGGTCAGTTATTTATGATGGAGAAATTAAGGTTTTTATTGGGGCAGCCTTTTATATTTGGAAGCGTGTAATGGGATGTATTTTGTAAATGTGTTTTTTAGAATCTAGTCTGTAAACAAGAATTAATTATTAAATGTGTTGGCTAATGTTTTTCTATGTGAAATATGTAATTATGTATGGTTAATGTAAAAATTCTGTAGTGTATAAGGTTTTAATTAACCAAAAGCACTTTAAAATAAATAAAAAAAAAAAAAAAATTGATTGTGTGGATTGGTTTGGCATGTGTGTGCGTCCGTTTGCCTTCCGGCTAGGGCGCATTATAAATATGCAAACATAAACAGTCAGGTGAGTCATCAACAGTTGGGTAGCACTGATGGCAGCCCATGCTCACAATCAGGTGGTTCATATGCCAGGTGGGTAGCACTAATGGCAGCCCATGCTCACAATCAGGTGGTTCATATGCCAGGTGGGTAGCACTGATGGCAGCCCATGCTCACAATTAGGTGGTTCATATGCCAGGTCATGGCGCCCATGCTCACAATCAGGTGGTTCATATGCCAGGTGGGTAGCACTGATGGCGCCCATGCTCACAATCAGGTGGTTCATATGCCAGGTGGGTAGCACTGATGGCGCCCATGCTCACAATCAGGTGGTTCATATGCCAGGTGGGTAGCACTGATGGCAGCCCATGCTCACAATCAGGTGGTTCATATGCCAGGTGGGTAGCACTGATGGCAGCCCATGCTCACAATCAGGTGGTTCATATGCCAGGTGGGTAGCACTGATGGCGCCCATGCTCACAATCAGGTGGTTCATATGCCAGGTGGGTAGCACTGATGGGAGCCCATGCTCGCAATCAGGTGGTTCATATGCCAGGTGGGTAGCACTGATGGCGCCCATGCTCACAATCAGGTGGTTCATATGCCAGGTGGGTAGCACTGATGGCAGACCATGCTCACAATCAGGTGGTTCATATGCCAGGTGGGTAGCACTGATGGCAGACCATGCTCACAATCAGGTGGTTCATATGCCAGGTGGGTAGCACTGATGGCGCCCATGCTCACAATCAGGTGGTTCATATGCCAGGTGGGTAGCACTAATGGCAGCCCATGCTCACAATCAGGTGGTTCATATGCCAGGTGGGTAGCACTAATGGCAGCCCATGCTCACAATCAGGTGGTTCATATGCCAGGTGGGTAGCACTGATGGCAGCCCATGCTCACAATTAGGTGGTTCATATGCCAGGTCATGGCGCCCATGCTCACAATCAGGTGGTTCATATGCCAGGTGGGTAGCACTGATGGCGCCCATGCTCACAATCAGGTGGTTCATATGCCAGGTGGGTAGCACTGATGGCGCCCATGCTCACAATCAGGTGGTTCATATGCCAGGTGGGTAGCACTGATGGCAGCCCATGCTCACAATCAGGTGGTTCATATGCCAGGTGGGTAGCACTGATGGCAGCCCATGCTCACAATCAGGTGGTTCATATGCCAGGTGGGTAGCACTGATGGCGCCCATGCTCACAATCAGGTGGTTCATATGCCAGGTGGGTAGCACTGATGGGAGCCCATGCTCGCAATCAGGTGGTTCATATGCCAGGTGGGTAGCACTGATGGCGCCCATGCTCACAATCAGGTGGTTCATATGCCAGGTGGGTAGCACTGATGGCAGACCATGCTCACAATCAGGTGGTTCATATGCCAGGTGGGTAGCACTGATGGCAGACCATGCTCACAATCAGGTGGTTCATATGCCAGGTGGGTAGCACTGATGGCGCCCATGCTCACAATCAGGTGGTTCATATGCCAGGTGGGTAGCACTGATGGCAGACCATGCTCACAATCAGGTGGTTCATATGCCAGGTGGGTAGCACTGATGGCGCCCATGCTCACAATCAGGTGGTTCATATGCCAGGTGGGTAGCACTGATGGGAGCCCAGGTTGGTGGGACTGACGGGAGCCCATGCTCATCACCAGGGCCATGAACCTCTCTGACAGAGCGACCTTTATCGTATCAGAAGCTTAGAGTGCTTACTGACTAACCTTGGCAAAGGGGGCGGGGCCCAGCTCCCAGAGGCAAGAGCGGGAGGGGCAAGAGCGACAGGCGTTTTGTGGGGGCTACCTTTGAAGAGACAGCTGGGGGCCACGGAGCCGGGCTGAATGCATGGCTGTTGGAGAGCAAGGAATGACGCTGCTTTGCATTCCATATGTATTATGCGGACTGGCGCTCCTAGTGCTGAACTGAGCAGACATGTTACATACTATCGTAAAATGGCAAAAAGGGGAAGTTAAAGAATACTTTCTCAAATTAATAAAGAAACACATTGAAAATATAAAACGATTTATAAATGCATTTTTATTCCGTATAATAAATACTTGGGAAACATAAGGAAACACTATATTCCGGTCTATGTATGCACTCTTTTCATTTAATTAGGATTCTTACATATTTTGCTCGCCTCTCCTTCTCTCTGATACGATGTAGTATGTATCGCTTTCTCCCTCTCTCTCTCTCTCTCTCTCTCTCTCCATCCCTCTCTCCCTCTCTCCTCTCTCTCCCATCCTCCCTTAATCTCTCTCCCTCCATCCATCCTTCCCTCTCTCTCTCTTGCTCTCCCGCTCTGTCTCTCTCTCTCCCCCCTCTCACTCCCCCTCTCCCTCCCACTCTTTCTCTCTCTCCCTCTCCCTCCCTTTCTCTTTCTCCCTCTCTCTCTCTTCATCCCTCCCCCTCCATCCCCCTCTCTCTCTCTTCTCTCTCTCTCTCACAGGCTCTCTCACCTCTCTCCCTCCCTCCTTCCTTCCCTCCATCCCTCCCTCCTTCCATCCCTCTCTCCCTCCCTCTTTCACTTTCTCTCTTGCTCCCCCCTCTGTCTCTCGCCATCCATCCCTCCTTTTCTCTCTCTCCCTCCCTCTGTCTCTCTTCCTCCATCCCCCTCTCTCTCACTCCATCCCTCCTATTTTCTCTCTCTCTCTCTCTTTCTCATCCTTCCTTCCCTCTATCTCTCCTCTCCTTCTCCCTATACTTTTCCCCCTCTGCCCCTCTCTCGGGCTATCTCTTTCTCTCTCTCGCCCCTCTCCCTCCGTCCCTCCTTCCGCCTGCCCCTTTCACTCCCCTTTCCCTGCCTCCTTCTGCCACCCACCCTCACCCCTCCCCCTCTCCTCAACACTCCACCCCCCCCTTCTTTATTTTGCATTTTTCTTCATTGACCCTCTTTTTCACTCGCTCCTTTACTCCATCAGTCCCCCATCCATCCCTCCCAGCCTCCTTCTCTCCCTCCTTCTCCCCCTCACTCCATCTCCTTCTCTGCTCTCCCTTCTCTATTCTGATTATTCTTCATCACCATTCTCTTTCACGTGCTCCTTTGCTCCTTCCCGTCCTCCTGCTCTCCCTCTCGCTCTCCCCCTTTCTCTCTTCTGATTGTTCTTCTTTGCCTTTCTCTGGCTCCTGTTCTCTTTCTCTCCCGCTCTCATTAGTTGAAAGGCTAAGTATTATACTTATTATTTTCGCAACACAATGCCAGTCACGACACCCTATTAGTCGGGATTGTAAGTATATACTTTCCAAATACTGCAAATGAGACACTGAATAACGCCCCCATCCCCGCCCCCCCCCCCCGTTTCCCAACTGCTGATTTGACAGGTTTGTCAAGGAATGCTTGGCTTCACACCCGCGTCTACTTTTATCTACTCGCATGAATTATTCAGTGTTTTGGTGGATGTTCTGACTACGGTGGAGCCCCGCGTTTCATTCCCTTCATTAGCTCTGGTGCAGAAGCCATGGGGAGAAAGACAGATGCTCTTTGCGGGCAAGCTGGCGGGACCCCCTCCCCTCCCCCTGAACCCCCCCGGTACCCCCCCTCGCTGCGTTACATGACGCGGGTTGGGGGGCTTGAGGAGGTGTAGACACAGGCCATGCCACAAAGGGCTGTAGGTATGGGGAAAACGGCAGACCTGCACCCACTCAAAAAAGCTGGCAACAACCAGAACAACTGGTTCTCTCGGATGTATTCTAGCAATTTTCCTTTTCCACGCTTGTTTTTTTGTGTATTTCAAGCTAAATGCATTTTATTGTTTTCTTTCATTGCATTTAAAATAGTTGTTTTTTTTCGAATTTATTTACTCAGAATGTTCTTTTCATATACAAATCTTTGTGTACATGTCTTTTACGTTTTTTGCTTTCTCTTCTCATTTTTAATATCTAAATAAACCAGACCTTCAATCACATACATGTGATTACATGATTGCATCCAGTTTGCAAAGGGGACGACTTTTTTGCGTGATATCTGTTTAGATACACGTAACAGTTTAAATAATTGAAACACATTTGAATTAATTTTCTTTCCAGCAGCTGGAGCATAATATTGTGTGACAGTTGCCACCCTAGCGCCGCTTTATGAGGGTGGAGAACGGTTCCGATGCATGGAGTGCAAGCCGCCATAGTTCCTGGTTTTCAAGCAACAGCGCCATTTTGTATCCGATCTCCCGCATGGAGCAAGAATCCGAGCTGGACATCCGTTCCACGCATTCCCCGCTGCATTTCGCCAATCGCATCGTCATTGTGTGGTGTGGGGACGGGCAGGGATTCCCACATACTCTGCCTGCTGTTCAGCACGCGCAGGAGCAGGCGGAATCCACGCAGATCTGCTGTATTGGCGGGCAGCATGTGTTTACATGGCAGACGCCATTTGCAATCTCTGGCATGCGCACGCAGGGACTGTAGAGGATTCACTGCACGCTGCAGTGTAGGCACAGGAACATGAGTGCGCCTGGGTTCCTGTGCCTACACTGCGTCATGCAGTGAATAAGCAGAACCTCTCAGAGAGAGCGCGCACTGCGCAAGTGCCAGCGGTGTAACCTATGCCTGTGGGATTCCAGGGCTCGTGCTCCTGCCTGCGGTCTGCCCATGTTGCATTTCTCTCAGCTGACCCTGTTCTGCTCTTGGACACTACTGTTGGCGAGATTATGCTGCAACAAGTGACAACTCACCAAATGGTGGACACGGCCAGCTGCCACCACCTCTGATGTACTGTGATAGGCAGACATTTTAGCGAGACAGCCATCTGAATAGTAGCAGCTTCCTGGGTAAGTTAGCCTTAATGTGTCATGTTATCTAGAGCAAAGGCCAGTTGAGGAGGTGTGGCATGCATGCTGGCATTGGTGAATCTTTGCTGCAAAGCTAGACAGTAGACGCATGCACGAGCACGGTGGTTGAAAATATATGAAAGACCTAATTGAGCGGCATTCAAGATTTTGAGGAGGGAAGATCAAAGAACACCAAAGCACATTATTTGACTCGGTTAGTTTGAACATATAACTCTGTATTTTAGTTATGTATTTAATTATTGTTCGTTTATAACGAGCTTAATACCAGCATTGTGGTTTCTAAGCGCAGGATCGGGATTCAAAGCTGCGTGGCGCTCTGTATGTTTGTTTGTTTTATTTGCTTATGTAGCGCACCGAACCCAAGGGTATCTGGGCACTTTATTTCTTGCTTTCAAGACAAAAGTGTTGCCCCTGGGCTATCCTTATCACGTAGACACGCCACTGGCGTTTCATGCAACAATCTATGGCATTCTGGTAGTTGTAGTGAGGCGTAACTGCAATTGAACAAGTTGATCTTAAGCTTAGTACGATTGCCTGATCTCATGGAAGGCCTCCTTGGATTTAAAACTGAATAAGGACAAATTCAGTCTCATTTAAAGTGGCACTTACTTTACGCAGAGAAGCCTGTGTCTGCGACCAGATGTGTGCAATTGTGACTGTTTGTAGTGGAAGAGTAAATTAGGCATGGATGCTACACAACGTGCCCCTCCACGCCCCCACACACTGTGCATGCAAACCAATAAAAAGGGGCTGAGAGCGTAAAAAGCATGTGGACAGCTTGTCTGTTGAGGCTCCAGATCATGTGCTGTCCATCAGAAAACGAGCCTCATTGTTGATGTGTTGTTTCAGGGGTAATTACCTTTTCAACACTTCCTGTTGCATGGAATGCATGTGTTTGTGTGTGCATGGCCTTCCGCTGCACTGTCATTCTGCACACTGTTCGGTGCATGCTTGCTGACTGGGTAGTTGACTCATTCTCTGGCAACCGGTACTGTTCTCCCTTTGGCTTGTTAAAATGTATTGTAACAAAGTCATTTAGGGAGCAAATTATCATGCCGTCCATGGAATGTGTGGACGGGCAGCCACATGCAGACAGCATGCAGGAATGGATACGATGTGTTTATATGATTATTACCTTAAACACTTATACCAATAACAGAATTGGTAGTTCAACATCAAAGTTCAGTTCCTTTGCACGGCATCATAATTATTTAACTGTTAACTGTATCATACCCGCAACGTTACGCTAGAAATCTGAGAATTCAAATTCCCCTAAAATCATCTGTCTTATCGGAGCATATACACTCGCGAAAAGGTTGTGGCCAGGTAAACACAAGAAGTGTGGGAAACCAGTACATCAGGAGAGGACAGAAGAAGCATTTTACAGAGAGCTTTGGGAGTTTCGAGACGAGGCAATTTTGTGGCCTCCAGACTGTGGAGCCCTGGTAGGCCCGCAGGGCGGTGACACAGGAATAAACACACGGACACCGGAGCTCTGCATACACACGTCCTACTTTATTTAACATCTAGAACTCCCCTTTCTTCCGCCCCCTCCCACATTGCTTCCCTTTCCATGTCACTTCCCTTGTACATCCCGCCCCCGTTCCCATAGAGACATCAACATGACATCTCCCCCCTTTTTAAACAGATACCAGATTCTTCGCAATGGGCGATGGTCTGGTGGGCCTCTAGTCCATTTCCTCAATCCATTGGCGAGGTCTGTTCCGGGCCCTCTGTGGTCGTGCATGACTCCTCGCTGGGGACTGTCCACTCTCCGCATTCTCCTTCCCCACGTCCTGCTCGGATTCATCAGGGTCCCACTGATCTCCCTGATATGGATCATCCGATTTGTAATCCAAATGTGCATGCACCCTCCCGCTCAGGCGTTGGGTTTCTGTCTGTGGAAGTTCCTTGAAATGGGAGGAGTTCCTTGTGACAGATCCCTCTGACCCTTGTGCTGTGACCATGGAATCCTTCTTCTGGGTGACAAGTACAGGTTCTTCCCAAAACGGCGAGGTGTGTTTGTGCGTCATGGGTTGTCTGACCGCTACCACATCTCCTACCTCTATTTGGGCCGCATGTGCCCGCTGGCGAGTGTCTGCGTATTCCTTCATTCGGGCTTTTGCAGCCTCATCTCGCTCCCGCACCTCCGGGTCTAGAGGAGGGGGTGGGCTGATCACCTCGGCCTGTGGAATTCGCGTTTGGGTATTTCGTCCAAACATTAGCTCGGCCGGAGTCTTTCCCGTGGTGCTATGTTCCCCTGTAGTCTCTCATGAGTTGGTTTAGTACCTGCTCGTAGGGTTGTCCTGTTAGCCGGGCAATCTGTAGTGCTCTCTTGAGGTTTGCCATGAATCGTTCAATCATCCCATTGGCTTGGGACCATAGGGGCGTGATCTTCCTATGGTGGAACCCCAAATACTCGGCGAACTGGACGAACTGATGCCCACAGAACGGGGGTCCATTGTCAGTCTTGAGTACCTTGGGCACTCCATAAGCCGAGAAAATGTGGTCCCGAGCGGGGATGACATGATGAGCTGAAGTTGATATTAATTGGACATCAGGGTATCGTGAGTATTCGTCCATTACGGCCAAGATGTATTTTCCTCCCTTAATGGGTCCAAAGAAGTCAGCTGCGACAGCTTCCCATATTCCTTGCAGGAGTTCGGACATGACCAGTGGCTCGGGGTGATGATTTGGTGTTATGAGACAGCACGTGGGACATGCTTTGAGTGCAGCCTCCACCATGGTGTCCATGTGGGGGAACCATACCTTCTGGCGGAGCATGCGTTTGGTGGATACCATGCCCCTATGGTTCTCAGGTGCCAGCTCGATGACTTTTGCTCTCATGGCTTTGGGTATTACTAGTTTACAGTCTTTGAGTAGCAAGTGATCTTCTGACAATGCTAGCTCATCTTTCACTTGTATTAAGCGTTCCACGTCCTCTCTCACCTTGTCTCCTGCAGCTCTCCCCCTTTGCTTTGCCCTTCGCCACAGTCCAGACTCGAGTTCCTCACATATGATGCGACAGGCTTGGTCATTTTCGGTCTCTCTGGCAAGTGTCTCCGTATTGACTCCCTCCGGCGTGGTCTGGTGGGTGAGATATCTGAGGTACCTGTCGGCAACTGAGGGTTCGGGTGCGCACCCCCAGTGGTCTCCTGGATAGAAAATCTGCCCGATTTTCCCCTTTTCCCAGCCGGTGTAAGATTTCAAATGCATAGTCCTGTAATCTCAGGCCCCATATGGCGATTTGAGGGGGCATTTTAGCTTGGGGGTTCCCGTACAGAAATAACAGGGCTTGATGGTCCGTGACTACTGAGAACGGCTTCCCGTACAGGAAGAGGTGAAAGTGCTCACACGCCCATACGACGGCGAGACCTTCTTTCTCCGCTTGAGAATACGCCTGTTCCGTGGTGGATAGGCTTCTGCTGGCATATGCCACAATGTGTTTCTGAGAAGGGTCCTTCTGGTCAATTTGTGCGAGAATGGCCCCCAGACCTACCGGGCTGGCATCCACCGTTAGCTCGGTCTTCCTGCTAAGGTCGTAGTATGCCATGTTTTCGGCCTTCCCCACCCTTTCCCTTATGATTTCGAATGCTGTTTGGCAATCATTGGTCCATTCGAACGAGGCATCCTGATGTGTTAACCGTTTCAGTGGCTTGCTTACAGATGCAAAGTCCCGTACAGGAAGAGGTGAAAGTGCTCACACGCCCATACGACGGCGAGACCTTCTTTCTCCGCTTGAGAATACGCCTGTTCCGTGGTGGATAGGCTTCTGCTGGCATATGCCACAATGTGTTTCTGAGAAGGGTCCTTCTGGTCAATTTGTGCGAGACATCCTGATGTGTTAACCGTTTCAGTGGCTTGCTTACAGATGCAAAGTCCTGGATGTATCAATTGCAATAGCTGGCCAGGCCCAAGAAGGATCGAAGTTCTGACACGTTGGCCGGGGCTGAGGTGTCATTCAGTGCCGCTACCTCTTCAGTGTCTAGGGTCATTCCTGATTCCAAAAAGACGTGACCAAAGAACTTTAGTGTGCACTTGCGAAACTCGCGTTTGTCTCTGTTCAGCGTAAGATTGGCATCGTGTAGGGCTTTGCATACTTTCATGAGGGTTTCATCATGCTTGATCACGTCCACACCAGTATGTCGCCGCTGTAGTTGAGACAATTTGGGGTGTGTTTGATCACGTTGTGTACCTCGGCTTGGAAGATTTCTGCCGCCGAGGACACCCCAAAGCTCAATCTTTTGTACCTGAAAAGGCCAATATGCGTGACGAACATTGTGATGTTCCTGCTCTCGGGGTTTAGCACCAATTGATGATATCCTTTCTGCAGGTCGAGTTTGGAAAAGACTTTCGCCCCGTTCAGTAAATGAATCGTGTCCATGATGCAGGGCGCTGGATGTCTCTCCCGTCGGATGGCTTGGTTCGGGCGCCGCATGCACACGCACAGTCTTATGGCCTCGGATCCCTTCTTAGGGATGGGGACAATTGGGGATACCCATGTGGTAGGACCCGTGGCCGTTCAATAATGTCCTGTTCCAACAGTTTGTGGAGCTCATCCTCGACTTTCTTCTGGATGTTGACTGGGATTCCACGGTATGGCTGGGCTACTGGTCTTATGGAGATGTCCACGTGGAGCTTGACTGGCCTGTGTTTGAGTTTGCCAATGCCCTTGAATATCCTGGGGTATAGGTTGTTGATCATTTTGACTGGGTCTATGTATTTGTGGACCATTATGTTATAGAGGATGTGGATTATCCCCATGATGGCGGCCGCCTTGAAACTTAAAACGCGCCCACTGTCGGTCTCTGTGGCCAGGGCATGAATCAGTATTTTCATTTCATGACCCTTGTAACGGCAGAGCCCACTGAACTGTCCCAAACACTTTAAGGGTGCCTTGGCCCCGTAGGCATATATGTCGATGGTTGCCGGATGGAGCTTGGGTTTCTGTGGTAGGTCGGCATAGACATTTTTACTTACCATGTTTACAGTGGCCCCAGTGTCAATGAGGAGCTCTGTCGGTCTCTCATTGAGTTTGATTATGAGTGTTGGGCTGTGGGCTGTTGCCGTGGGGTTTCCTAGGGCATAAACGTAGGCCTTTTTCTTCTGGTCGCTCCCTGACGAGCTGGGGTCAGAGTTTGTGGGGGATTGTTCCACCGGGTATCGTACATGGCGTCTCGATCTGCGCTCAGGTCTTGCACGCATTACAAACCTTCTTCTTTCTTTCCTCTCTCTCTTCTATTGGTCTTCTCCTGAGTCTCTGTCCCTGTGGTCAAATGTGGGTTGACTCGGGGTGCTTTGGGTACTGGGGGCTGATGTGTTGTTTGACGACCCCATGTTCCGGCCTTTTGAACAGGAGGGATTGTCTCTGGGTCGGTCTCTCCCTCGGTCACAGAATAGTCTGCATACGGCCTTAAAGTGCCCTTCTTCACCACAGGAGGTGCAGCGTTGTCCAATCGCGGGGCATGTTCTGTCATGTGGATATTCAAACCTGCATTAGTAGCAGAAAAGCTCTTCAGCTTTCCTGTCTAACTGCAGACTGTTCACGCTTTCGCCTGGGTTGGTGCTACCGAAGCTCTCTACTTGGGAGTCAGTGGTCCTTTTGACTCTTGCTAGCACCAGTATTTCCTCCAGCGTGTAGGATTTTTGAAGAATCTTCCTGCGGAAAGCTTGGGACTCGCATCCTGAGATGATTTGTGACCTCAGTGCTTCGGTGTTAGAATAATTAGCGAAGTAGCACTGCTTTAGCTTGGTGCGTAGTCGCATTACGTATGCGTCCATGGTTTCCCCTTTCGCCTGTTTGGTGCTGTGGAACAAGTTTCTTTCATAATCCACATTCGTGTGGGGAGCAAAGTAGGCTGCTAGCGCGTCTTTGAGGTCCTGGATTGAATCTATGGAGTCTGGGGGCATTTTGTCAATAATGTCACGTGTGGCGGACCTGACAGCCAGTTTTAGTAGGCAAACTTGTCTGGCATCGGCAATTGGCCCTGTGGCTCCCATGTAGAGATCAAAATCTCTGATCCACTTGGTCCACCTGGGACCCATGTTGCTAGTGTCACTAACATCAAATGCCCCTGGCATTTGGGCTGCCAGTGTGTCTGGTAGTTGATAAGGCACTTGATCTGGTGTTGGCGCCACTGGTGCTGGGGGCCCATTGCCCTGAGCCTGTGCTCCTTGCCCATCATCCTGGCCCGACATTTTGCTCAAATGGGGTGTCACTTACTGGATATGGGCGTTTCTGGCTGATTGTTGTGCTCACCCTCTTCTTGCTGGCCGCCGCTAGAGCACGAGCACCATCCGTTGGTTGTCTTGGGTGCCTGGATGAGGGTCCTCTGTACACCTCCCCCTCTTGCAGGGAGTGCCTTCACCTGCTACCAGGGTTGGATGGCCGCCATAATGGCACAAGCACCATCAGTTTGTCCCAAAACCCTCTTCTGGGGGTTTCCACACCTCCAGCTGCTCTAGAGCTCTTTGTCCTGAGTTTGTGTGTGTGTGTCCTCCCCTTTGTGAGTGGCGTACATGTGCCATTATCTTTCTGTTCCCCGTGCTGGCCGAGTGCCACGAGGAGGCTCTCTCCTCCGTGGATGACACGTGTGTCTGGCCCTCCGATCGCTGCTGTGGGCTGGTGAATGAGCGGCCCCTCCCCATGAGAAATCACTGCTGCGGCCTGGGCTGCACGCTATGCGGCCCACCAGCTGAGCGGTCCCACGTCCTCAGGCGCTCGCTCCTCCGCCGCTGCGGGTTGCAGTGAACGGGCTGCTTCGGCTCTTTCTTGAGAGCGGGTTTGCTCACTGTGCCGCCCTCCTCATTGCCATTGTGGAGTCCTGGTAGGCCCACAGGGCGGTGACGCAGGAATAAACACACGGACACCGGAGCTCTGCATACACACGTCCTACTTTATTTAACATCTACAGGAACTCCCCTTTCCCCACCCCCTCCCGCATCACTTCCCTTACCATGTCACTTCCCTTGTACATCCCGCCCCCGTTCCCATAGAGACATCAACATGATACAGACCACCCGTGACTCATTTGGATAAATATTCACTCAAGCATCATTTAGCTATATAGGTCTTATCAGCTCTGTCATGGTTTATAACACGGCACACGCCAGCTAGGGAACTCCTTACCCGACAATGGGTGTGGTGCACTATAAAACTCTGTTTTATTTTAATGTACTACAGATTCTTTTTGAGCAGGCCTCCAACCCATCTCGCACCCAACCTCCACGAACATCCCGTGTCACAATGGACTAGGAACCATGCCGGTGGGTATCAATAAGATATTTATTATTTAATGGAACAGGAAAATCAAACAATTTCACACATACCAATGTTGTGGCAACACTACTGCAATGATCGGTACAAAACAATTAGGTTAAGATGTCCGTTTACAATTCACACAGTTCTTTAATGACAAAACAGGAAAAATATTTATTTTTACAAATCAGTGGCACCAACGGTTTAGTACTCCCCCTTGCAACACCCTCAAACATCAGCTAAACTTCATTCCTTTGAATGGAAGGCAGTGGCAAGGAGTAGGAATAGAGAGAGAAACCTGGATTTAAGGTAAAGCCCACCACCACTTGATGGGAAGCCAGCAAAGAAAGTGAAAACCCGTTTTTGGATCAAAATGGCAGAATGGGATTTTGATTATTACTCACGACTGCGAGGGGACAGAATGAAAGGAAATTCCTATTGCTTACACTTTAGGATATTTGAGAAAGTGAATAGAATACTAATCAGCACACCAGGGCAAAATAGAAATGAAGGCGGAAAATCGGTTTTGGGAGAAAGCAAATGCAAAAGGGAAAAATACAGTGGCAAATGCAAATTTGTTTACACTGGGCTTACAATGATAGGCAGCGCAGAAAAGGGGTTTAGCTTACAATAAGAAAATCGGTTTTCACTGACATGGACAGAGGCATATAACAGGTAGACTTCTAGTAAAAAGGGATTACTCACAATGGAACAACGGTTTGGGTTTGCTAGGACAGATGCAAATAGGAATTTGTTTGGTAATGCACAGAATACACAGAGAGATTCGGTTTTCACTTACAAGGGGACTTATTCTTTTGAGGCAACACTTTAATTACTATAAGAATTAAATGCAAACATCAAGTACAAGATGGTTAATTTCAAATTTCAACAATCTTGTACAGTGAATTTCAATGGGGGAATGAATTGATTTACTTAAAAATATGCTAAGGATTTACACAGACACTGAGAGGTTTTTCAAAGACATATGCTAACATACACACGATAACAATAGATTCTTCTATGGGAAGGTGACTGAATTACACTGGAAATTTGGGGTTTTCAATGGGGGTTTCAATGGGAGAAATAGTGGATGTAATGCTACAGAAATTACTGGCTTATGCAATTTAGGGCTGTATTATATGATACTTACAAAGCAACCCTTGGTTTGGGATTCAGGAAAGCCAGCTGGGTCTCAGGACACTCTAGACAGCTATGGCAAGGTGTCTGGTCATTGCTTCTCAAGAGGGGAAGGTTCAGCCGCCTCCTCTCCGTCCACCTCCTCCTGTCTCCCTGGATTTTTGTCTGTCTGTCTAACTTAGTACAGTCCCCCTTATATAGCATGAATGAGATCACTAACTTTACAATCTAGGAGGAGTAACTTGTAAATATCCCTGCCGCTCGGATAGAACAGTTTACTATTACTCTCTCCGCCCCCTGGCATGATTGATTCAAGGGAGGAGAGCAGCATCTATCTGTTTGCATTTATTACAATTCTTTGTTCTCATTGCCACTTTTTGACAACAACTAGTTATGTCTCATAACTTCAGAATTATACTAGGCCCTGCCTAATGAACTAGATACGCAGTTTTAGTTGATCATAGGGAATTAGGTAATCCAATCGCCAACTCTGTACGAGGTAGCATGGCCCTTTGGCACTTTTTTGTCATTTTCATAAAATGTATAACAGTTAGGACTTTACAAATGATCCAGCATGTTCCTAATTTCATATTCCATCTTTTCATCAACTGTCACATTCATCACCTGTTCAGATCAGCCAGAAACGACTCTTAACCGGACATTTCAGTCCCCAAAGTCCTAGGGAAATGCAATTAGTCTCTTTAAAACCGCCTGGAAATTACATGAAGATAAAACACAAAACAAAATTGATTCTTATACTAATTGCTGCGAAAAATGTCTAAAATTAAATCAGTCTTTTAATGTCAATTTGGGAGTGTCTGTCCCATCTGGGGGAGGGCAGCTTCAGCAGCCCCCACAACTATCTGCCTTCCTCCGGGCTCAGAGAATGACCAGAGATTGTTATTAGTCCCTTTGAACTTTGCAGTTTGCTCTTTGAGGTGGGTGCAGGAAACGCTCACACCTCCTGGTCAAGCTTTAGCCACACTTTGCCTTCTTTGAAATCTCCGGGCTCCTGGCTTCATGTCTGGCAGAGCAGAGAATTATGATGCCCTCTGCAACATCACATTTTATTGTGGGATTGTTATAGGATATGTGTGATATTCAGCGTGATGCGGTGCTTTGTCATCACGAGTTCCTGCTTTCATCCCAGAACTGGTTCTTCCTGTAGTAAGGGTCTTTTCAAAGGTGACTGGAGTTTTGTGGGTTGTAACTTAATATGCATTCACTTTGGTCAAACCCACCCTTCATATTCCCCTGACATTTCGCTGTGCGAGCAGTGCTATCTTTTTCCACTTTTGCTTTTTAAAGCTGATTTTCTTTTTACACGTGTGCAGACCATTTTGTAGGTCACAGGATTCTAAGTTCTCCTTCTTAGGTGAATTTGCATTGGCTGTTGGTCCATTGACAATGATGTGTAGGCCCCCTTTCACATGGTTCTTTAATGTGATATGAACACAAAGAGAAAGCCAAGCAGTTTTTCATTTGCCATTTATAAAGGGCTGCTGTTCATGTGCAAGGGAAAGCAAAAGCCGTTTTTGGTTTTATATTGCAGTTCTTGCCCCTCATGTGAAATACAAATAAAGCAAGGCTGTTTTGGCTGCAGTGTATAACATTTTGTCATGCAGGTGAAATAAAAGCAAAGCAGGGCCGTTTTTGCTTATAGTGTTCCAATGCTTGCCACTCATTTGACAGGGAAAGCAAAGCAGGCCATTTTTGGTGGCAGTGTTTAAATGCATCTTTTCAGGTCAAAGGGATTTCTGCTTGGGGCCTTTAAATGCACGCCACAGCGCCTAGGTGCCCTCGGGTTCGGTGCGCTTTACAAATGTCAAAATAAATAAATAAATAAATACATACATAAAAAAGAATCCAATGTCTTCGCAAACTGTGGTGTTGACTTCCTCCGGCAACATGGTACCATTTCATAAGCAGGTAGCCAACTAAGATCGAATAGTACTCGATCTACACTAAGTTCTCTGCAGCCTTTCCAAAGTCTTGGCAGCGCCCTCTTTCCCACCATCCTCTTGAAGCAAGCTCCCTGGCACTGGCATTCCAATGTTGCATGCCAATGTTATCAGCTAAGGTAATCAGATTCTGGGAGGAGGCTGTTCACCTCCGAAAAGCAGCTTTGCTCCTCTTAAAACATTAGTCGAAATACTCCTCGGTCTCCTGCAAACCCAAAACATATGACTCTACTCTGCCCGTGGTGTTTAACAACCCCAGCACAAGTTGCCCAATTTGTTCCCTATCTTGTGCATACCATGTCTGGGGTTGCCATCATTTTTAAGGTCTATAATTGTCCAAACTGCAATGGACAGAGTGGTACCCAAAGCACCATATAGACAAGCCTGGCCATCACTGCTGAACATATCAACCACAGAAATAAGCACCATGTTCAAAACTTTGCTATGGACAGTATTCCCTTGGCCAGCCCTGTTGGTGGTGTATTGATAACAGAAGGTGGGATTGTTTCCAATCTTGCAGCCAGATGTTTGGGGATGACCATTCATGTGCAGATGATTGGCTAAATGGACATTTAGTAGTTTGAAAAAAGTGTCTCTACCGGGTAATTGTGGGATGGGGTGATTGCTGATAAAATACTCCCCTTCACTTTGCCAGAAATAAAGGAGTACCAGCAAGTATCTTTTGCCCAGAATGACTGTGTCCATGTACTGTGCATGGTCTAAGAGGTACCCAGAATGGCCCTATCACATTTCTCCAGCACATGTTACTGTTGTCCAGGAAGAGGTTTCCAGGGTAACACTAATTTATCTGTAGGTTAATGGAGGTGTGTAAGGTAGATTTAATAATTGTCTTCCCTCTACAGTAGGAGTAACTAAGACGGATGAATGGTACTTTTTTGGGGGGTGGGGGCTCCCTGCTTTGCACCTAGCAGTGGGATATGGGCAGGTGTTTTAAATATACGACATGACACTGCACCTGTAAGGCATTGTTGGAATTGAAATAATATTATGCCTCCTATCGCAGTATTGAATGTGTATTGGCCTACGCCAAGTTGTCTAAACTATCATGTAAATAGACTCCGCTGCAAGGTTTTGACCTTAACAAAAAACTATGTAAGTCGCCATCTTGGATTTAGCTGCCATTTTAGGTTCTCTTGTAAAGTGGAAGTCACCCTGAACATCAAAATGGAGGCCGAATGACATTCTGAGTGAGATTCTGGCCGTTGTGACCTCCACACACACAAAATAATTAATATGCCTGCAGGCCACTTGTCGGGGTCGCGAACGGAGACCTTGTCCTATCCCTGACCTATGTGTAAATGAACAACTGTATCAGCGGAACTGATCAAAATGCATACATTATGGGATTGACCTGGCAAGGAACCCTAGGCCTGGTCCCAAGAATGGTTAACCCGCGAGGGGGTTGGCCAGGGCTGGATAAAGGATATAAAAGCCCAAGTATTCCAATGTACGGTCTCTCTACTAATGCATTGAACCCTCGTTGAAGTTTGTTACGTTACTCTGAGAGCCGAATAGCTATCCGTTTGTCAATTGACTTTGGTAACTTTTGTAGCTTTTAAATAAAGCACTTTGTATGTCCTTTGTAACCTGTGTTTGTGTATTTGCTTTGGGCTTCCCAGCCTCATATCAATTTTTATGTTTTCACAGTTGGCGCCCGAACAGGGACCCTCAAGATTGATGCCGGATCATTGAAGGTTGATGCAAACTATCGAACCGGGATCGGACGGTGTGATTCTGTGGGCCCGACTGAACGAGACGCGATACCTCGGCAGCGCTGCACGATCCGATCGTTGGACGATAGTCGTGTGGTCTGACACGGCATCTTGACGAGGGTCCATTTTTGAGGCGGGCAGACTTGTCGAAACCACCAAACACAAGGTAAAATTTGTTAGGTAAGTTCTTTGATACACCGTACGGTCCTCCTTAGGTTTGGTCAGATGCAGTCGTGACCCGGCTCTTAATTTAACCCTGACAATTTGAATTTGGCGTATTGTATCTGCAGACTCAATTATTCACCAGGTAACACCAATTTTTTGTGAAATGCCTGGGAAATTGTCTAGCTGCTGTAGGGCTCTGTTCCGCAGCTATCGACAATCTTTGGAATTTAGCCGCCCGGCACCACAGGAGGGGTCGCCGGCATGTACTATGTACTGTAAGTATGGCATTGGTAGTATAGTATTTAATGATATTTGGCACAGACAGACCAGACATGCCTCCGAATTTCAGTGGCCATCAACGGCAGTTTTGAGATCCCCCGTATTGAATACCTAGAATCCGTCTTGCTAAAAAAGAAGGCTAGACCTGCAGCCTTTGATGTTTTACAGAATTGGAAAAAGAAAGCGTTACAGCAGCTTAAAAGTAGGAATAAACATGCAGGCCGTCATAAAACAAATGCCGAAAAAGCGTTGTTATATGATAAAGAAAAACATTCAGAATCAGTGAAAAATATGGATAGGGCTTTTTCACTTGGAATCCGGAAAATTTACCCCTCCAAAGATTTCCACGTTTCCGAAGAATTTATTGAAAAATTGTTAAACGAACGCAGGCCTGGTGCCTCTGCGCCACCTCCGTATGAACCTATTTTGGGCGCTCTGCCCATTCCTGCTGTTGTTCCTGCTGTTATTCCTGCTCCCCCTGTACAACCTAATGTTCGTATTCCTCTAGTTGTTGTTCCTCCACCTATCGCACCGCCCCTTCCTCCGGCGCCGACAGTTGTACCTTTATTAAATTTACCTGCACCTCCGCTCCCGAGTATTCCCGTATTGACTAAAGTTGATCAAGGTGCAGGATTAAAGATTGTCACTCGTAAAACTGTTTCTGCAGATAAGAAACAGGAATTGTTTGCATGGACTAAGCACTGTATGGAGAAAGGTGATCAAGTTAATGTTTTTTCCACATTATCTAATTTGAACAGTTTTCCCGAGAAAAATGTTTTTATCGAAGGTTTGGGGACTCATTTATGTGTGATGTGGGGTAGATTACAAAATTCGGATCTTCCCCAAGGGGTGAGAGATCTAAATGCTTTGGCACTTTCGAGGGACACAGAGTAGAAAGTATATGGTCATGTTGAAAAATTGTTTGAGTATAGAAAGGACTTTGAAAAGTCACGAGATGAGGATGACGAAGACGATAGTATGTATGTACAGAAACGGTTCCTTCCGTGTCGTAGATCGGCACCTGAGGAAGTACGAATTTGTACCAAAGATGCGATCCGATGGATCTCGGATTCATCGATTCCGCCAGATGAAGTATATGACACGTATAGTCAGTATACAGTAGAAATGCAAAGAAAGGTAATTCAGGTAATGGTACAGTACCTGCAAGAAGAATGTGTAAGAAAGAAGGTTAGTTGCCCCATAGAATTATTGGGGACTTGTAAAAGGGCTTTTTTGCCCGACACTTCTTCGGCTGCCTTAGCGCTCGACCTGGCTCTGTTGCTTAGTAAGCGGCCGGAGGTACCTATATCTCAGTTGCCTATGATAGAGGTTCCTCCGACCTTTGTCCCAAAAGCTGAGATTCCCGCCAACGCTGGGACTGGTGCCCCCGCTGTGGATATCCGTGCACATTATGTATCACAATTCGTTCACGTCCCGTTTTCACGACAGGAAGTGAACACTATTAGACAATCAGTTCCCGATATCAGGAAAAACCTGACGGGGTTTTACAAAGAAATAGAGTCTGTCTTGCAGTCCTCTGTGTTCACCTTAAGTGATATTGACTTGCTATTTCCTGTACTCCTACCCGTAGATGTATGAAAGCAGGTTCGGACAATAGACGATGTGCCAGGGTTGGGAGATACGTGGGCTAATATGATTAGGATTGATGGGGAAAGACCAGCAGGTGAGAAACCACCACAGGTAATACTTACTTTGCCTGATAGAATTGTCGCAAAATTAAAAACTATAATTCCAGAGAAAAGAATTATTTGGGACAAGCTTACGGCCTGTGTTCAAGGGAAAACTGAAGGCGCCAATGAATTCTTTAACAGATTCGAGCAGGTATTTTCTGACTTCAGTGGACAGGATTTGGGTACAGAGTCTGGTAAAAGGTTGTTTGTGGACAAATTTGTACGTGGATTGTTGCCTGACATCCAGTCACAGATTGTGTCCTCTGAGAGCGCTTGGCAGGCAAAATCTCAATCTGAGGTTTTGCACATGGCTCAGTATTATGAGAACCGTGTTAATAATGAGAAGGACAAAATTGAAAAGAGGAAAGGAGATTTGAAAACCAAAGTATTATCACAACAAATTGTTAGAAACACCAGAGGAGGCACGACACAGACCAGAGGTCAGTATGTCCCAAAAGGAAATGCTCCTTTGGGACCTGTGAATATTAATCAATGTGCTTATTGCCGCCAGGAAGGTCATTGGCGAGCACAGTGCCCCGTCCTTCGACAAAGGTCAAACAGTGCGTTTGGGAGTATGGGTAGATGACCTAGGGGCCGCCCTGGGGCAGGGGGCCCTGATAGAGGTCAGTTTTTACAAGATCCTCAGCAACCTTTTTCGCGGGAAAATCAGACATCGAGTGTGGACTCGAGGAACATATTTGATCACCCTTCTGCTGCCTACCTCTCTGAAGAGCTTCCTTCTGACGATACTCTATTTCATTAGGACTGCCCGAAGCAGGGTTTGGAACCTTCACCTATTCCCGTTAATCGGAAAGGCCCCTACGTTGAATTATTAGTAGGGAATAGGAAACACCAGTTTTTGATAGACACTGGAGCACAGAAGTGCTCCATTGATCATTCCCGGGTTCCAAACATTCCACTGTCAGGGCAAACAAACGTTTCTGTAGGGTTTTCTGGTATACCAATTGTCTGTCCGGTTTCTTCACCGGTGTCTGTTTCTTTGGGTCCCCGTACAGACCATTGCCCTTTTCTTCTCACTTCGAACTGTGGAGAGAATTTGCTGGGGTTGAATTTGTTAAAGAAATTGAATGCAGTAATTCATTGTTCCTCTGATGGAGTACAGCTGACGGTTTCACCACAGCAACTTCCTAATTCTCAGTTCCTGATTCGACCTTTACCTCCAGAGTTTAGCATTGTCCCGGAATGTTTATGGGCGGTTGATGACAATGATGTCGGGGTATTACAGATTGAGCCCGTTAAAATAGTTTTGAAACATGGAGTGAAACTACCACGCATTACGCAGTATAAAATATCAGTTGAGGGCGAGCGTGCTTTGAAATGCATTGTCTCCGATTTTGTGCATCGTGGGTTGATCGAGGAGATTACAGGTAGTTTGTGTAACAGTCCGATCTTGCCTGTATATAAGAAAGGCGACAATGCAATTCCATACCGGTTCATAATTGATCTTCGTGCTATTAACAGAGTTGTCGCCCCACAATTTCCAATTGTGCCTGATGTGACGACGATATTGACAATGATCCCTGCTACGGCTACGCACTTTAGCGTTGTGGATTTAAAAAACGCTTTCTTTAGCATTCCTATACATAAAGAAAGTAGATATTTGTTTGCGTTCACCTTGGGGGGACGCTCATTTATATTTACAAGGGCACCTCAAGGGTATACTGAAAGTCCCAGCATTTATAGTAGGGCTTTGAAAGAGCAGCTCGACACCCTTGACTTGCCACCTACTTGTACGCTGCTCCAATATGTTGATGATTTGCTTTTGGCTGCAGACTCTGAGAGTGCTTGTAAAGAAGGCACTATACTGTTGCTTGTTCATCTAGCCAAAAATGGCCATAAAGCTTCGCTCAAAAAATTTCAATTTTGTTGTCAGGAGGTCGCCTATTTAGGGTACCTCCTGTCAAAGGAGGGGAGGAGATTGACACCTGAAAGAATAAAACACATTTCTGGCATGTCTGTTCCAAATACACAGAAGGAAGTCAGAGCCTTAATAGTTATGGCTTCTTACTGTAGGTTGTGGATCCCGAACTTTTCGCTAGTGATAAAACCGATGTTGGCTTTGACAAAGAAGGGCATTTCTCTGCCACTGCCATGGGAATCGGAACATCAACGATCATTTGAGCTTCTCAAAACCGCGTTATGCTCTGCACCGGTTCTGGGTACTCCAAATTATGACAAGGCCTTTGTATTGTTTGTGCATGAATGTGATGGATGTGCTTTGGCTGTGTTAACACAGGAACACGGAGGGAAGAATAGGCCGTGCGGCACTACTCCTCCGCCCTTGATCCTGTCGCATGCGCTTTGCCAAGATGTTTGCGAGCTGTCGCTGCTGCTGCCGCGTCTGTAAAAGAGAGTGAGGGAATGGTCCTAGGCCATGATTTGATTTTTGATTTTGATGGTACCTCACTCTGTAGATATCCTATTGAACAAAACCCAAACGCAACACCTCACCTCTGCGCGGTTAACAAGGTATGAATTAATTCTGTTTGCCCCTCACATTCAAATTAAGAGGTGTTGTGTTCTTAATCCGGCTGAACTCTTACCTTTCCCGCAAAACACTGTTTGCGGTGACGAAGAATTACATGATTGCCTGTATACCACTGAACAAGAAACGAAGGGCAGGATAGATCTTATAGATACTCCTTTGGACAATGCAGAAGGGGGGCTGTTTTGTGATGGCTCCTGCTTCAAACTTTCAGATGGTACATCTACAGCCGCTTATGCAGTTACTACATTGAGTAAAGTTGTTGAAACGAAGAGAATTTCGCATAACTCCGTGCAGGCCGCAGAGATTATAGCATTGACCCGAGCTTGTGAACTCTCCGAAGGGCGTATAGTAAATATATATACTGATAGCCAGTACGTCTTTGGGGTGGCTCAAAACTTTGGGAGGCTCTGGTCGGAAAGAGGGTTCCTAACCTCACATGGGACCAAGATCCAGCATGGCCCCTTGATAGTGCAATTACTCTTGGCACTCTCACTCCCTAGGCAGTTAGCGATCATGAAATGTGCAGCACATCGAAAGGTCATAGATGATGTGGGAAAAGGGAACGCTTTTGCAGACCTGATAGCCAGGCAAACGGCCACAGACCTTAGCACGGACATGTATGCTTTGAGGGAAATGAAAGATGCTTATATAATGGATGAAGGTATTGGGTCTGTGCGAGATATTCAAACCGATGCCACAGTAGAAGAATCTAAAAGGTGGGCCGAAGGAATGGGGAAACTAGATGATGATGGGTGTTGGGTAGATACATCTGAAGGAAAATGGTTGCTCCCTGATTCATATGTACTGGCAATGGTTACGATGGCACACGGTCCTACACATGTGTGTGCTCAACAGATCACGAAAATGTTAGAACAAGTTTGGGTGAATAACAAGATTCCGGAGACTGCCAAACATCATGTCCGAAATTGTATGATCTGCTTACAGCACAATGTGGGTAAGGGGACAGTAACTCCAAGGGGAAGCTTTGGGCCCCCTTCTGTTCCCTTCGAGGTCATTCACTTTGATTTTATTGAGATGGAACGGTGTAACAATCTGAAATATGTTCTTGTAATTATTTGTGCCTTCAGTAAATGGGTCGAGGCTTTCCCTGTTAAAGATGCTACCGCCATGACCACTGCAAAGATTATGGTAAAAGAATTCTTTCCTCGATTTGGGCTCTCAAGGGTAATTTGGTCGGACAATGGTCCTCATTTTGTTGCAGCAGTAATTTTGCAGATATGCACAGCCTTACGTATCGAGAAACAATTTCACTCAGCTAGACATCCTCAAAGTGCTGGGTTGGTGGAAAGACACAATGGTATCTTAAAGAATAAGCTTGCAAAAACATGTGCCGATACCAAACTAAAATGGCCATATGCCTTACCTATTGTATTATTAGCTATGCATACCACACCTCAAACTAAGACTGGGCTTTCTCCATTTGAGGTAGTGATGGGGAGACCTGCTAACATTTGGGGTCTCCCAAAACCTAAAGCCCTGAGAGAGGTGGAAAATGTATTGCTTGTAGACTACTGTAACCAGTTAACTAAAAACCTGTATTTCATTTATCACCAGGTGCACTCAGCTTTACCTGTACGGTTCACGGGCCCAGGACACGATATACAGCCTGGAAGTTGGGTCCTAGTGAAGGCCTACGAAAGGTCTTCCTGTCTCGCTCCTCGTTGGAAGGGACCCTACCAGGTGCTGTTGGTCACCCGGACAGCAGTGCGGGTGGCTGGAAAGAAACACTGGATCCACGCGACGCATGTCAAGAAACTTCCTCACCTGACGCCACACGTTACAGAAGAAGCAGAACCCCTCGCTGATGCTACAGTCTCTGATCTTGGAGTAGCAAACAGCGCTGTGAGTGCATCGGAGAATTTCTCTGAGCCCGAGGAGCTTGGGGAACAGTCCATTTCGTCTCTGCACTCTCTTGAAAAATCACTTCCGGAAAACAAAGTTTCAAGCTCTGCGACTTCCGTCGCCTTCGACACGTCGCTTCCCTCAGGAAGTGACAACACCTTATTTTCGGACCAAACAATCTTGGGTACCACCAGGTACAACCTTCGACGAAGAAAATAGAACTACGGACGGGTTTTCCGTGCATTTGGAAAAGGGAAGTGATTGGAAGTTTTCTTTTGTATAAGAAAGTTTCTGTTGAACAAAAGGGATTCTGCTGGCTAGGGTTGGGAAGGACTAAGAAATCGCACGACCGTAGCGTCGCCAGCAACGAGCATTGGGGTCGTCGATTGAGGAACTACAATGCCTGCCACCTCCACTGCTGCTCCCCGCACTGGACTTGTGAATAAGGGGGTGACCAACTTGGACAATGAACAATGTGCCTGGGCCCCGAAAACGTACTGCTGTGTTTTGATAACGATAATTGTTATTTTTGCAATTACTGCTGTAGGACTTTGGTACTTTGAAGAAATCTATCCTCTAAAACCTTTACTACCAACCGAGATTGTACCAACTGCTTTGACTCCCTCTGTACACCTTCACACTCTGTCCCCTAGAGACTCCCAACATAGACAAAAATATCATACTAACACTCTAATGATAGTAATGAATGCAACGCATGCCATTTTTAATAAGAGTAATTGTTGGATTTGTACTCATTTACCGCAACATGGGAACAAGGGACTGGGATGGTATATTCACCCTTTACCTTTAACGACTGCTTGCTATGCCTCTCTTAGAGCACTATTCTTTGGCCATTGGAATGATAGCATCTCAGGGAACTTTGATGGAACTAATTTGAATGATTTCGAGAAACGTGAATTAACTCCCCTGGGATGCTCGCTTTTTGCAAATAGAAGTAAACCTAATGTCGCTTCTATTAGGCCGTCTGATAAACTGTCTCTTCCCTTTCAAACTTTAATTTCCTTTAAAATGGCTCCGATAGGCAATAAGGACGCCGTGCCTCCTTCTTACTCTATAAATCATAGCCCTGACTCGGTCCCCTTTTGTGTACAAAGAAATGGCACTAGGCCAATGGGAGATTTTGAAGGTTGTAAGAACATTGTAAATTTGACTGGAGAAAACAGGCCTCTGTATGTAGGGGGGGCTGTTTATTTTGTTTGTGGTAGTTTAGCATTTCCCTGTTTGCCCAAGGATTGGCAGGGAACCTGTTATTTAGGAATATTGTTACCCGGGGTATTTATAACTAGTACATTGGAGGTTTCTAAGGCTCGCCCACGGCGGGACAAGAACGGAGATACCCCTGGGCAAGTATTAGAAGATATAGCAAAATCAGTTGTGCCCTTTTGGGGACAAATAACAAACTCTGAGAACATTAGGGGATTAGCAAGGGTACTGGAGAGAACGATCAACCGGACCACGGACATACTCCACAATATGACATTAGAACAAAAAGCAATAAGATTGGTAGCACTTCAAAATCGGATGGCATTAGATGTCATTCTGGCAGAACGAGGTGGAGTATGCAAACTAGTGGGGTCCGCTTGCTGTGTTTTCGAACCAGATTCCTCGCCGACAATTTTTAAAGCAATACAGAACTTGCATAGTCTTAGTTCTGAAGTACATATCCCTGTAGGAGATTGGAATCTTAGCACCTGGTTCTGGGATTCTTTACGATCTTGGGGTTGGAAGGTGCTTTCTGTTATTCTAGTTATTTTGGGGATCCTGCTATTCCTTTGTTGCTGTTTTCAATGTCCTCCGAGTATATGTGGAATGCTAGGGGGATGTTGTGCTCAAGCAGTGAGCACAATAGGGCATAGAATATATGCCCCGGATACAGCATCTAAAGAGTTCGTGTTACAAGAGGTTCTGATGAACGACCAAATGGCTATAGATATTGCAGACAATGATTCAGGATGTATGGATGACAACACATGGAGTTATTTGCAAAAGTATTAGAAATTATATTAGCACTTGGCATAGGCCAAAAGGAGGGTCTGTTGGAATTGAAATAATATTATGCCTCCTATCGCAGTATTTGAATGTGTATTGGCCTACGCCAAGTTGTCTAAACTATCATGTAAATAGACTCCGCGGCAAGGTTTTGACCTTAACGAAAAACTATGTAAGTCGCCATCTTGGATTTAGCCGCCATTTTAGGTTCTCTTGTAAAGTGGAAGTCACCCTGAACATCAAAATGGAGGCCGAATGACATTCTGAGTGAGATTCTGGCCGTTGTGACCTCCACACACACGAAATAATTAATATGCCTGCAGGCCACTTGTCGGGGTCGCGAACTGAGACCTTGTCCTATCCCTGACCTATGTGTAAATGAACAACTGTATCAGCGGAACTGATCAAAATGCATACATTATGGGATTGACCTGGCAAGGAACCCTAGGCCTGGTCCCAAGAATTGATAACCCGCGAGGGGGTTGGCCAGGGCTGGATAAAGGATATAAAAACTCCAATGTACGGTGTCTCTACTAATGCATCGAACCCTCGTTGAAGTTCGTTACGTTACTCTGAGAGCCAAATAGCTATCCGTTTGTCAATTGACTTTGGTAACTTTGTAGCTTTTAAATAAAGCACTTTGTATGTCCTTTGTAACCTGTGTTGGTGTGTTTCCTTTGGGCTTCCCAGCCTCATATCAATTTTTATGTTTTCACAGCATAGGAGACTTTAGAGTGGTGTTGATGATTCTTTTGCTGGTCAGCTCTACCTGTGATGTTCATGGCTGTGCCTCACATGTTCTACCACTTGTCTTAGCTTTGCCCACAATATGTCCTGCATCAATTGCTGATGGAATTGCTAAGGCCCTTCCCGGTAGATCTTCGGCCATGGCAGGTCATGTCAATAGTTCGTATTGTGGAAATATCTGTCTGCAAGTTGTGTTCAGTCATTGTGCTTATAGTGGATCCCTTCTTTAAGATGGCGGCACCTTTTACTCCTTTGGAGAACCTGTCTGCTGCTTTGGTCTTGCCTCTAATGTACTTTTGCTTATAGTGGATCCCTGCTTTAAGATGGTGGCACCTTTTTACTCCTTTGGAGAACCTGTCTGCTGCTTTGGGGTTGCCTCTAATGTTCTTGTGCTCATAGTGGATCCCTGTTACTCATCGCTCCGGTAATTGATCACGGCCTGTAGATAGGCGACCTTGGAAATGGTAGTTTCCACAGATATTCACAAGACAGCCTCTGGTAACCCGACACCCCCTGAATTCTAAGATTCAGGCTTCCTCAAGGAGGGGCTCTTTTCTGCGATGTGCCCTTCTGCTGTTTCAACCTGAACAGGCAGAATTGCCAATCACCTAAAAGAGTGGGGAGAACACACACCGCCAACCAATGCTGCAAAGAAATACAAAGATGGTTAGAGGAGCCAAGGTATGAAGGAATGCAAGAAAACAATAGTACTAAGGAGTACCGAGATAGGGTTTGAGGAGTGGACTCTGCTATAGGATTAACCTACAAAAGAAATAAACTATTACCCTAAATGTAATACACCAGAGCATCCCAGAAATAAATGGATAAATAATTCAAACACAGACCTGAAGGGAAAACTGGCAGGATTGAATGAAGTCCAAATAGAGGGAAAACAACAAAAGGACAAAATAATAAAAAGGTAGGTTAGTACAGGAGAGTAACCCGGGCGGCACGAGGGACGCACTAGTGACGGGTTGGTGCATTTACCGGAAAGCGTCAGTATGCACTTGGTGAGTAGTTCACTGTAGAATGTTGAAGTCCCAGGGGATGTAGAAACCAAGTTCCAAAGTAAAGGATAACGGTGAAATCCAGCAGAGTTATGATATGATATGATATGATATGATATGATATGGTATTTGTAACGCGCCTATACACAAGTGTTTCACTAGTTGGTTTAACTAGTATGAACAGTTCAGGATAGCAGCAAGTGAAATGGCCTCCGGAACCAGAAAGAGGCCGTGGATGAGATCAGAGGACAACCAATTACCTTAGTGGGCCGTAGTACCAGGAAGTCACTGAGGAAAAAGGCAGGCAGTCCGTGAAGGATTCCGGGTCAGTAAAGGAGCAGGCGTAACCAAACCAAAGGAGTATCCAAATTCAGTCCAAATTGAATAGCCAAGCGTCGGGAACCAGAAGATCAAAAATAGAGCACTGACTGTAAGTCAGAAGGGGATACGGAATGTAACCGCAAGGAGAGTAATCCTACAATTAGCAGCAGAGAGCTGTACGAGTAGCGGTGCTTTCAAGCACAGAGGGGCGTGGTTTAGGTGCATGTTCCTTACGCCTGCAAGGTGTAAAGGGCGTGGTTTAGGTGCACGTTCCTTACGCCTGCAAGGTGTCAGCTGACGCGAGACGCGCCGGCGTGCAAACAAGCACCATGGCAACCTGTATCGATTCCAGAGGGGAGCTCGTGAGCGTGGTCTTCTTCACGTGAACGCCGGGATGAACCGGCGCTGTCATTCCGCGTAGAATACGTAACAATCCCTTTTTTAAGATGGCAGCACCTTTTACTCCTTTGGAGAACCTGTCTGCTGCTTTGGTGTTGCCTCTAGTGTTCTTCATTGGGATATTTAGTCTGATTTTCTTTATATGAAGCCAAAAGAAGTTTAAGAAAAAGTTCAAGGTTTTGGGGAGCTTCATAGAAAGATTTCAATGTCAACCTGGTCCTCTCTCTGACTACCACACCTGACATTTGGTTAGATTCCCTGCCCGCTTGGTTGCCCACATGGTTGATGGTGTTATTTAAAGTGACTGTCCCCATGCTCGTCCTGGTGCTCATCACCTTCTGTGCAGGATAGTGGATTACAAAAAACTGTAATTGCAGTAAGAGAGGAACACGCTCTATCATGTCTTTAAGAGATGGTGGGAAGGAGGGTAGAGGAGAAGATAACAAGACAGAAGTCTCATCTCCTGAATTGAAAGATTGCGAGATGCAGGTGGGTTTTCCAGTGCCGTCGGCTAATGCAGAGGATTATGATGCATTTTGGGTTGCGTGGTATTAGGATCCACCTTGGATAGGTATGAAGAAGAGGGAGGGGACATGGATAGACTGACAAGGTTATGGATGACAAAACAATAACAAATAAATGATGGGAAAAAATGTGCCGATGTATAGATTGATCAAAGGGGGGAATGCAGTGAAGGTGCAGATTCAGCGCTGTCAATGGGGGGGGCACACGTCCCAGCTGCAGGAATGATGGGAGCAGGATAAACCTAGATAGAGAAGGGGCATCATGCACAGCTGCAATGGGTAGCATATGCGCCCAGTGCACATGTGCAGTTCAAGAGGTTTGGGGCAAGACAGGGGTGGAGCACTCGAGGGGGGGCACATGGGGTCCAGGGGATCCGGGGTGAGAGCATGAGGTAGAAGTAGTAGTATAATACAAGGTGAACCACATAGCAGCCATTATGGGGTGAAAACCACAGGTGAGTAAACCACTAGGTTTTCACAATGATATGCCCTGCATAGCGGCCAGACATGGATTTCACGAGCACCCTGTAACAGCGATGTGCTGGAGAAACGCTGCAAGCTGGCTGTTCCCAGAAGACCGCCGTCACTGGGGAAGGTGACCGACAGATGCATACAAGCTCGGAGAGTCAAGCTCACAGGTGCTCATTGGTAAAGGAGAAAATTAAACACATGGATTCGTGCTCTGGGAGGCACAGCCACAGTGGGGCCAGCAGTTTCAAATTGCACCTTTGCAGATGGGCCTGGGAAGAAGGCTGTGGGACGAGGGGATGAGATGGGAGGGAGCCAATCAGCAATTGTGCTTTGGTGTCCTGGAAGATGCAACATTGTTGTGTGTCCTCGCTGATGTCCGCGAGGTACCTCATTGGTCGGATGCCATGTGAATGTCTCCCTCCTCACAAGCTCAGGGTGTCTCGTGTTTCCTATGTGTGCTGGCCAAGGGGAGAATAATAAAGTTCCAGAGGTCAGCACGCTTACATATTGCTAATAAAAAGTAATTTCTTGCGGCGTGATGGTATGTGACATCACAAGGGTGGCAATGAAGGGAGGGGTCAGGACTGTTTTCTCCAATCATATCTAGCTATAGGGGACTGACATAGTCCTGCCAATCAGCTTTGTAGAATGTTTAGTATTTTGCAACAATTCTTGACAACTGTTTCTGACCGTAGAAATACCGAGCAAATGTACAAAGTATTTGTCCGTAGTGGGCGGTTTTGTCAGCTCCTGTCAACCAGTTTTATTCCACTCTGCTGCTTGATTTCTGCTTGCCCACCTGTAATTAACAGCGTTACTTCTTGCTTGGTGTACGCTCCTTTTTTGATTACTAGTGGATTTTGATTGATTTATTTATTCATACAGCGCTTTACACCAAGGTGGCGGTCATTACCCGTCTCAGAGGACCCCTGATACCTACCCCTACTCGAAGATGCTCTTAGACAACCAGCCTATCGCCCTGGCAAATTTAGTGGTGGCTGGCACATAGTGCCAGAATAATCTGACCGGTGACTTTGAAGATAAACTGCTTCGGCACTAAAACTAAGACACCAGCCTTACCTGAACACCTCTGCCTTTAGAATACAGCGACAACATATGACAAATTTGGTCTAGCTGAGCACACATCGAGTCTCCAGCACTGGCGCTCTGGCATGACCACCCTGAGCTTCCACTCGTACATACGTGACTTCTTGGACGGCTTACTGGAGCCTAGCCGTCCCTCCCAAGTCCTAATCTCGGCCAAATGCTCACATGAGTTGGAACGGTTTCCATACCTGGACTTCGGTCCCCGAGGGCTTTCCCACCACAAAGCGCTTTGCGGCCATAGAAATAGGAAAAGGCGTCATATAACTGACGACTACAACACAATACAGTCAGATATGTACGCTTGTGAACCACCCCTGAGGTCACCGACTGCTTTATTTTATTTTATTTTTTATTTTTTTCAGTGTTTCAGCTGAACAATCTCATAAGAAAAATGGCATTTCATTTTTTTGAAAGAACGCATTGTTTATACTAAAACCGTCTAAAAATTGCAAGATAACGTGCTATACATCAGGTTCGGTGAGCGCAGGATAAGGGACAGATTGATATAAAAAAAAACACAGCCGCAGATGAAACGCTCCTGTTTATAGGCACAGAAAGCCCAGGCTTGCTCCTGCAATATTTTCTTCTTAGACATTTTGATTTCTAAAAGGAGATTCATGGCTTTGGCAATGCTGCTATAATTCCTGTCCCATTGTTATGGGCCATACAAATATGCGGACGCGTAGCACGTACCTGTTACCGCTGTGCGTGGAAAGGGCTGTATGTCCTGTTTCAAGGCGCTTTGCAAAAGGCAACTGGTAACTTCTTCAAGACATCAAGAGGCATCATGGTACAGTAGTTTATCTACTGTTTACTTATTTTGTATATGTTAGTGCGAAAAGGATGTAAGTCACCCATAACACACTTTAAATACATTTTTTTTAAAGTAGTTTATCTGGATTAGAGCATTCATTCACTATAAAACATGGTTTTCTTGATTATTCAGGTGGGGATGGAAGATAATGGAGAAACTATATGAGGTCCGGTTAATAGCGCTGCTTGGGGGCTTCACCCTTCACCTTGTCGGATGTGATGTGATGCTCCCACAGGTGCACACGGGGTCCTGTGAACCTCTCCTCTCCTCAGGTGCTCCTGTAGTGTGATGAGCTGCACTGAGCATCGAAGCCCCCCTCTCACTTCCGGTTAGGATCTCCACCAGGGCAGCCTGATTGATTTCTCAAGTAGCATCTCGCCGGATGTTTCAGGTGGAAAGACGTTACTGGGGTGCTTGGATTTCAAGCCACAATATCCTGCCAAGATTTGAGCTGAGCAGATGTCACCTGCCTTGGGTTCCAGAGAATTGGGAAGTGTTCCTGGCAAATAGTCTGTAGGGTTTTTTCTACACTTTGCTGTTGTAATGCAAAAACTTGCACCTGCTTTGGCAGGCTCTATACTGAAATTGGCCTATGCACACCTGCGAGCAAGCGTCTGATTGCTATGATATGATATTGTATGTATAGCGCGCCTATACACACGTGTTAGCTAGGCATCAGAAGAGCTCAAGGACCTTCACTCAATGGCTGCCCAAGAACCCACGTGGCGGTACTGCCAAGAGGCGGGCAGGCGCTGTGAATACGCCTGCATGGTTCCGGATGAGGCAAGCGGATGGCCAGCATAACTGGGGCAATGCCAGCAGTAAAGAGTGGCAGTCTGCCCAGGCGCCATTGCCCATGGAAGGCATACAACCATCCAGAGGGAGAGACAGTGGAGCATGGCCTCCAGAGCGCAGAGAAGCTGAAGGGTGGAGGAAACCAAGGGTAGAGCAAAGAGCAACAGAGGACGGGTCTTTACAACGAAACCCTAAATAACGACATACTTTTATAACGACACCTGAATTAAAAAGATAATTATTATGTGGTGGTCCCCACCACAAGCCCCCTGTTTCTACTGCCTTTTTACCCCCCTCCCACTACCCTCACCCATTTTAATCCCTTACCCCCCATATATACTTTTACTAAAAATGTCGACTTTCTGTCATTATTTAGGTGTTGTTTATTTTTCGTTATAAACACTGCATACCTAATTGATGGGCTCAGTGGGACGGAGGAAAGCAACACTGCATCTGCCAAGGTGGCGGAACAAGGTGTCTGCAGCAAAACAGGCCTTGCGCACGTGCAGTCTCCTCCCTGATCCACACCACTGAAGATCCTGCATTTTGGCCCGCTGTAAGGGGCACGCTGCCCCTCTGAGATCTTGTGAGTTTCTGTGTGGCAAGTTGGGTGCAAATACAGAGGATGTTTGGGCATTTCTGTTGTCAGGGACGCCCTGTGCTTTTGGGCCATCGTTATCCTATGGAACTCGTGGAGAGACAGCTGTGCTCACCGGTGCACCTCTGGAACACAGGAAACAGCAGAATCCGGACCCTTGCCAGAGGAATGCCAGTCGTGGGGGGAATTCAGAGATTTTGGACCCCACGCTTGGCAGGAGGGGGAGCTCTGCAGGGCTTAGCTGGCAAAGACGAAGTAAGGAATGGAGAGGACAACGTGCCAGCCTTAACCAGGTTAGATGGGCTGGGACCGTGCCAGGTTTGGCAATCATTGGAGGGGGGGACGTGGGACGGACTGGCACAGTGAAAGGCTCTGAAGTGGACAGGGCAATGGTATTGGCATGCTGGGTCCTGACAATTGGGCAATTCCAGCACAATGTGCGAGGCTAGTCTAGTTTCTGTGAAAAGGGCAGCCTTCTTTTTCATATTTTTCAAAAAGGTAGCAGGCACCCCTCTCCAGAAAGAACATGGAATGAACCTGTTCTGAGGTTTTTTCCCACTTTGGGAGTCCGCAGCCATTGCTTTTTGCTCACTGTACCTTTCATAGATGGGAAATATCCATTTGCATATCAGTTTTTCTCCTGCCCAAATGGGCAGTCCAGCACCGAAATACTATGGCAATTCCCTTCTGAACAAGAGTACCACCAGCAACCCCATACACGTGTTTCAGCCTTGTTGGGCCTCATCAGTGAAGTGAAGCTGCGCCTTATATAACGTCTGTGATTGGATGATTTTTCACTGGCACCCGTAACCTGATAAATTGTCAGCTGCCCAAGCGAATGGGTCAAAGATCAGGCTCAAGAAAGACTCTTTGGGGTATACTCCCCCACTAAGCCTGGTGCTGGCACAATTTCAGCTATCAGTGCTAATCCTACTTTCTGCCCAAGTCTTTAAATGTGACCCCCCTAGACCCACAATAAGATAACAGGGCAAGGCACAAGTACTGATCCCAAGATGTAAATCCCTCCATACAGAATGCTCTGACTTGAGCCCAGCGTACCTTTCAATTCTCAAATGTAGACCTCACTTACATAAAATGTTCTCTTATTCTCTGTCATTTTTATATATCAGGGATTTCTGCCCTAGATGCTTTGGACTACGACTCCCACAATCCCTCACCGTTGATTATGCCGGATAGGACTGAAGGGAGTTGTAGTGCAAACCATCTGGGAGCCCAAGAAATACAGACCCCTGTTATATGTTAAAGTATTTGAAGACATGAGAATCACATTTAAATAAAATGTGGGGGTAAATGGGCAGTTCAGTGGCACGACTGCAATGCACCTTTCTCACATAGCTATGTACACAAAGGCTAAACTAAAAGCGAGTGAAGATCATGCTTCCCAGACTGTACAAGTCCAGTACAATAATGTGTGTGTCTGGATATGGAGAAATAGGGGTGTCGGCTAATAATGTCCCCATGCATAATGTCGCTGGGAAAAGCCATTGGCAACATTATATATGGTGATATTATGCATTCGGACGGGTTTCAGGGATGTCCCCTGCTCCTATTGATGTCCCTGCATGTTCAATGTAATAATGTCTCTGCAAAAAACTGCAACTTTTTTGTCAGGGGACATTTTGTAAAAGCAAAAGCAAATATCGAGGCTAAGTACCCCAAAAGGAAATACACCAAACACGGGCTTATAAAGATTCAGAGATCTTTATTCTAAAACTGTACAGTTACAAAGAAACAAAGTATCAGATACAGATAGCTATCTGGCCCTCAGTACATCACAGCGAATACCCGCCCTTTCGGTGTGAGAAGTGAGAGGTACTGGACATCTAAACAATTGCACATTTTATACATTTCCAATCATAATGTCCAGCCCCTCTACAGGTTAATAATACATGGCCTAGAGTTCGCCCGAGTTCACTTCTGGTTTGTCCAACTATATACTCATGGATCATCCTAAATTCACATACAAAGAAGTCACAATGGTAACAGTGTATTCACAGGATTAACAATAAGCCTTAACACATGTCCTATACAATGCAGTTCAGCTAGTGTCCATGTTCAGTATTGGTACTACATTGTAGTCGATGCATGTCCGCGGATTGGACTTGTTGGCACAGACAATGGTCTGTCTACAAGTCAGGCATGGGACAAGGTCTCTTTACTCAACCCAAACATTCAGTCAACGGACAGTTTACACATTAACTAAAGTACAAGGTTCAGGACGGCTCAGTTACAAGCGGGAAACACTGTCCACCATTTTAGAACACAGAATTACTTTAGAATAGAAATCAAAATGGCGGACGGACCTAAAATGGCAGGGAAGTCGATCTAAGATCAGAACATTTCAACACGGTTTCCTTCGCAGAGCGACTGGGCTTAGGCCAATATATACAATAGAGGAGGCACGACATGATATCCCGTTTAACAATTTTTGTGGAGACATTATTACATGGAACCGAAACAGGTCCTTGCCAATAGCAACGTTTTTTATTCGTGTTTTTTGTTCACACGTTTGGTAGGACGTGCTTCAGGCATGAAAGAAGTGTCCAGGATCTTTTCTTCTAAGAATTATGTTATGCAGTGACCGTAGTCAGGCAATCACTTGTCAGCTGGGAGCCTGCAGGTCTCCTCGTGCTGCAAGGAGCACCATGCAGGAATACACTTCATGCCAAGGAAGAGATGAGAAGCAAATTCTGCTGAAAATGCCAACTTGCTTGTTGTTTCCTTCCGCAAACAAGCTGGGTATGTAGTTATAAGTGTGACTGTTTTACAGTGCATAAGGCAATCCCTATCAATGGACAGTTCACACAACTGCGTGTGCCCTTATACATTTTCCTCCATGCATGTACACAAATAACAGTTGACGTGCAGGTGCACACCCGCCACACGTTGCATACACATCTCCAGCACACTTTTCTGCACTCTACTCCTCAAATCAAGAGCCTGAAACCTTTGTCTCTCCAGATGTTTTGGACTACAACTCCCATCAGCCCTAGCCTACTCTACCAGGCTTTCCATAGTCAGCTGCTACATGCAGACAGCAGCTGCAAAAACCCTGCACATCTGCACAGCAAAATTATTTTTTACCACTTACCCATGGCTGTGATTTCAACAGCAGTGGGGGGACCGAAATTATAGCCGGTGCCGCAAGAACGTGGATGGTCACGTCCTTCCGCAGTCAAGTGGTTAAACAGAAAAATGCCTTCAGCAATTTCACACCTACTGAATAATGAAATTGGAGAATGCAACATCTCTTCACCTTCCTGCGTTCAATGATTAATTTCTGGTTTGAAAAAAAATGGGGACCTAAAAGGCAAACTAAATATTTGCTTTAAAAAGTAGCTAAAGCAACTGACACGTCATTGTTAATGACAACTGAGAATCAAAAGGCCCGAATGCACTAATGTCACTATGATATGTCAGTCACACGCTGGAGATTGCTCTGAATCATGAGGGAACATTTTTGTTGGACCCCATCCGAGAAGCATGCAAAGGGAGCGAGTCTCCTTAAAGAAAGAACTTTCTGTTAGTTTACCTTTTTAGTTGTAGCGTGAGAGACAGAAGTAGGTTATGGCACAGGATGGTGGACTTTACTTTGATGGACGATCTGACAGACGCTTTTAGTATTCTTTTTGGGGCAGGGAAACCTCTCTAAGAAGTTATTGATAGGAAGGGTCGTTTTCACCTATAGAAAAAAGACTTTAATCAAAACCATGACACATTTGTGTCAGCTTCCTTCTTCGACACACTCACACTCCTCAAATACTATTAACAACAAAGGTCACAAACAACCCAGTATGGAGGCTGCATGGAGCGAACTCGAACCCTGCCAGATACTCTGGCAAACCAGATCTTCGTACAAGGAAAACATGTAAGTTGTATACAGCACTGCATTGTGCAAAAATCAGATTAGGCCTAGGGTGATTTACAAGAGGGGGGCACCGCAGTGGTGAATGCTGTTAATATTTTTCAAATCACTCTTCTCCTGCACCCCTAAAAAAGACAGAAAGGGCCTCCATACCGGGTCCCAGTACCGGGTTCCTTCAATGAGGAATAACCGAGTCATTCCGACTTTGGAGGACACAGTAATTCCTCCTTGAAGGAACCCATCCCCATTCCCATTTGCGCCCCCATAGGGCTCAATGGAAATGGGGAGGGAGCGAATAATGGGCTCGTTAATAATGGGCCCGTTATTAGCTCCCTGGTCCCCTTCCGGGATCCTCAAAGGTCGTCTGGTCTGAACAGGCGTCCTTACTCGGTCCCGCAAGGGGACCTCGTAATAGAGTATCCCTTAATGAAGGGTGCCGGTCCCGTACCGCCACCCTTCATTACGGGAGCGCCTATGTTGTAATGAGGCCCAAAGAGTTTCATGGGGTAAAGACAATAGCAGAGGACATAGAAGAGTCACAGTACACGGTGATCAACTGCAATTGATACATGTCTAGTCTAGTGCCAGAAGGTAAGGACCAGCAGTCGGTGCACACCTTTGATGTCTCACAGAAGGTAAGGACCAGCAGTCGGTGCACGCCTTTGATGTCTCACAGAAGGTAAGGACCAGCAGTCGGTGCACGCCTTTGATGTCTCACAGAAGGTAAGGACCAGCAGTCGGTGCACGCCTTTAATGTCTCACAGAAGGTAAGGACCATCAGTCGGTGCACGCCTTTAATGTCTCACAGAAGGTAAGGACCAGCAGTCGGTGCACACCTTTAATGTCTCACAGAAGGTAAGGACCAGCAGTCGGTGCACGCCTTTGATGTCTCACAGAAGGTAAGGACCAGCAGTCGGTGCACGCCTTTGATGTCTCACAGAAGGTAAGGACCAGCAGTCGGTGCACGCCTTTGATGTCTCACAGAAGGTAAGGACCAGCAGTCGGTGCACGCCTTTGATGTCTCACAGAAGGTAAGGACCATCAGTCGGTGCACGCCTTTGATGTCTCACAGAAGGTAAGGACCAGCAGTCGGTGCACGCCTTTGATGTCTCACAGAAGGTAAGGACCAGCAGTCGGTGCACGTCTTTGATGTCTCATAAAGATCATGAGCTCTGAGCTACCTCTGGCCATACGGAAGTCAGGCTTGCGGCAGAGGTAAGGGGGGGTAGGACTGGGAAAGTAAGGCTGGAAGCCCAATCTGCTTGCAAAGCCTATAGGAAAGACGAGGGCAGGTAGCAACAGATGCATGGGGAGCAACTGAACAGATGGCTGCACTCATGCAACCATGCTGCAAATGATTAAACTCCTGCCTTAAATCGGCTCCCCCCCACAGAGGTCACTTTTAGTTCAGACATGCCAGGAATATTTGGAGGTTTCTTGGAACTTCCAAACTCATAGTGGGTTAAAAGGGGTTCATTGGGAGACGCCCTGCTTCTGTTAAACTGCACTAAAAATAGAAGAAAAAAAAACATACTATATCAAGTGTGAGGCAGGAAAGGCTTTAAATAAGGCTTGGGAAATTCAATAGTTTGACTTGTGTGTAGGCATGGCCAGGCACTTCCATAATGGCAGTACCTGGGCATAAGACAGCAACAGCTGGACAATAGTGCGAGTACTTTGGCATGTGATAGAAGTGCCCGAAAAATCCAATACCTCTTCACAGATCAAAACGGTTGGCTTTGCCAATGCTTGTTTTGAACACAACTTTAGTGCAAATAACATATGTGAGGGCACACCCATTGCCAACAAATCAAGCGGCTCGAGACACATTTGATTGAGTCATTTGAATTACACCATTGTGCAATTAACTACCCGCTCTCAACAAATCTTTTAGAGCTAACAGTGGCAGGCCATATAAAGTCTAACGTTTGATGTTACTGCTTGAGAGAGCTAACCCCAAGAGATACCAGAAGGATGTGTTTTGGGTGGACATGGTCACAATGATTGGTAGGGGTACCGGCTACTTACGTTTTTAAAACAAAGCTAACATGTGGCCCACTGCCCTGCGGTCCTCTAGCGGACCCCCAAATGTCTATGAATGTTGGACGTTGGACTTCGCCACGTCCATTAGCCCCAAATCGTCTGCATTTTGAGCTTTTTTAGCGAATTTTGAATTACTGAAAGTAATGGATGATGCCAATGTAGGTGAATCGGTTAAGATGCGGGTTCCTGCTCAGTAGAGGGGCCACAGAAGCGTGTTTATATGAAATGATTATTTATTTATTCCACTTGAGCGCCCTTTTCACTATAAGCCTTAGACATTTTGAGAGCTATTACCATCATTTCCCCATAATGTGCTCTGATTACGTTCCTTGGGTTATTTTTATGTATTTAAATAGTTTATAACTGTTGTTGTTTTCTTTTTAAACTCTGAAGCCTCTCCTGTATACTGCGGTACGTAATTGAAATCTTTGATTTCCAAATAAGTATCATTTGTCCTTGTTTTATACATACAGGAAATTAAACGTACTTCACTGATGCATGTTATAAACAAAGTAATTAAAACACCCTGCAATTTGTTGAACAAATATTGCCATGTGTTTCTGTCAAATGGATTTTTTTTTAAGCCGGCTTGAAAGCAGGGTGTTTATAAAGCCTCCTGAGCGATTTCCATCAAAGATGCAAATTGCTACAACTCAACTCATTACGGGCAATTGTAATTCTCAATTATCTCCAGGGAGGAAAGCTGTGTCTTGGGAGATACTTTCCATGTGTCATTATGGCCGTGCAGGGACAGGCGTGCTCATCACAGCTTTCCCGAATGCTTATGAAAAGTTCATGCTCTCTATCACTCTCTTTATTTAATAGTTTTTTTTTTATAACACGTTTAATACCGTACCCCAGTTTGGTCACTAAGCACGGAACCGGAATTCGAACCTCTGTTGCTCTGCGTGGTCGTGCTTCAAAGACCAGCGCGTTGCCCCTGCGCTATCCTCCGATTGACAGTAGGGTATAGGAGAAGAAGCTGCAATGTGTACTGGATTTCACGCTAATGCCCCCGGCTAATAAAAAGGTGGCTATCCAGCTTTATAACATGCGTGAGCAGGCTATACAGAGCATTAACGGCCCTGACGCCAAGATAAAGTCCTTTTTAACATGATCTCTGTGACGAAATGAGGAGTAAAAGGGTGTAAACTAAAGTGCCTACTCCGCCCCGCAGTTCTACAAACTAACAGTGATCCCAATCATAAAGGTGAAACAGGCACAACCGAGGCATCCCCCACCTTCACCATTTGTGGTAATGTGCGCTATGTGGACGGCTATGCTCCTAGAAGTGATGTGACTACGATCATGGCGCTATTAAAGCATATGTACTATAATTAAACACACCAAGGCACAAGTAACTATAAAAACCCATCCCTGTAAGAGACGCCAAAGAATATGCAAAGATAGAGGGATGGAGCACTCTGGGTAATGAAAGCAAGAGTAAAAAGTCAATAAGCAACCAAGGAGTGAAAAAGAATTTGTTGTCCATTGGGAAAATGGTGTAAAAGTGACATAGCCAGTCTCTAGGGTCCAATGGTGGACCAGGCGGGACACTTATGGGTCAAGAGTGCATTTCTTTTGTTTTTGGTGGTTCAACAGCACCAAGCCAGGTTTTGAGCTAGGGTGTGGTGTGGTTCGTACCAGGTTTAGGCAGAGAGTAATGCTGGGTCAAGCAGCAAGCTGGCATCTAGTTGGTTTGAATCATGAGATGGATACAATTAAAATGCATCGCTAGTGATGTGCACTTCTGATGAAGTACCAGGGTCAGCTCAGGTGTCAAGGTGGTTCGAGACGTTGGTAACTGCTGGTTCAGGGCAGCGTGTGACGAGAAGCTCCAGCGGTTCGAGATGAGGCTCTGGGTTTGTGTTCAGATGCAGTGTTCAAAGAGGCATCAGTTACCGTTTGGTACACAGTGGCGATCAGGTTGTTCGAGCTGCACAGGTGGGCTGCGCTTGGCTCAATGTAGCGGGGATCCGGTTCATCTGGTGTGAGGCACTGGTAGTTCGAGTTCGATGGAGAGCCAAAAGTAGCACCAGTGAGTCACCTTGGTACGACTGCAGAGAGCACGGTTTGAATTTGGTAAGACCGATACGATGCGTCATACACAGAGAGCTAGGTCTGATTTGGTCCTCCAGATGGGTTGAGGCCCACTCCAGAGGCTATAAGGGCAGGATGCGGCTGTTCAGGTTCTGCTCTCCCAGCCCATGGAGGTTTGATGCAGAGTAGGAAGTCTATTGTCCTAAGCAACAGTCACCCCCAATGTACCCTCGGTGTGGGTAAGGGCCAGCGCTTTCCTCTTTCTTGAACTGCTCCTTGTTCACTTCAGTGGATGAGGGCTTTGGAAAGGTCGACTCTCCCAATGGAGGTCCAAATTAATTCTTCTTCAGGTGTTTCCTTCTTTGATTCACTCTAGAACAGTGATGGACACCATGTTTTATAGGCAAAAGCCCACAGGAGATTGGACTAAAGCCAACCTGTTTTAAGAGGTCCAATCCCTGTCCTTGAGACAAGTGGTCTTTGCCTTCTACCATCATATCAAAAGCTTTGTGCTAAAAGAAGCGGAGGAGACAGGAAGGAAAAAGAGCAGCATCAAATAACAAGATGGTGGAATCCTCCTCAAGCTGTGCTAAGCTCCCCATCTATACTAACTCTGCCTCCTTCCCTTGTCAATAGCATCAAAGGCACTTTTGGAATGCAGCACCCTGGTGTGAGGCTAGTCCTTTTGGAGTGGGTGTGCTTTTTGACTCTTGTTTCGCAAGACAGCTCCTGCTGGGAGGATTTCTTGCTCGAGAGGTTTTACCCAGACTCTCAAAGGAGAGGAATAGCCATCCAGTCTTCTGCCCTGTCAGTTGGCAGGGCTAAGCTGTCTAACAAGAATAGACATCACACTTCCACAGCTGAGCTGGGCTCAAAGTGCTGGCACATGTATGTAATCAAATTGATGTAGCTATAATAAGAATGAGAAATGCCAGCCACCATACTCTTATTTTATTACTTTATATATTTATTTATATCCATGGAGGAGCAATGCTCTTGTGATCACATAAGAACATACAATAGATGAGAAATCAGTTTTGACGGAAAGCAGTGAGCCTCTTACAATGGGGTGAGTTTAAGTGAAAGTCTCATAGGGTTGTGCAGCGGAGTAAATGGAATAGTCCCCAGGAACAATAGATGGGTGGACATACATCGATTAAGTACAACCAAGAGTACACATTTTGAAGTGTAGGAAGGTGGCATCGCCAGCTGTGTTGGAGATGCGACTGTGATGGATGAAGTGCTAGAGTGGAGGCAGAGAAAGTGAGGGGCAGAGGCAGGGTAGAGGTGAGGGACAATGGTAGCTAGAAGGCAGGTGAGAGGTACGTTACGAGTGTAACTTGGAGGCGAGGAGCTAGGCATTTAGTTTGGTTTTGAGAATTCCATGCAAGTGGAGCAAGAACTGAGAGAGAGCGGACATGAGAGGAAGCACAGGGAGGGCGAGGTGCAGCACGGGTAGCCGAGAAGGCAGATCAGCGATTACGAGAAGGTTTGTAGAGTTGGCTAGAGGAGGAGTTGCATGGCTTCTATTTAAAGTTTAGATCTGCCACCAGGATATCAACTATCATATTTATGTAGTTTGGGAAAAGGGAATCTTATTTTAAAGCCCAGCACTGTAGTGACTTGGCTGTCACTGCAGGTATCCAGCGGGAACCTTTGATCTCTGAACCTGCCCTCTGACACCGATGAGCAGGCGTTGCAGATCAGGATGCAGATTTATCCGGGCGTTGGTGAACACTGTATTTTTGGTATGAAGTTTGATGAATGGGGGGGCCTGGTGAGCCGGCCACTGTTTCTGAGGTAGACTTATCCAAATTACTTTATTAAGTGTTTCTCGTGTCTTGCCAGTTAGCAGTCATTCATAATCTCTGTCACAGGTAACATCTAGGATAATCCACTGGCATGGCTACAAGTCTAATAGCACCTCAGGGAGAAATTTGGTGCATGATCACAAGCTCCCGATGGTGCTAATAAGTGTGACAGGTGTGACGAATCCTTGGATGTTGTCCGGCTCTTCCCACAGGGGGTAGGGGCCCTTCTCATGGGGCCAGGGCAGTACGGCCACAGTCCAAAAATCCCCCTGTGGGTGGTGTACCGTGGGATGATCACATGGGGAGGGAAGGCCCTTAAGGGATGAGGGACAATACACTGGGGAGAATGCATGTTTTGCCCACTCCTTCACAACCTCCCTCACCCTCGTACCCTATAGAGGATGCAGTAACGCCCTACACTTTCATGTACCTGTGTAAGGTAGACACTTCCGACTCCTTAACAAGCACTGGGATAAGAAAGAACATCAGTACCTAGGTGAATCATAGGAGTGAGGATACTGCAACAAGCAAGATGAGCAGAGTGATGAGGAGTACTCCAAAGAACCAACATGCGCAGTATAGTCAATATGGGCAATTAATTGCAGTGGGTTCTTTAAAAGGAAAGGATGGACTAGCTTTGTCGAACCGCCCTGCCTGGAGGAACCGTGAGATTCAAGGAAGCTGGAGAAGGAGAATGGACCAGAATGTAACGCGAAGGGAAAGCGAATCCAGAGTCGGTCCATTGTCAAACGGACATGAAGCAGAAGCTGAGGAAGAAACCAAAGAACACCAGTAACTATGGTCAGGCAATTGGATACAAGGGTTTGCACCTGTAAACTGTTAATACATCACAGGTGTATAAAAGGTGGAGCTGACAGCAAGGAAAGAGAGAACAGCAAGAGAGACGCTGGACCAGGAGAGAAGTTCCTGAGAGGGGACAATTTGTGAGTATAAGGGAGCTCTTAAGGAGGGCCCTGCCTGAAAGCCAGAACGCTGGCTTTTTCCAAGCAAAAACTGTGACCGCGGGGCCCGAGCGTGCCGTGAACATATCAAGGCTGACAGATTCCACTCTGTCGGGTACCCACAGCCAGAGCTGTGGGACACAGAGGACATACAAGTGCAAGTGGTGCAGGCAACTGGCAGTGACCGTGAGCGAAGAGCAGAGCTACCGGCAACCAACAGCGGAATTCGTAGCAAGCTAGCACTGCTCGCAGATGTCTGGAGAAGTGTGCATTGAGCCTAAAAGAAATAAAGAGACCGTCCGGAGGAGCCACCGAGGACCGGTGAGTGAATTAGCGTGAACACTTGTACCGGGCGCTCCGGGGGCTACTACAGGACATATGGTGATGCCGATTGAACAGAAATATTTAAACAGAAATATGTGTGCAAGTGACATTGAACCAAAAGAAGGGCGTGTTTGAATACTACTTGCACTATTGAATACTGAACTAAAGAAAAGCTGAACCAGCATTATCAAATACTGAAATAAAGGAAGGCTAAGCAAGCCTTAGTGAATACCGAACTAAAGGAAGCTTTAAGAAGCCTGTGAATGACATGAAGGCAGGCGTGGAACACGTATAACGAACATTTAAAGCAGAGAATGAAACGTTATGAATAAAGTGGAAAGCAAGGGATACACCCTTATGAAGATTGTAAAAGCAAAGTGGTGAAATAAAGTGGACACCACGGATTGAGTTGTATGAAAGAGACTGTCAAGGAGAAGCTAAATTGAATCGGAACCAAAGTCCAGGTGCAGAGAGAAAGACACCTGAATGGTCAAGAAAGCCGAGGGTTATCGGTTGCGTGACCTGTTTGGGTGGACCGTGTCGTCTGACAACTGCGCTTAGACCGAGGATACCCTGTCTGGAAAAATCCAAAGAAAGTAGAGATGAATAGTTCCACTTGTGAATTAGATTGCTGAAGTGAGGGCGGAAGATAGCAATTCGTATAGACTCATTGGAGGATTGTAAAGGTGACCTGGACAAGTTTTGACACTTAAGAGACTTAAACTGATTATGAGTTGGCAAAGATGCATGAGCCGACGTCTTGGAGAGGAGAAACCCGAGACATTGGTACTGGGCTGTCACCTTGGCTAAGGAAACCCTAAGGCCCATTTTGGAACTGTGCGGCTTCCTTGGGGAAGGGAACCCTTAGGTCTAGTTGGAAATGTTTTTGGATTTAGGGAAAGGGAGCTGGAAAGTAAGCCAGGAGCTGGAAGAAGCTCAGAAATGTATTTGGAACACTATTTCGTTTGCTGCTGCCATCCCTACACATTGTTTAGCTTTAGTTGTGAGGGCAAGTATAGGTTTTGGACACACAGACTTGTTAGTTTAACTCACTGTCTCTGACTTTCCTTAGTTTCTTTAGGTAGGGAAATCCCACAGTAGCATAGGGCAAGTTAGGCCTCACCCCATCCTGACGTCTTTTGTTTGAACTTTGAATCTGTTGTCTGTGTCTTGCTTCACAATGCCTGCACAGAACCCATTGTGAGGCGTGCCGCAGCGTCGCGAGTGACCTTGAGAGGGACCATGCACACGGCAGGGGGCCCATCAAGGGGAGTGCTTCCCACATCATTGTGTGCAATGCCGAATGCCTTCATCGAGGTTCAACGGTCCTGTGTTGTGTTTGACGAAGAGCATAATGTTACAGAGAGCAGCGCCAGCTTACTTTGGCCAATAGCCTGAGTTTTGTATTTCTGAGAGTTCTGGCACTCAAGGTCTTTCTCTGCTATGTTGAGGCATAATTTTAATCCCTGGCGGGCCCAGCACCCGCAGGCCCCAGCCCTCTTAAAGCCCTTGACCTAACCATTTCTTAGAGGGAACAGGAGGGTTGTTGTCAATGGGCCAGCAATTAGATATGCGTATTCACCAATAAGTCACCTTTCAGTTTTGCTACCACAAATTGACATATACTTAATTAGTATTCTAGGTCAGCAAGTTTTATTGTATAGTATTGTACAGTATGCAAGAATGTGTTTCCCATCCAGTATCCATGAGCCCAATTAAAAAGTACATTTTTAGGTTTTCCTTTTTTTACAATATGTTTAGTGAAGAAAACTGTTAAATAATTGTGGTATATTTAAAAGAATATGGAAGAGTTAGAAGCAAGTTCAAATATATTTAGCAATATTTCAGAGACATCAAATTAAATTTATAAATGCAAATTTGCTGGTGTAGTTTGCATTTTTGCGTCTACGAGTCTACCCCACTAGACTGGTGAGTCAATTGAATAACGTGCACGTGCTTGCCAGTGTGGGTAGACAGCTCCAGGACCCGCAGCCTTACAATAGCCTCTCTCTGCAGAGGCATTATTTATAGTCGGCGAACACCATCCATCACACAGCGCTGCGTCCATCAAATGGACTCTTCGCGACTGGCATATGATATTACAGTGTCCAGCGAAATGCACGCCTCTCAATGAGATTCTTTCTGGTACATCAGTTTCCTGAAAACTGAATTACAAGTGCCACAGTTTAAATGTTGGAAAAGACAAGGAAAAGATGTTGAAAGAAAAAAAAAATATTCCCACAGTACACAATTTGGATTTATGATCTAGAGTTGTAATGAGTGCGTGCATATCATAATTTAGCCCTCCAGATGTTTTGCAATTTAACTATTAGCCCTAATCAGCAAAGTTAGTGTTGAAGGATCATGGGATTTTTAGTCCAACATAAAATCGGATGGCCTAACAACGAGCAACGATGCTGTACGCCGTCGTTTGTCAATTATCTACTTTAGATGTTTGTCGCTATACAGTAACAAAAAGCGTGTGACGCCTAGCGATTAGTACACAAATCATATCAAGTGGCAAACATGCAAAACACCGGGGGACAGTGTAGACTGAAAATGCTCACACCAGCACGCCCCAAAGGCCGAGAACCACATTGCTGCTCTTTTTTGCTGGATGTAAACCATCAAATGCTCAACTTTGTAGTTCCCGCTTCTTTGTGTGACACCAGCTGAGGCCAAAGTTATTCCAAGAACGTCCTCATTCAGAACTTGCAGGACAATCCTGAGAAAATACAACTGTTAAATTCTCCCAGCCATAACACTGGGTGAGCTATTCCTGGGAGATCTGAAGTGCATGTTCTGCCCGCTGGGACCGAGGAACGCAATGTGCATTCAATGGCCAGTAACGGGGGACTGCTCGGTCTTGAGCCAGTGTCCTCGTTTTTATAGGCGTCACTGCAGAACTCTTTCTTCGTCCTCATGATTCTGTGTACTTTGGGAATTAGTATAGGATCTCTTGAAAACCTTTGACCTACCCCAGTTGGGCAAGCAATGGCCGAAGGACCTGGAGCACCTGGTGCCTTTTGGGTTACCCTAAGAAGCCTCTAGAGGATCTGTACTCTTGGAACCCATTACGAACAAAGTGGACTGGCGATAATCGAGGGTCCACTGGACCATACTGTGTTCGAATAACGAGCAATGAACAGGCTGTGGAAATTGATCCTGACGGAGCAGTGTAGTTGACTGATTGTAGATAGTTCTAGTTAGTGAGGAATACTGTTCCAGTGGGTATTGTACACATTACTTTATTATTTTTATAAGGAAATTACATGAGAAATGTATTGTTTTATTTGTATATTACTTCATCATGTATTTGTGGTGGTAACTGAGGTAAGGAAGGTCGCCGTCTCTTGATGTCGGGAGTTGGATGTGATGCCACCTGCACCCTTCATGCATACTTGAGCATGACTATGTGTGAGGCTATAGGAGCCTTCTCTCATTTCCATAGAGGCAAAGGCCCATTACTTTAATATAGAAGTAAAGAACCCTGGCTGAAGACATCAACGATTTTCTGCTTGACATTGAGGAGGGCACCAAACCAACACGCTTGACAAGAGCTGGAGGCAGCTGTCACTAATGAGAGAACCAAGACTGCACAATTCCAACAGAAATCCCTTAACTTAATTCAGCTAATACAGGTATCACTTTACGAGCTCCCCTCCAGCAAAGGGATAGTACTAGCGAGGCAGGCAGGCAACTCATGTTCCAGGGCAGCCAGTCAAAGGCAGATGGAATCTAAAACAGGCGACTCTGCCCTTTACTTTGGTTAATCTAAGGAAGATACCTAAAGCTGTTTCTATCCCACCTTTATAGGAAATCCCAAAGATTCCCTCAAAAGGATGTCAGAAGGAGCGTATTAATATTTCTGCAGATATCCACCACAATAATATACGGACTCCCCCAAACCATCTGTCAGTGTATATAGAGGGTTTCCTTGTTGCAGGATATATCAAAAAACCTATTTAATGCTTGTGGTACAATTCTAAGTGGGTCTGATTCAGGGACAGAAAATACCCCATTGATTGAATACATGGCCGGGTTCCATTTCAGTAATAACTTTGCTCTCTTGGCTGATTGAAAACAGCACCTGCAAAAGGCTATTAAAGCACATGCACAAGGCTATGGCTATTCCTTGTTGAAGTGGCAACAATAAGTCCATTGACCAGCAGAGAAGGATCTGGGACCCCAACATAAGTGAATTGGGCATCCGAGGAGGACAATCTCACCCGAGTAGGAAAGATAAGCGCTTCTTCACCAGAGAAGAGCTTGGAACTTTGCTAATTCCGAGTGAGAGTGGAAACATATAAATCACGTGGAAAGACATGAAAACTTACTTTGCAAACACCAGGAGAACGTGAGTCATTCTCCTGGAGAAGAAACTAAAGTCCTTGAAACATACTAAAGAGACACCGGGGGAAGGGAGTCATTCCTCCTGGCCTTATTGTGAACTGTGCAGACCAATATCAGGAGAAGGGAGTAACTCTCCTGGACCAGAACATGGAGTTATGCAAAGATTGTGTGGAACCCACAAGCCAATGGAAGCAAGTAATTTCCCTGGCACACTTTGTGCAAGAGAATATTTCTTTGAACACTACACAAATATCGGAATAAAGGAGTCATTCTCCTGGAGAAGGAACTTTCTGTTGGATTATATTAGTTTTTAGTTGTAGTGTAAGGGATAGAAGTTGGATGTGACACAGGACCACAGGACGCTGGAGTTTGATTTTGATTGACATATTGACGGATACTTTAGTATTAGTTTGAGGCAGCAAACCCCTTTCAGAAGAAAGGGATAGTGAGGGTCTTTTTTCCATAATACAAGTTTATAGCCACCACCATGCTAGCTTGGTGTCTGCTTCCTTCTTTGACACCCACACGCCCCCCCCCCCCCCTGGGGAGAAGAAATGAATCACCCGCATTCATTACAGATTGTAAAACCTAAAATCAACACACATGTTGAGCATGAGCAATTCTATTGTTCCTTGGCTTGCGCCAAATCAGAAATGGCACCAGGGAACCCAACCTGAGCAGAACTGTGTCCCTCTTTTAATCAAAGAGGCACCTATGGTTGCTTCAGCACAACTCTAGTCTTCCCCAAAAATGCAAATGTTATGTTATGAGTCAATTTGCATGAACAAAGTGCTTTGCACATAGACTGGTACACTTTTATAAAACTTCCCTTATGCACGTTTCTTTCTGTGTGTGCATTTTTGTTTGTTTAATCGTTCAGAAGTTTATTAGAAGACATATCCCATCCCATGCAATCACTCAAAAATTCATAATTACCTGGGGTGACATCCAATAACTGGGGCCGCGTGCCACACTGCGGCGTGTCCCTTTTCATTATGATCTGGGCTGACACACACTGCTTTCAGCACTGATGACACTGTCAAGGTTAAGACTGATTTCTAAACGAAAATGCATATCTTCTTTCTCTCTGAGAGTTTTAAGATTGTAACATTTGTATTTGCCAAATAGTGACCCTGATTTCTTGTTCTGCTTAAGCGGGGGCGTGATGCTGGAGATCCAGCAAAATCCATATGCTGGCCACGCCTTCCCCTTTTACCAATATGCCGCAAGTGTGCAATTAAGTATAAAGTATTGACACACTGCACACATGAAGGCATTAGCCTTTCTTAGGTGTCTCTCCCAGGGCAGACCTCTGCCCGTTGCAGCCCCCTGTGGCAAAGGGCCCCAAGGCTAAGGGCAGCACCTTCAAAAACATCTCCAGATGGTGTCTGCCAGTGTCAGCCGGGGATGCAAGGAGCCTGCTGCCTTCAACCTGCTGCTATGAACTAGGTAAGTGTGGTTACACGGGCAGCCTTCACTGCACTCCACTTACTGAGCCACCCCTCAAATCATAACTATTTCACTTATCTCACCACCTGCTGCACCTCAGCTATTTGTTCTTGCATAGGCACCCTTCTTATTTCCCCTGGAAAGTTGCATTTGCGAATCTGGGTGGTTCATTGCTGCTGTGTTTATAACTAGGCATTTTCCTTCCTTTTAGGAAAGTCAGATCTGGTTGGCTTCACGTTGTGGTTTCTGTTGTACTGTGAACTGTGTCGCATAGGCTCTCTCCCACTCTCTTGGACCACACCCCTCTGGGGTTCCACTGTACTGTTGTGTGTCACCTGTCTGCTCCCCTTTTGTGTTACCTATTGTGTGACCCCACGCCCCTCCACGCACCCTGCATTGGCAGTGCTGGGCTGTGCGTTCTCTCCTCTCTCTTTCCTCCTCCTACCCTGGATGGTGCATTTCTCCAATCTCCTCTAACTGCTACTCTATCGCCTATCATATCCCTCTCACCACGTCTGGCAAGAAGAAGTTCAAGAGGGATATTCTGGACTCCAACCCAAGCCTCTCTATTGCTGATACCAGGATCAGTGCTTCCTCCAGGAAGACTGTCACCGGCATCCTCTTTTTGTCTTTCCCTGACCAGACATGTGGAGCCATCATATGGTCTCGGCTCTCTCTCCTGTCTCTTCCTCTTCCATTAATGTTGGCACCCGGTGGGAGGTCTTCCTGACCTCCTTCTACTCCTCCAAGACCACCATTAATGTCTATCTGAATGGCACTGTCTTGGTCAAGGGGCCCTCAGCCCAATCTCCTCTTTTTTGATCGGCATCTCCCTCGTCTTATCATCTTCCTTCCTTCCTTCTCCCGCTATTCCTACTGTCACCTCTCTGGCTCCTCTGCCACCTCCTTCTTCTGCTGCCTCTCTGCCACCTTCCTCCTCCTCTCCGGCTACTATGCCATCTCCTGCTACCAAATCTGCCCACTCTTGGGCACCTCTATCACTTCTGCTAGGTGAACCTCAAGCCTGTACCCCTCCCAAGAAGTCTTTCACATGTGGCAACCTGCTGCACATAACTACTCCCAACTCTAGCTCTGCTGTCAAACACTCATCTGACTGACACCTCCTTGAAGAACTTGACCTGGATGTCCTCGCTCTCACCGAGGCATGGTTCGCAGCCAGCTCTGTTACGAGTTTTGACACTCTCCTCCCTGATGGCTACAAGATCCTCTCAGAGCCCAGAATCAACCGACACAGAGGTCAAGTAGCTCTCATCTTTCCAGAGTGGATCCCTGCTTCTGTCATTCCTACGCAGACCTAATCCTCCTTTGAATGCTTGGACCACAGGCTCTCCATTTTTCCTGCCGTCTCTCTGACTGTGGCCACCATCTACAGGCCGCCTGGTCAGGTTGACCTCTTCCTCTCTGAGTGGGCTGACCTCTCCTCTTCTCTCCTTGCCACTACCTCTCAAATTCTCCTCCTCTGAGACCTCAACATCCACCTGGATGCCTCGAATCCCTCCCCAGGGTTCTTCTGTAACCTCTACAACTCTCTCTCTCCATTCTACCCTCTGGTCTGACACACTCTGCTGGACACAACTTGGAGGGACTCATCTCCTCAGACATCCCCCTCTCTAACCTTCTCACCAGTCCTCTCTCTTGGACTGACCACTTCCTGATTTCCTCTCATCTGAAACTCTCTGTCACTCTGGTTAAGCCCACCCCAGCACTGCTACCTACCTTCTCGGTCATTAAGCCCATGAAGCGTGTGATAGTGGATGCCTTTGCCTCTACTTTCTCTGCTTCTCCTACTCCTGAGGCTGACCCTCACTCTGGCACATCCCTCTCCAACCTGCATCTTTCTATCTCCAACACTCTGGACATCCTTGCCCCGACCATGAGAATCCGTCTGAAGCCTACCTCCAAGTGCAACTCCTGGTATGTATCTGACCTCGCCACCCTGAAACGCAAGTGCAGGCTGACTGAGAGGAAGTAGAGGGAATCAGGCGCATCCTCTGACAAACTGGCCTGCTGCTTGCTCCAAAGGCAATACAGACTCTCTGTCCCCCGGTGTTGTGGGGGCACTGTTACGCTGCTCACCCATGATCGGCATTTCTATCTTGCTACGAGCGAGGTGAGTGCAGCGCCAGCAAGCATTGTAATTTTAGATCTTGCAGCCCTCCTGGGCTTTAGTGCTTTGAAAGTGTTTGGGGGAATACTGTTTGTGCATTCTTTGTTTTTCTTTTTGCCGTCCCGTGTCTCCTCTCTCCCGGCCTCCCTACTCCCTCATCTGGCCCTCCTTCCCGCCCTCCTCCCAACCCTCCCAACCCTCCTGATTGGCCTCCCCTTCCTTATCTCTGAACCACCTAGGGCAGCCTCTGCCCGGCAGCCCTACGGCTAAGGGCCCCCTAGGCAAAGGGCAGCTCCTACTTGGCGGCTCCCTGTAAGTGTCTGCAGGTGTCCGCAGGGGACGCCAGGCGCCGGTCCGCCATTCTTTCTGGTTAGCTCCACCTGCTGCCCAGCCAAACATCCTACACCTTCCTTTCCTTTTCACTCACATAGTTTCTACACTTCAGTGTGTGCCGCTAATTTGTGGTAAACTAGGGCTTTTTTCTCCCCTCGCAGGACTCTCAAACTTAGGTGGCCGCTATACTGGGTACCTAATTTGTATTTACTGTGCTACTGTTGCTCTGTAATTGTGGTAAACTAGTGCTTTCCGCTTTCACTAATGTCCGCTTGCTCTCGTCTGTCTCCCCCCCACTCCCTCCTTATTCCATGGTGCTCTCTATATCTCCTATCTTCTCTAACTGCTTCTCCATTGACTATCCTGCTCTCCTCACTAAATCTGGACCGAAAAAGTTTAAAAAGGATATCCTGGTCTCCAACCCAGGCCTCCCTATCGCTGACATCTATACCAGTGCCTCCTCCAAGGAAACTCTTACTGACATCCTCTTTTTCGTGCCTTCCCCTGACCTATGGACCCTTCATATGGTCTCTGTACTCTCTCCCTTCTCCTCTTCTCCCATTAATGGTGGCACCCGTTGGGATGTCCTCTTGGCCCCCTTCTGCTCCTCTAAGGCCATCATTAATGTCTACGCTAATGGGACCATCTTGGTCCAAGGCCCTCAGGCCAACCTCCACCTCTTCGATCGACGCTTCCCGCGCCTCATCAACTTCCTCTCCTCTCCTGCTGTCCCCTCTTCTCTGTCCTTGGCTACCTTGCCTCCACCCTCTCACCCTACCCTCTCTCCTGCTCCTTCCTCTTCACTTCCACAGGGCATACCTCTGATCTGTACCCCTCCCCGGAAGTCCTTTAAGGATGGCCACCTTCTCCTCATTGCCACTCTCAACTCTCGCTCTGCCGTCAAACATTCCTCTGATATCTGTCGCCTTCTTGAGGAACTGGACCTTGACATCCTCGGTCTCACTGAGACATGGTTCACGGCCAGCTCTGTCACCAGCTTTGACACACTCCTAACTGACGGTTGCAAGATTCTCTCCTTGCCCAGGCCCAACCGTGCTGGGGGGGGTGGTGTGGCCCTCATCTTCCCTGAGTGGATTCCTGCCACTGTCACCCCTACGCAGACCTACTCCTCCTTTGAATGCCTTGCCTGCCGACTCTCTCTCTCTCCTAGCCATTCCCTTACCGTGGCTACTATCTATCGGGCACCTGGTCAAATTTCCTCCTTCCTCTCTGAGTGGGCTGACCTCTCCTCCTCACTCCTGTCCTCAACCACTCAACTCCTCTTTCTTGGAGACTTCAATATCCACCTTGATGCCTCTTGTCCTCCCTCTGGACTCTTTCGCGACATCTGCGACTCTCTCTCACTCTTTATTCTCCCGTCTGGGCCGACCCATTCCGCAGGGCACACTCTTGATGCTCTGATCTCTTCTGACCTTCCCCTCTCTGTCCCTCTCTCCACTCCTCTCTCCTGGAGTGATCACTTTCTCCTATCCTCCCACCTCACCTTCCCTACCCCACAGGCAAAGCCACCCTCATCACTACCACCCACCTTCGCGGTCATCCGACCCATGAAGCGCGTGTCAGTTTAGGCTTTTGCTTCCACCTTCTCGCCCCCGCCCCCTCGGCTGACTCCCACCCTAACACAGCCCTCTCCACTCTGCTATATCTGATACCCTTGATATCCTTGCCCCTGTCATGAGAATCCGCCTGAAGCCCAAACCCAAATGTAACTCCTGGTACGACTAGGATCTCGTCACCCTTAAACGCAAGTGCAGGGTGGCAGAGAGGAAATGGCGTGCTTCATGTTCATCCTCTGACAAATTGGCCTGCCGCCTGCTCCAAAGGCAATACCGGCTCTCCGTTCTCACTAAGAAGAGAGCCCTTATCCAAGCCTGCATCTCTGCGGCATCTAACAATTCGGCTGAACTCTTTAAAATCTGCAAGGAGCTGGCCAACCCTGCTGCAGTCTCCACCTCTCCTGTCCCCTCCCAGGCCATCTGCACGGCACTGGCCTCTCACTTCATTTAATAAACTCAGGACATCCTGTCCTCACTCTCCTCCTATCACCTCACCTCCTCTATTCCCTGCTCTCCCTCTGGCCCTTCTGCAGCCACCCCTCCTCCCTCCTTCTCTGCCTTTCCCCTTTTTTCTGCTGACGAGGTTTCGAGACAAGTCCGATCTATGAAAGTCTCGTCAAAACAGGTCCACCCCTGTTCCTCCAAAACTATCAAGGACCACATTGACTCCCTGGCGCCTGCCCTGGTTGACTTCTGCAATCACTCCTTTGCCTCTGGAGTCTTCCCATCCCCCCTCAAGCACTTCCTTGTGCACCCCCTTCTTAAGAAACCCTCTTCCAACACCTCCTGCCCAGCTAACTATCACCCAATCTCTATCACTCCCTTCCTGGGCAAGCTCCTGGAGAAACTGGCCATCTCCCAGCTTAATCTCCATGCTGAATCTGTTGGTAGTCTTCATGACCATCAGTCTGGCTTCAGAGCTGCCAGAAGCACGGAAACTGCTCTCCTGAACATTTGTGAGGACCTGCTCTCAAACCTTGACTCTAACACCCCTTGTGTTCTCATTTTGCTGGACCTCTCTTCTGCCTTTCACACTGTCAACCACACCACCCTGCTCAACCGTCTCCGTGATAACCTGGGTATCACTGGTCAGGCTCTGGCGTGGCTGACCTCCTTCCTCTCCAATCGACCTTCCCAGGTCCAACTCGGTTCCTTCCTCTCTGACATCTTTTTCTCTACCTGTGGTGTCCCCCAGGGATCTAACCTCTCCCCCTGGCTGTTCAACCAGTACAAGGAAATTCTTGCTCACCGCATCGCCGCTCTCTGTCCCAACTTTCAGTGCTATGCGGATGTTACCCAGCTCATTTTCATGCTACCCTCGGCCTCCTCCTCCCCTTCCCTCATCTCCGACTGTCTTTCTGCTATCCAGGAATGGTGTGCCGCCAACGACCTCTGCCTTAATGCCAGTAAGATAGAGATTCTACTTATCGGCACACCCACTCCCTCCTTCCCTGCAGCTCTCTGGCCGGTCTCCCTTGGCCCTCTTCCTGCTCCTACCTGCAAGGCAAAAAACCTCTGGGTAATCTTCGACTCCACACTCTCCTTCTCTCCTCACATATCTGATGTCTCTAAGAAGTCACACTACCAGCTACACCTCCTCAGAGGTATCCTTCCTTTCCTCTCCTTCCCCCAGAAGCTCACTGTCTCCAGAGCCCTGGTTTTCTTGAAGCTGGACTACTGTAACAGCCTCTATCTAAATCTTCCTGCCTCTACTCTCCGGCCTTTGCAACTCATCCAGAACAGGACTGCGAGACTTGTCCTTGGCCTCAAGCCCAGGGACCGTATTTCTCCAGGACTGAAATCGCTACACTGGCTCCCAGTGGCAGCGAGGATTAAGTTCAAAACCCTCTGCATTGTCCACAAGGCCTTCTGGGGCCTTGGGCCAAAATACCTTCAACTCTCTCTTCCTACATATCTTCCTTCTCGAGCCCTTCGCTCATCCACCTCCAACTACCTCAGGGTCAGCCGCTTCTCCAAGCAACGAGCTGGGGGTAGATCGCTCTCCGCAGCAGGGGCCTCCTTCTGGAACAGCCTTCCTGCCTCCCTGAAACTTGTGGAGAACCATCTCCGGTTCCGGAATCACCTCAAAACCTTCCTCTTTGCCTCCGCTTTCTATCCCTCCCTCCCCTGCTAAAATCACTGAACCTGCACTGACTCCTCAACTGGCCACTCACCGATCTTGGTCCTTGGCCCAGCCACTCTTCCCTGCACTGCCTACCTGCACTACGGGACTGTCTCTGTATCCTACAGCCCCTTCTCCCTGCACTTACCTTACACTTGCCACCAGCTGGCCCTATTATTTATCTTGTATTCTACTAACCATTTACTGCACTCTCCTTGCACTTGCCACCAGCTGGCCCTATTACTTATCTTGTATTCTACTAACCATGTACTGCACTTCCCCTCTCCCCTTCCCCTTGCACTTTTCCCAGTCCCTTAACCTTGCACTTGCGCGATCTGAATGACAATTGGCCTAGTAGGATCGTTGTCTGTTCTCCCCTTGCCCCCCCGCCTCTTCGCGCCTTGAAACACTTGTGTATAGGCGCGTTACAAATGCCATATCATATATCATATATCATATCATATATCATATCTGTCCAAGCTGAGAGCCCACATCCAAGACTGCGTCGTTGTGGCCTCTAACAACATGGCCGAACTCTTTAAAATCTGCAAAGAGCTGCAATCCTTCTGCAGTCTCTACCTCTCCTGTTCCCTCCTAGGCCCTCTGTATGGCTCTGGCTTCTCAATTCACCACTAAAATTCAGGATTTCCTGTCCTCTCTCTCCTCCTTCTCTCCCTCTACCTCTCTCGCCCCACCTTCCCTGGCCACCTCTCCCTCTCCTCCCCCTTTCTCCACTTTCTCTCCAACAACACCTGACAATTCCAATCTATGAAAGTATCATCCAAACAGGTGCTCCCCTGCTCCTCCTGAACCATCAAGGACCCAATTGACACCCTTGCTCCAGCCTTGGCTGATTTCTGCAATCACTCAGTCGCCACTGGACCTTTGCCCTCTCTCCTCAAGCACTCCCTTTTGCACCTCCTCCTTAAAAGGCCCAGCAAACTACCGTGCAATCTCCATCACTCCTGTCCTGGGAAAACTCCTGGAAAATCTCCACACTAATTCTGTTGGTGGTCTTCACAACCATCATTCTGGCTTCAGAGCAACCAAAGGCTTGTAAACTGCTCTCCTGAACACCTGTGAAGATCTACTCTCTAATCCTGACTCCAGCCTTCCTTCTGTCCTCATCCTCCTTGACCTTTCCACTGCTTTTGACACAGTGAATCATGCCATCCTGATCAATCGGCTCTGCAGAAACCTGGGCATTATGGATCAAGCCCTGGAGTGGTTGACCTCCTTCCTTCAGGACCGACCCTCTGAGGTCCTGTCAAACGGGGAATTATACCGTGCCTCCTATTGTAATGAATATATGTATATTGGCCTATGCCAAGCTGCTTGTAAGCCACTTGCGAAGAAATTCGTGTTGCAAGGTCCCAACCTTAGAATCAATATAAGCCACCATTTTAGGTTAATCCGCCATTTTAGGTTCCCGCTGCAAAGTCACCCTGTGAGCTAAAATGGTGGACAGTGTCACTCCGAAAATGTAACATGGTCGGCTTGACCTCTATGTATAAACTAACTTGCCTGCAGGCCATTTGTTAGGGTCATGCACTGAGACCTTGTCCTTCGTTGACCTGTGTGTAAAGGATTACTCGTGCCAATTAAACTAATACGCAAGCATATGTTAAGAACAATGTATCCAAAATACTGAACCAGGAACACTTGTTTAACTACATTGTATTAATGTTTGAGAAGACTCTGAGGAATCCTAAAATACGCTGTTGCCGTGTAGGCTTGTTGACGAATGTATTAAAGGCAAACCCTAAGCGTATAGATGTGTGAAGCCGGCATGAACCCTAGATTAGTAATGTATTAGTGAAATATTAACTGACAGTGGGGGTGTACATCATGTTTTCAAAAGTATAAAAGGTGTGACTATTCTAATGTACAGTCCCACTCACTGAGCACACCGAACCACGCTGGAGTCGGTTGTGTTGTACTGAGGGCCGATAGCTATCCGTTACTTTTGTCCTTTGAAACTGTTCAGTATAAAATAAAAGATCTTTGTATGTTCCTTTGTAACCCGTGTTCGGTGTATTTCCTTTTGGGGTACTCAGCCTCGATATTTTCTCTTTGTTTTCACAGTTGGCGCCCGAATAGGGACCCTTAAGATTGATGCCGGATTGTCGAAGGTTTACACACGCTATCGGACCGGGATCGTATGGTGTAGGGGGCCCCTTCTGAACGAGACGCGACACCTCAGCAGCGCTGCACGACCCGATCCCTGGACGATTCGCTTGTGGTCCGAGACGGCATCTTGGCAAGGGTCCACTTTTCGAGGCGGGCATATTTGCCGACATCACCAAACACGAGGTAAGATTAGTTACGTAAGAATTTTGAAATCCGATCGGAGCTCCTTAGGATTGGTCAGGTGAGTCGTGACCCGATTCTTAAGTATCCTGATAATTTGTTTTGGTGCATTGTATCTGCGGGCACAATTATTGACCAGGTAACACCAATATTTTGATATGCCTGGAAAATTGTCTACCTGTTTCAGGGCGTTATTCCGTAGCGATAGACAATCTTTGGAATTTAGCCGTCTGGCACCACAGGAGGGGTCGCCGGCTTGTACTACTTACTGTAAGCATGGCATTGGAAGTATAGTGTTTATTGATATTTGGCACAGACAAACCAGACATGCCTCCGAACTTCAGTGGCCAATTAATTGTAGTTTTGAAATCTCTCGTATTGAGTATTTAGAGTCAATTCTATTGAAGAAAAAGGCTAAACCCGCAGCATTTGATGTTTTGCAGAATTGGGAAAAAAGAAGCATTGCAGCAGCTTAACAGTAGAGAAAAACATGCGCGCCGTCATAAAATGAACGCCGAAAAAGCATTGTTGTATGACCAAGATAAACAGTCTGAGTCAGCTAGGAATATGGATAGGGCTTTCTCACTTAGCTTTCAGAAAATCTATCCTTCTAAAGATTTCCATGTTTCTGATGAACTTATTGATAAATTGCTAAATGAAGAAGGCCTGGTGCCTCTGCGCCACCTCCGTATGTTCCTCTTCCTGCTGCTTTGCCTCTTCTGCTATTGTTCTTGCTCTTCCTGATGTTGTTCCTGCTCCTCCTAATGTTCCTCTTCCTCCAGTCGTCGTTCCTCCACCTGTTCTTCCACCTCTTCCTATTGCACCAATAACAGTACCTCCATTGAATTTGCCTGCTCCCCCCCTCTTCCAAGTGGTCCTGTACCGCTTGTAGTTGATCAGGGCCTGGGGTCCAGAGTTGTCACTCGTAATACTGTACCTCCAGAGAAGAAACGTGATTTGATTGCATGGGCTAAGCATTGTATCAAAAGAGATGATCAAGCTAATGTTTTTGCCACACTTTCTAATATGGATAATTTTCCTGAGAAAAATGTTTTTATTGAAGGTTTAGGGATTCATTTATGTGTAATCTGGGGAAAATTAAATAATGCAGATCTCCCACAAGGGTTGAGGGATCTGAACACTTTAGCGTTTTCAAGAGACACTGTGGAGAAAGTACATGAGCATGTCGAGAGGTTATTTGAGTATAGAAAGGGGTTGGAAAGGTTACAGAATGAGGATGACGACGAGGGTAGTATGTATGTACAGAAACGGTTCCTTCCTTGTCGTAAATCGATATCTGAGGAAGCATGAATTTGTACGAAAGATGCTCTTAGATGGATCTCAGATATGTCGATAACTCCAGTTGAGGTATATGACACATATAGTCAGTATACACCAGAAAAGCAGAGGAAAGTGATACAGATAATGGTAGAGTACCTGCAGGATGATTGTGTGATAAGAAAGATTAGTTGTCCCACAGAATTATTGAGTATTTATAAGAGAGCTTTTTCATTTGACACTTCTTCGACTGCTTTAGCGCTCGACTTGGCTCTGTTGCTTAGTAAGCGTTCGGAGTTGCCTACTTCTCAGTTGCCTATGAGAGAGGTTCCTCCGACATTTGTCCCGAAGGTTGAGATTGCGGCCGATGCTGCAGTGGGTATAGTTGCTGTGAACATTCCTGCACATTATGTATCACAATTTGTTCACGTCCCATTCTCGAGACAGGAAGTGAATACTATTAGACAATCTATTCCTGATATTAGGAAAAACTGACAGGATTCTATAAAGAAATAGAGTCTTTTTTCCGGTCCTCACTATTCACCTTGAGTGATATTGATCTGTTATTTCCTGTACTGCTGCCAGTAGATTTGTGGAAACAGGTTAGGACTATAGATGATGTACCAGGGTTGGGAGATACATGGACTAACATAATAAGACTTGATGGAGAAAGGCCAGCTGGTGAGAGACGCGACTCAGGTGATACTAACTTTGCCTGATAGAATCATTGCAAAATTGAAAACTATAATTCCTGAAAAGAGGATTATCTGGGACAAGCTTATGGCCTGTGTCCAGGGGAATCTGAGGGTGCTACCGAGTTCTTTAATCGGTTCGAACAGGTATTCTCGGATTTCAGTGGACAAGACTTAGGCACAGAGTCTGGGAAAAGATTATTTGTGGACAAATTTGTGCGTGGATTGCTGCCTGACATCCAGTCACAAATTCTATCTTCCGAGAGCGCGTGGCAGGAGAGGTCCCAATCAGAAGTACTGCACATGGCTCAGTACTATGAGAATCGTGTCAATAATGAGAAAGATAGAGTAGAGAAGAGAAAAGGTGATTTAAAGACTAAAGTATTATTACAGCAGATTGTTAGAGGCCCCAGAGGGGGTAGTTCTCAGATTAGAGGTCAGTTTGTTCCACAAGGGAATGTGCCCTTGGGTCCTGTGAACATTAACCAGTGCACCTATTGTCGGCAAGAGGGTCATTGGCGTGCACAATGCCCCGTCCTTCGACAAAGGTCAAATAACACATTCGGAAATATGGGTAGACGATCCAGAGGTCGCCCGGGTCTGGGGGGCCCTGGTAGAGGTCAGTTTGCACAGGATCCTCAGCAACCTTTTTCGCAGGATAATCAAACTCCGAGTGTGGATACTAGAAATATATTTGATTATCCTTCTGCTGCTTACCTCTCTGAAGAGCTTCCTTTTGATGATATTCTGTTTCATTAGGATTGCCCGAAGCAGGGTTTGGAACCTATGCCTATTCCCGTCAATCAGAAAGGTCCCTATGTTGAAATGATAGTGGGAAATAGGAAACATCTATTCTTGATAGATACAGGGGCACAGAGTTCCGAACATTCCACTGTCAGGCCAAACCAATGTTTCTGTAGGGTTTTCTGGCACACCAGTTGTTTGTCCAGTTTCTTCGCCGGTACCTATTTCTTTGGGTCCCTTTACGGACCACTGTCCATTCCTTTTGACCTCGAATTGTGGAGAGGATTTGTTGGGGTTGAATCTGTTGAAGGAATTAAATGCGGTAATTCATTGTTCTTCTGATGAGTGCTTTTGACGATTTCACCACGGCAACTTTCTGTCTCTCAATTCTTAACCAGACCTTTTCCACCAGAATTCAGTTATGTACCAGAGTGTTTGTGGGCAATTGACGATAATGATGTTGGCGTTTTACAGATCGAGCCTGTTAAAATAGTCTTGAAACATGGAATAAAGCTGCCACGTATTCCAAAATATAAGATTTCAGTTGAGGAGGAGTAAGCCTTAAAATGCATCATTTCTGATTTTGTGCATCGCGGGGTGATTGAGGAAATTGCAGGTAGTTTGTGCAATAGTTCATTTTTGCCCGTGTACAAAAAAGGCAATAATGCAATTCCTTTTTGTTTCATAATTGATCTACGTGCCATCAACAAGGTCGTTGCTCCGCAATTTCCGATTGAGCCTGAGGTGATGACAATATTAACTATGATTCCGGCTTCAGCTACTTACTTTAGTGTTGTGATTCTGAAGAATTCTTTCTTTAGTATTCCTATACACAAGGACAGTAGATATATGTTCACGTTCACCTTAGGGGGACGCTCGTTCACCTTTACCTGTGCACCACAAGGTTACATGGAAAGTCCTAGCATTTATAGTAGGGCTTTGAAAGAACAGCTTGATACCCTTGAATTGCCCTCTTCTTGTACATTGCTTCAGTATGTTGATGACTTGCTTTTAGCTGCTGACTCTGAGAGCGCCTGTCAGGAGGGCACTGTGTTATTGCTTATTCATCTGGCTAAACATGGTCTCAAAGCTTCGCTTAAAAAGTTTCAATATTGTTGTCAGGAGGTTGCCCATTTAGGCTATCTCCTGTCAAAGGAGGGAAGAAGATTGACACCTGAACGCATAAAATACATTTCTGGCATGTGTGTCCCATATACACAGAAGGAAGTTAGAGCCTTGACAGGTATGGCTTCTTACTGTAGGTTGTGGATCCCAAACTCCTCACTAGTGATTAAACCGATGTTGGCTTTGACGAAGAAGGGCATTTCTTCGCCATTGCCATGGAATGCG